>NC_087447.1:9709469-10012500 GCF_036321535.1 Camelus dromedarius | reverse complement strand
TGTAAAATAATGGCATACTCGCATGTAACTTACACACATTCTCCCATACACTTTAAGTTACCCCTAGATAACTTACAAAATCTTACAGAATGTAAATTCTATGTAGAGTTGTAAATACAATGTAAACGTTATATAAATAGTTGCCAGTGTGCGGCCAATTCATGGTTTGCTTTTCTGGATTTTTTTCTCCCCCAGATATTTTTGATCCACAGTTGGTTGAGTCTGTTGGGGACCGACTGTACTATCATCATTCTCCAGAGAGTTAAGTAACTTGCCCAGTGTCATAGAGCTTCAAGTGGTAAAGCTTGTATTCAAAGTCAGGCAGTCAGATCCTTGACATCACCCTGAGTTCATCTTCTTAGCCACTAAACTCTGCCACCTCAGGTAGTGATTAAAAGCTGCAAATTTGCACCTACCCCTAGAAATTCCTAACCCAGTGAGATTCTCCCACTTTCCTCTGGGCCAGGGCACCTGGAGACCTCAGGATCCCAGGGCCAGCCTCTACCTGTAAAGTGAAGAATCTCCGTCCACTGTTTGCAGATGTAGATCTGGACGTCTGTGCCCCCAAGGGCCAGGTAAGTACCGCTCTGGTCAAAGATCAGTGACTTCACCTGCCAGAGTCAGGAGAGGGCACATGAGAGCAGAGACTAGGGGTGCTGGGCAGTTTAGAGTAATTCCATGAATAGACAAATGAGGAGGAGAGGCAATCGAGAGAGATGGGGGGAGGGAGGGGCGCACCTCAAAGTTGTTATCCAGCTGCAATGTCTTAAAGTTCTTAAGTTTGCGCAGATCCCAGAGCTTGACAGAGGAGTCGTCGGCCGCTGTAGCCAGGTAGTAGCCATTCTCGGAGAAGGCAATGCTGGTGATGGGGCCCGAGTGGCCAGGGAAGTTGGCCACATTGGTGCGCTCCTACAGTGGGGGGCGGGGAGTCAAATGTCACCCACTGGTCATGAGGAAGGACAACCAGCAGGAATAGCAGGGATGGACAGCCCAGCCCAGGGCCCCCAGAACACACCTATCACCATGTCACACACACATGGCCACCGTCTCTTCACTCTTGGGATACCCCGGGGCCCGGTGCCACAAGCACTTAGCCACATGGCAGTCACAAGAGTGCCCGCTCTGGGTCACAGATGGAGGCTGCCAAGTCCTACCTTCAAGTCCCAGATCTTGATCTGAGAGTCCATAGTTCCTGTTCCGAAAATGAGTCCATCGGGGTGGAACTGCGCACAGGTGAGAGCTGTGGAGTAGAGGGGTGGACACGTGGTCAGAGCCCACAGGGGAAGACTGAGCTCAGCCAAGGCAGGCTCCTTCTCCTCGCACTGCTCACCGTGCCCAGCACAGGGCCTGGCTCTCAGCAGGTGCTGGCAGCAAGTGCATTTTTAGAAGAACAAATGAGCCAACGACTAAATAAAACATAAAAATTAACGATATGCGGCAAATGAAGAGCCCAGTGCCTGGGAGGCAACTTACAGCAGCCAGAGGTCTCATCGGTCACCTTGGTGAGCACACGCCCTGTCTGGATGTCAGAGAAGGCCCAGTACTGAAAAGACAGAGACAACAGAGCCAGTAAGACAGTGGGCCCCAGGTTCTGGCAGCCCCGCAGGAAGGCAGGCCCCGGTTAGGCAGACCCCGCTAGGCTAGCCTTTCTTGGCAGAGGAAACACTCTCCCCCAGATTCTGGGGAACCAGCTGGGTCTGGTAAGATGTTCCCTCCTCCCAATGTCTGAGCTTCCCCGGGGCCTCTTCAGGGCCCCGGCTGGGACCACACCTGGTCATCAGAGGAGCTCAGGAGATAGTCACCAGTGGCGTGGAGGCTGAGGCCGGTCACCGCACTCTCATGGGCCCGAACAACCTGTACACAAGAGGCATTCGGGACCGACCAAATCCTGATAGTGGCATCTGGGGAGGCAGAAAACACCAGCTCCTAAAAGAAAAGCAAAGATGCAGGTTATCAGAGCCAAAGAACCATCCTACAAAAGGGGACTAGGGACAACTGCTCCTCTTCTCAGTCCCACCCTGCCTGGAACCACCCATCCACTCAAAAATGCCTAAGAGGATAAATGCTATCAGAATGAGAAATCAAACAGCATTTGGCCAAGAAGAGGCCCCGCCATCTAGTGGTAAAAAGGATAACTGCAGCAGAGGGAAACATCCCAAGCGGTTTCCAGGACCAGAGAAAAAGGTGGCTAGCGCAATTGAGAAACTAGAGAGTCAGTGCGGTTTCTCAGGCCCACATAACTTCACCAAGGAGACAGGAGGGGTGGGAGACTGGTTCTGGGACCCTAAACCACTGCTACAGGGCTCAGGAATGAGGGGCTGAGGGTACGAGGAGACCCCTTACCTGCGAAGGGTGAAACACCACACTGGTGACTTTCTTGGTATGGCCTTTGAGGGTGGCCAGGATTTGCTCAGAACTCTTGTCAAAGACAACAACATTTTTATCCGCCCCACCTGGAGAGAACCAAAGTGAGATCCAAAAATAAGTCAGGCCCCCCAGGTCCCTCTGCTGGAGAAGATCCTTTTGTTTCCAGGCTCACAGAGGACAGGAGCATGCACTTTCCTCGCTGCCCTCCCTGCCCCGGCCTGCAGGGCCAAGCCGGCTCTCACCAGTGAGGATCTTGTTGGTGTCAGATGGGCAGAGGTCCAGGGCGAGGATCCCGGGAATGCTGGCACTGTGCAAGCCCTGTGCAGAGAGTGCCACGTTAAATCCTGTCACGGCTGAATCAAGGCCACCACAAAGCCACATGAACCCCCCAGCCCTGGCCTCGGCAAACAAGGGTGACTTCTGTTCCGCATCCGCTGCGCTTGGCTTTCTGCCTGGATGCAGTAACCCCCTCACTGCACTATCAGGAAAGCCAGAGCTGGGCAGGAAGAGAAGCCCTGACAAGTCAGCAGCCAAGGCTAGAAACGGGGCCAGAGGCCCTGGACGGCACCCCGTGCTGGCCCCCTCCACCACAGAAACAGCCGGGGAGGGCCCTGTCTCCAAGTCAGCGGGGGCCCGGCCACTCACCACATGAGATGCCACCTGACGGTATTTGCTGAGCTCTTCTGGCTTCACCAGCTCCTCAGGCACCGTCTTCCCTCTCTGAGAAAAAGAAAGAGACCCCCATGAAAAGGGGCAGTGAGTGCAGGGTTCAGCCATCTCCCTTCCTCCTAAGGGGCTGACCACCTCCCCCAGGCCCACTCTCGCCCCCGGCTCTAGGAGGACTCACCTTCTTACGCTCCGTGGTGAGCACAGTGGCCTTGTCTTGCAGCTGAGGAAAGAGCCGGGAACAGGCTCAATGTCAGACAAATTATTTTGCCAGGAAAACAGCCCGGGGGCTGCCGGTCACACTCTGCTCTCACAAGCATCACCAAGGACTCATCACCTGCCAGGCGCTGTGCTCAAGGCTAATGTGCGTATCTCGCTTTACTTTCACTCCAACCTTATGAGGTGGGTGTTGATGACCTCATTTCAGGGGAGGAAACTGAGAAGTGAAGTCACTCGCCCAAGGTCACAGAGGAGATAAATGGCAGCGCTCCCAGACCGTGGCCGCGCCGCTGAGATCCCAGATGCGTGCGGACGACCTCAACTGCTCGGAAGAGACACAAACTAGCCATTCCCACTAAGGAGGATGCTGTGACTACAACAGAGCGCCAGCCCTGGGCTCAGGGGCCAGCTCCACCTCCTGTGAGCTGGGCCTCTGAGTCTGAGTCTCAGGTTCTTTACAGATTCTTCATCTGTAAAATGTGAACAATGACTCCTGCCCTGTCTCCCTCAGCAGAAAAACCATGAAAACGTGTAACAAAACGTTCTAGTGTCTGCAAAGAACCCTCATGAGAGCTGCAAGTTGTTGCACTTCACAGAATTAAAATCCTTAAAATCCCCACAAGTTTATAAAGTAGGTACTATTATCCTCACTCTACAAGCCAGGGAATTAAGACACAGGATTGGCTGAGCCCACCCAAGGTCATAAAGCTCAGCAGTGGTGACATGAGAACACAAACCCAGGCAGTCTGGTCCAAGTCTGTGCTCTGCACCACGGCTCCACCTCCAAGTGGATACGACCAGCATTCCTACTGGACTCAAGGCAGGTAGTGAAAGGGGAGGGCCCATCAGCCCTCCAGCCGAGTGAGAGAGCGACGTACCTTCTGAATAATCTCGGGGGTCATTCCCACGAGCTCGCCCAAATCCATTGGCTCGCCTGCACCCTGAAGGGAAGGAAGGGGAAGGTGAGAGGAGCACAGAATGCCGGAGACTCTCACAGAAGGGCAACAGGCGCCTCCTCACACAAACGGGCGGCTGGCAGGGCCAGGGGGACACTCACCACAACGCTCGGCTGGGAGCTTGGCACAGCCTGGGGCACGATGAGACCAGCCTGTGGTTTCAGGGTCGCCAGAGCTGCACGAGAAAGGGACATTAGAAACGGGGTGCTGTAAAACAGGCCCAGCCCGGAGTGAGGGATGGCAGGGGAGAGGCTGGACCTTCTCGAGCAGCAGTGACTTCCTTGGTGAGACGGGCAATGACCCGGCAGGCGGCATCGTGCTGGTACAGGGCATGGGACAGCTCCTGGCGAGTGGTCTGCAGCTGCTGGCGCAGGGTGAAGCTGTGGAGCATGACTGCATCCTGGGAGAGGGAGACACTGCTGTGAGGGCCGGGAGGAGGAGGGAGCACCCAGCAAGAGAGTCAGCCCTTGATAAGAGGAGGCTGCCTCCCATCCCATGGCCTAGACCAGTATCCATGACCCGGGATGCAATACAGACACTCCCGGGCTCCCAGCCGGCACCAAACACTGGGCACACAGACGAGAGTGGGAGCCAGCTCCTTCCCTTCCCCATCCTCTCGAATTTGCCAGTGAATCTCAGGAGTTATGCGGTCACCTCACCAAAAGGGAATACAAATGCTACTGTTGCTGTTCACTGGTGGCCCTGGATGTGTCAGGCACTGGCCAGCCAGGCCCCGGATGTACTCATCCCTTCACATTTCAGAGCACCCACTAGGCATGGGCACTGCTCTCGATGCTGGGGCTGTACCGATGAGTAACACAAGGCCCTGACCCCATGAAGCTTATACTCTAATCTTACTCAAATTCTCCCCAAACCCTGATTGACAGGCACTAACGTGTGTCCTCCAGTTGGGAAAATCAAGACTCAGATGCAAGCACCCTGCCCAGGGTGACATGGCAAGCGGGCATCGGAGCTAAGTGTGCAACCGGGATCTGTGTGGCTTCAACCACCAGGCTCCTCTTCTGCCCTCACCCACCCCGCAGAACAGAAAACAATGCTCCATCCTTCTCAACCCCACATCCTGGTCCAATGACCCACTCTTTTCAAGTGGGGAAAACACCACTTCTCTTCCAGGGACTCACCCACTCATCCTGCAAGGCTTTTAGGATGGCTGGGATGCTGGTGGCTGAGGGAGGCTTGGGCCGGATTGGGTGAGCAACTGCCAAGAGAGGGAAAGTGGGTCTGAAAAACCATAACCTGGGGTGTGCTACCCCTCCCCACTCTTCCCCTCCACCTGCACTAACAGACCACCGCCTCCTCCCCTGGTGCACTGGCCCCCCTCTCCGGCTCTGAGCTAGGAGCGCCTCAGACTGCAGCCAGCCAGTGGGCACCTTTGATGTCAATGAGCTGCTCCTCGGACAGAGGCTGGTTGTTGATGGGGTCTGTGCCGTTCTCTGCAATGTACTTCTCAATGAGCCGCCGCTCATAGACATGATTAGAGACTGGGGACACACATGGGTGCTCTGGCACTTCATTGGAGACTGCGGAGAAAAGGCAGGCAGTCAGCTTGGCGGGTGAAAGGGACCTTGGGCCAAGGAGATGTTTCCCTGCCTACTGGCCTCAACAAGACCACGCGTCCCTACACTAACAGGAATCAAGACATGACACTAAGCCAGTTTTGGACTGTACCCAGAACGTTGTCCAGCAACCTAACTAGCTTCTCCATCAGTCTCCCATCAGTCCATCAACAAATAATTATTGCACAACTACCATCCACCGGGCGCTTGAGAGCGGTCAGTAATCCTTGCCCATCTCATTTCTGAATGAAGGTGCTTAGGCACCCATTATACTGGACGACAGGGAGATACACACGAAGCCACTCAAATCTCGGGCTAGAGCCTAGATGGATTCTCAGACCAAGAAATTACAAAGCAATATAACAAATGCTGTAATAACAAAAAGCATTTACACAGTGTTTACTAGATGCCAAGCACGACTATAAACACTTCCGCAGATTAACTCATCCTCACAACCACCCTCAACAGAGCTATCGTTTATACCCCTTGAGGACAGGGATTATAGCTGGTCTCTGACTTCCAGAACAATGCAGATGCCCAGCAGGCAGTCAGTAAACATCTAACAGATGAGCGAATGAGAGGAAGGATGGTGCTGGGGAACACGTAAAAGGGGTTCCTCAAGACTGAAAGGAAACAGTAAATGTGAAAATACTCTGCACATTGTAATTTCTTTAAATGTGAAAAGTTCTTTTTTCTAGCCACGTTCTCTTCCCTCCTTCTTCTCTTTGTTTGGATTTATGGAGAGGTTCTCAGAAGACTAAAGGGCTTGAGAGTTAGGAAGCAAGGAGAGAAAAAGCTGAGAAATTAATAACCTGATGAACAATGAGAATGGAAAACATCTCCATGCCTCAATGAAACACCAAAAGGAAAGACAGTACAAGGCATTTGAAAAAAGCATGGATTCAGGGTCAGAGAACCTGGCTCCATCACCCAGCTTCGCCAGTTAATTAGCTATTCTGTTTGACAAAAGCCACATTTTCCTTGGGCATTACATCCTTATCTGTAAAATCGGACCTTTATTTCTGCTTTGGAGCATTCTTGTGAGGATATAATGAGATCACAGACTTGCAAGTGCACTGTAAACCAATAAAAGCTTTATAAATGTGCGCTGTTTTTACTAGTCCTACAGCGTGAGGCTGGGAGCCAGAGACCTGGCTTTCAGCCCTGTCACTGCCTCCAACTCACTGTGTGACCTTCGCAAATTACAGAAGCTCTGCCGACCCGAGCAGGGCCTCAGACAACATCCAGTGCCAAGGCCTTCATTTTGCAGATGGGTAAACAGAGGCCCGCATCCTCCTGCCAGATCACAAAGCCAACTGGGGGAGGATCCTGCACAAGCCTTCGGGCTTCCCGATTCCTACACCAGAGCTGTTTCCCCTGCATCAGCTCTCTCTATGCAGGCCTCAGTTCCACTGCGCAAAAGAGATGGATGGCCTCAGTGCCTGCGACAATACGTTTGAGGCTTTAGGTAAACTATGAAGCGCTGCGCAAATGCACCCCACGCTTGAGGAGGAAGACCCCCGGGCTGACAGGCAGCCCCCCTGCCTCCCAGGAGCCCTGTTTTCACCTCCGCCCCCACCCTTGCGCCGCAGCGGCTCGTAGATCCTCCTGCTCGGCTCTCCGGCCTCCTGCGACCCGCGATCGGCCTTAGCCCATACTCACTAGAGCAGATCAGGGACATGGCGCCGTCGCTACGCTCCGAGGCGTCTCACACCGAGCTCCGGGATCGGCTTCTCAGCCCCCTCGGGCCACTTCCGGTTCCTCGCTGCTTCCGGGACGCTCCGCGGCGAGCGGGGAGCGACCCCGCCGAGCGAAGCCCGCCTAGCGCTTCACGTGGAACCACGGCTGGTCGCGCGCCTCAGCCTCCAGCACTTAACGGAAACTGCCCTTTCCCAGAATGCAACCGTGCAGGAAAGGGAGCGCCAGGTCATACTCGGCTATTTCCGGGCCCACTCGGTTCCTTCCGTAACGCGCCCCTGGAGGAGGAGAGGAGGCCCGAAACTACATTTCCCATGATGCAGTGGGCCTTTTTAAAAAGCCAATCAATTCGGCAACACACTTGAGAACAGAGCTTGTTGGGGCCGTGGGATCGTAGTCTTCCAAACTTTGGCGTGCGAGAATCTCTTAAAATGCATCTTCCTGGGGTCTGCTTAAGAGAGCCTGCGTTTTCAGTGCGTGCCCCACGTGATTCCCGGGCAAGCGTTTCTCGGACTACCCTTAGAAAGACCCAGTGAAGAAGCCGTGGATGCAGATGGGTGAAGAAAACTAACGCTGGCCAAGCAACTGTTCTGGTCCTACCTTTTCTACCAATTTGCTCTGTGATTTTGGCCGAGTCATCAACTTCTCTTCGGCCACACTGGCATTTCAGGTCCTCAAACTTACCCTCTCTGGCTGGTTCCAGTGCTTTTGCCTGGAATACTTTCGTCAACTCGGACTGTCCCTCCTTCCCTTCCCGCCTATCCCCTCCAAAGGAAACTTCAGTCTCACCTTAAATGGTACTTCCTCTGGAGTCTTGTTCTTGACTTCTGAATTTTAGTCCGCACAGCACTCTGTAATTCTCCTCTGAACCATTCTGAATAACTATAATCATTTAATTATGTACAAGTAAATGTTTGATGTCTGGATACTCCGCTAGACTGTAAACTCCGAGATGACAGGGATCATCATTGTTGTGGTCACTGTTGCTTCGCAGAGTCTAACGCAGTGCCTGACACATAGCGGGAAAGTCATAACTATTGGTTGAACGACAGACTGCCTGCCAGGCCAGGCAGCTTAAGTACTTGGATGTGGTAGGAAATAAAGTGGAACCATTTAGATGGGACCTTGAACCAGAGTTGGTTAGACTTGACTGGGCTAGCAGTGGAACAGCAGTTCAGCTGTGAAGTGATAACCATGTTTCTAGAAGATTCCTCTGGAAGACATTTACTGAATGGGTTGGGAGGGGACAGACTGGAGGGAGAGGGACACAAAAATTTATTTATTGGACAAATCTTTGTTGAGTGCCCACTGTGGCCAGTCAGGAGGCACTGTACTTGGCATTGGGGATAGGACTCTGAGTGAAACAGAGTTGTCCCTATGTGGGGGAGCTTATGGCTGTGATGGAAGAATGGAGGAAAGGGGGAGTCTCTTCAAGGCTTTTGAGTTTTAAAAGCCAGCTCTTCAGGGAATAGAAAGGATTCAGGGCAATTGATTTTGGAGTAAATATTACAGGTGAGAACTTGATCTCAGATTACTCACCACTCCTCCCAATCTCAGCCTCCCCACAGAGGAGATAAAGATTATCTAAGGCTGGGAAGGGACACGTTGGGGAAGGGATATATACATGCATAGCTGTCAGTGGGTCCTTGAGACAGGAACTCTATGTCCTGCTTCCCCAGGCCAGGGCTGCTGTTACTTGGGAAGCAAGGCAACATATTGGGCAAATAATCCAGAAGAAGCTCCATTTCCCATATAGATTTAGTTGCAACCTATGTGGACAAGAGACAGACAATTAAGAAGGACAATGCAGCTCAAAGAGGTTTAGATGAATTCTTCTCGTTCCCCCCTCCAACTCTATGTTAATTTTCCAAAAGGTGTGTACAACCTGAGAAACAAGGATAGAAAGAACCCTGAACTGTCTGAGGATGTTTCTACCACTCAGCTGGAAGAGAGTTGAAAAGAAATTAACTTGTCATAGGAAAAAAAAAAAAAGAAAAGTTACATTTCTTGCATGGGAAAGTCCACGACATGAGGTTGGTAGTTCTACAAATAAGAAACGATCTCACAAGCACATGTGAGGTTCCAACTGTGCAACTGTTAGAAAGGCTGGAAGGTGAGGCCCAGGATGCTGCTAGAGCCCGTTCTGGAAGAAAGAGACCCTTAGCCAAGGCAGGAAGTGATAAGGGGCCAGAGGAAGATGGGTATGTCTGGGAAACATCTGAAGGAAAGAAACAACTTGACATGATGGCAGACTGGTGGCTACTCATGTGTAGTCTGTGTGAAACAAGGACTCACCATATGGTCCTCCAAGGATGAAGTCATTAGCCACTACAGTCGCTGCCCTACAGCACACCCTGAAAAGAATTCAGAATGAAGAACGGGATGAGCCACTCTGTGCTTTGGCAAAACAGGTCCTTACATAGTTAGATATAACAGGAAAAAAATTTAATGAACCCCAACTTTCCACTGAGACGTATGCTGGATCGCTGATGCTTCTTAGCCAAAATCACAGGTACACTGGCCTCTCCCCAAACCTCTTCTGAGCAGTTTCTCAGACTATCTGAGAGGCTGTCTCCTGGGCTAGAGTCCTCAGTAAGACACTGCATAAAACTCAACTCATAACTCTTATGTTGTGCACTTTTTTTCAATTGACAGTTTTGGTGACCATGAAAGGACCCAGAGCAACCTCTCTCCTTTGCCTGAACTCTAATAGGATCCAGAACCATGGTACCAGCAAGGGCCCCTTGTGCCTGTCTGCCTCCTTGGTGTGCCCAGATGAATTTAGGTGAGTCACTCCTGGTCTTGCTCTAGCATCTTGGTTGACAATCCTGAGTTTTATTCAGAGATTGTTAAACTCCTCACTATGAGGAGCAAGTTACCCTTGAACTTAGGATTCAAGAACAGGTGCCTTTATTTCCCAGTTGACAGACACTGGGAAGATTTTGCTCAGTTGAAAGACAGTGAGGAGATTGGGACTGGGTGATTAGGGAGGAGGCTGACCTGATATCTTTCCTCAAATCGGCTTCACAGACTTTAACAGAATTTGTTAAAGAATTTATTTCACAAAAATAACTAAATTTCCTTGACAATTGCATTGTAATCACGTCTTTAACCATGCCTTTTAAAGTCTTTTTTCATTTATAGACAGCTAGTGTTTTGCTCTGATGCTTTTTGAAAAGTACAGGTTTCTGATAAGTTTCAGATTATACTTCTAAACTGGGTAAGAAATTAAAGAATTCTGTTGGAAAAACTGATGTCTTTATAAAACTAACAGAGTATCAATATCAACAAGTATAACTTTTTATCTGAAATGTTTTTGGCTTTTAATCTTCGTTTTCCAGATATAAGGAAACCTTTTCCCTTAAGCTGTGACTTACAGCAATTTGGTAAATTATACCTTTGTAAGCAGAATTGAAATGTTTATCTTTTCTCTCTACCTGATACCTTCAGAATTTGTAAACTCTTTGTGAGTATTCTTAGTCTCACGGCAATATAGTTATTCGTGTAAGTTCAGTAAGAAACTGTTCCCCTTGAGCCCTCCTACACTGTTAGTGGGAATATAGTTTGGTGCAGCCATTATGGAAAACAGTATGGAGATTCCTCAAAAGACTAAAAATGGAGTTACCATATGATCCAGCAATCCCACTCCTGGGCATATATCAGGAGGAAACTCTAATTCGAAAAGATACATGTACGCCAATGTTCATGGCAGCACTATATACAATAGCCAAGTCATGGAACCAACCTAAATGTCCATCAACAGATGACTGGATAAAGAAGTTGTGGTACATTTATACAATAGAATACTACTCAGCCATAAGAAAAGAATAAAATAATGCCATTTGCAGCAACATGGATGGATCTGGAGATTGTCATTCTAAGTGAAGTAGGCCAGAAAGAGAAAGTAAAATATCATATGATATCACTCATACGTGGAATCTAAAAAAAGAAAAAAGAAGACTAATGAACTCATCTACAAAACAGAAACAGACTCACAGACATAGTAAACAATCTTATGGTTACCAGGGGAAAGGAGGGTGGGAAGGGATAAATTTAGGAGTTGGAGATTTGCAAATATTAACTACTATATATAAAATAGATTTAAAAAAATTTCTTCTGTATAGCACAGGGAACTGTATTCAATATCTTGTAATGACCTTTAATGAAAAAAAGTATGGAAATGAATATATGTATATATATGTATGACTGGGACATTATATTGTACACCAGAAATTGATACCTTGTAACCAACTATACTTCAATTTTAAAAAGACAAAAAAACAAATAAACAAAAAGAATCTGTTCCCCTTATAACAGCGTACAATTGGGAATAGTAGTTATACTATCAAGGCTTTGACTGGAATGTCGTATTTGACAGAGACATACACAGACTCAGATATGGCCAGACAGCTTTAAGGAACTAAGACTGACTTTATGGAGCTATAAGCCCCTTGAAAAAATAGTCTGATACCTTGTATACAGGGTTCCCAGCAGCCTTAACAGATGAATAAAGAAAGCCACCTCCTAAAGGACCTAAACAGACATTTCTCCAGTGAAGATATACAGATGGCCAATAGGCACATGAAAAGGTGCTCAGTATCACTAATTATCAGAGAAATGCAAACCTAAACTGCAATGAGGTATCATCTCACACCAGTCAGAATGGCCATCATTTAACAGTCCACAAGTGACAAACGCTGGAGAGAGTGTGGAGAAAAGGAAAGCCTCCTACACTGTTGGTGAGATTGTAAATTAGTGCTGCCACTATGGAAAACAGTATGGAGATTCCTTAAAAAACTAAAAATAGTTTTAGTTACTGAATGAGAAAACTAATTCAAAAAGATACAGACACCCCAATGTTCATAGCAGCACTATTTACAGTAACCAAATCATGGAAATAACCTAAATGTCCATCAATAGATGACTGGATAAAGAAGATGTGGTCTATATATACAATGAAATATTACTCAGCCATAAAAAAGAATGAAATAATGCCAATTGCAGCAACTTAGATGGTCCTAGAGATTATCATATTAAGTGAGGTAAGTCAGACAGAGAAAGACAAATAGCATTTGATGTCATTTATTTGTGGAATCTAAAAAAAAAAAAGGCACAAATGAACTTATTTACAAAACAGGAACAGACTCACAGACATAGAAAACAAACTTAGGGTTACCAAAGGGGAAAGGGGGACGAAGGGATAAATTAGGAGTTTGGAATGAACTACTATATATAAAATTGATAAACAGCAAGTTCCAACTGTGTAGAACAGGGAACTATATTAAATTGCTTGTAATAACCTATAATGAGAAAGAATATGAAAAAGAATATATATGTATGTATAACTGAATTATTATGCTGTACACCAGAAACTAAGACAACATTGTAAATCCACTATACTTCAATTTAAAAAAAAAAGAAAAGAAAGCCACTTCCTGGCAGATGCAAAAACCTCAAGATATTTTCGACTTCAAGAAGAGAGTAATTCATCCAAATTTATAGGTATTCAAGACAGAATCTGATGGCAAATCCTTGGCATGCATTTCCTGGCCTTGAGAGGACTTTTAAAGTTCAGTTTGAGAATTCTTATGAAAAGTCCCAGCAAAGTCAATTTAAAAGAGCGTATATGATCTATTACACTTATATGAATAATGAAGCCAAGTTTATTGAAACCAGACTTATTCTGCAAACAAATTAGTCTTAATTTTGGCTATATTTGGTAGAGATGAGGGTGGTTTTGGAGAGAAGAATTAGGTTTCAGTAATACACCTTTGTGGATATTAAGTTCTAGTGTTGTTAATTATCTTTGAGTTTTGGTATTTACTGCCTAAGACTCACTTCCTAGATGGTCCCTTTTACTATGTTGCATTATTGTAAAGCTTAATTGAATTATTAAAAGGACATTCTAAGCTAGTTTCTGAAGCTTATCATAGTAATCTGTCTTGGGATAAAGATCAGATGCCCCATGACCTGCAACCAGGGGATTACGCATACTGGAAAAGACATCATTTAAAGGACTCTCTCCAACCTAAATCAAAGGATACTTATCAGGTACTCTTAACTAGATCCTGTGAAGTGAAACTGAAGGGAACTCTGACTCTTGGATTCATATCTCCCACTTTAAAAGGCCCTCCTGTACCAAACTGGTCTATGGAGAGGACTGCTGACCTAAAATCACCTTAAAACAACACTCAGAGGAGAAACTACAACTGCACCAGGATGAGGAGAAGGTGACATCAAAAAAAATTTAAAATAAAAGAATAAATTTAAAAAATTTGTTAAGGGGAGGGTAATAGCTCAGTGGTAGAGCACATGCTTAGCATGCATGAGGTCCTGGGTTCAAACCCCAGTACCTCCACCGGAAAAAAAAAAAAAAGAAAGAAAGAAAGAAGAAGATGACATCAGAAGTAGACAGCTATCCCAAGATACTGGGCCTGACCTGTGTGATTATTTATAATGTTTTCTTGATTTCAATTGCAAGTACAAATCCTGTGCAGTTTAAAAGTCAATCCAATTGTCAAGTTATGGTCAATTAGTCATGCCCAGTATTTCTGGTTTACCTTGGTGGATTTCTCCACTCCAAGACTTTGATTGGGTAGCCCTTAGGAAATTTATTCTAGAAGAAAGAAGTTATATAGTTCTGTTCAGGCCATTACTGAAATTACTAAATGGGACCCCCCCCCTCACTTGGCTAATCAATCATACCTGCTCTGACTCTGGTCATAAATAAAAATTTTCTTTAAAGTTTACTCCATCAGAACAATGAGCTAAATTTCAGTCAAAAACCATAACTTCTTGCTTATTCGGCGAGATCCTCCCTCAGTTATGGATGGTTATATATGGTTAACACCAGGCTATGGTCATTTTAGTTTAAAGGCCCCATTATGTTGGGAATAATTAAATTATACTAGGAATAATCAGCCTAATTACATTAGGAAATTGGGCTGAGTGTCTTATGAATAATGCCAATATATCATTACCCTTAAAGACAGCAATTGACTAGGTCAGATGACTGGGGATATATTGGGCTGCACCAAATGGAAGTTCTTGGTTTAACTTCTTCCTTATGACCTTATTCATGCTTCTAGGTGTCTTACTGGCATTCTGCCTCTTCTATGACATTGTCATTTCTTTCATTACCCAGCATGTCACTGAGCCTCTGACAAAAATAATGTTGACTAAACAACTTGAAACCATTGATCAAATATATAATTCTATATAAGATTAAAATGATTGTAATAGTGTAATTCTAGACATGGGAGGAAGCAACAAGAGGGAATCATTTCCTGGACCAGCAAGATAGGTGGTCCAGAGACTTTTATGGCTACCTAACAGGAAGTCCAGCAATAGCGCACTGAGTGGCATATCAACGAAATCCTCACCTGACCTAGGAATAAGCCTTACTAGCACCATGTGACAAACTACTTACAAAAGGCCTCCCAAACCTTGGTCAAATTTATGACCACAAGGGGGCAGTGTAAAACAAGGAATGTCACTCACCATCCAGTTCCACAAGTCAATAAATCAAGCCACTGGCAGCTGCTGATATGCAATATACCCTGAAAGGAATTCAGAATGAACAGGATAAATCACTCTGTGCTTTGGGAAAACGGGTAAAACGAGCCCTTAGATAATTATATATAACAGGAAACATTTTTATGAACACTGATTCTTTCATCTTCCCATACTTAGAAAAGCACTAGGATCATTAACTGAGATATCTGTTCCTCTTGACTAGCAGTAACCTTCTTCTGAGATGTATGCTGGATTGCTGATACTTCTTAGCCAAAATCACGGATATACCGGCCTCTCCCCCTACCTCTTCTGAGTAGTCCCTCAGAGCTATCTAAGAGGCTGTCTCTGGACTATAGTTCTCAGTAAGACACTGCACAAAACTCAATTCACAGCTCTTACGTAGTGTGTTTTTCTTTCAGTCAACATCTTGGAAGAAGGCAGAATTAGAAAACTGATAACAGCAGGGAGAAAAAAAAGGAGTTCTGTTTTACAGTTTTGAGTTTCAGAAACTGTTTTAACATCAAGAGGGAGCTTGCTTATGGTACCCAATGGGATAAAGCATTTGGACAGCAACCATGTTTTTAAAATAAATGTTCACTCTCCTCTCGTCATTGAATCTCTTGTTGTGCAGTGGAGTGGTATTTTTAGGACCTTCTAATACTTCATAGAGTCAAACAATAAAATTCAGTCTAGCAAATTTCCAAGATCTTATTGGCTATAAAAGATTCATCAATCAGGCAGCATCCCATCTCCAAAGGGCTACAGTAGGGAAAGGCTTTTAAGGCAGGACATGGGACTGAGAAACAGAAAAAAAAGATTATTTCGGGCACAGGTAATCTATCTATGGGGAACATAAGGGGTCAGTGTATCAGATTATGTCATCTTCCTTTGGGGGCTAGAGAGAGCCCATATGACAGGTTGCCTCATTGGTGCTGACCAAAAAATCTCCTGACTGACTGGTTAAGTCTACATTTCTAGGGGAGACTGAAACTTCATTTAGGTTAGGTATTAAGCCCGGGTTTGAGGGCTTGTCCTAGCATAATTAACCCCATTTCAAACCTATGGTTTTCTTTTTAACAACATTGAAGTTGAAACAAGAATATCCAGAGAGCTGAAGCGATTTGCCTAGAATCACAAAGCAGGCAAAAAAAAAATCACTTCATTCCAAATCTGTTGTTCAAATGTCCTTCATAACGCCGCCTTTTTGCTACAAATGGGCTCTGGGAGTTGGTACCTTTATTTCTCTAAAACTGAGAGAACATTTGGGAGCCATCTGCAGGGTTTGAATGTAGAAATGCCCTCAGAGGGAGAGGATGCATTTTCTCACTTTTGCGCCTCTTACTGCTTTTCTAACAACCTTTCCCTTTGTGCCTTTTTAGCGCGAAAAGTTTCTCAGAACAGGTGCATTCAGGAGCCTCTCCCTTAGAACTACATTTCCCACAATGCCTCAGGAGAGACCACATAGCTGAGAACTACATTGCCCGAAATGCCAAGGGTTTTTTTTTTTTTAGAGGCAGATAAGCTTCCCCTCTGAATTCAAAGATCCAGTTTACCCACTCTATAGCCCAGATATAGTCACTTCTTTCCTTTTTCCTGCCAGAAAATTCCGTTCCCAGCTCGAACTTCGACCCCATTCTCTGGATGGGAACGCATGGGGCAAAACATAGTCCTAGAATAGGGCGCATGCGCTGACCGGCACCGGGCTTGGGCCCGAAGGGAGGCAGGCAGGTCCCCGGGCTCATCCCGCCTTGCGCGTGCGCAGACGATACACCAACGCCCCAGTGTGGAGGCGCGGGTTTAGTGGCGCGTTTTAGTGAAGTCGCACGTGAAGGGCAGCGGGGGCCGTAGCCCGGTGAGTGCGAGCCGAGACCAGGACTCGAGGTCAGCATGCGGGACCGGGAGGTGACAGCCGCTGCAGGCGGGAGCAGGGCGGAACCGGGAGGCCTGGCGAGCAGCAGTGGGGAGGGGTCCGACGTCGCGCGGTGGGGGAAACCAACTGGGGAAACCAACTGGGGATCCGACTCACCGTTGCTAAGCAACAGGGGGCGTCGTTACTAGGTAACACGGGAGGCACGCGTTTCCGGGGAGAAGAGCGTTCCGATAGCTGCTCCGAGGTCCGGCCGAGACCTGGCGGCTGTCAGGCTGGGGGGCGAGGCTAGTGCTGAGCCCCTCACCCCTGACTCTTGCCTACGGCCTAGCATCCCACGGCCTCGCTCCGAGCCCTTTGGGATACTCCCAACCCCCGGGCCGCAGCGCGTCCCTTGCCGGCGACGCCACAAAGCAGGGCTTGGCAGGGGACACGCTGTTCGAAATAGCACATACATGCCACTGACACCCTGTCTCAGAGAGACTGGGTCCTGGAGAGGGCGCGGTGCGCCTGGGAAGCTGCCCCTTTGCCTGTCGCCCTGCCCCCAAACAGTTGCCGGGCAGCAGCTGTCCGGGGCTTAGCGGGGGCTGCCCTCACCTGCCAGGACGCTGACTTCATTCTCAGTGGCAGCTTCGCCCGGTCTAGGAGCTTCCTTTCAACTCAGCTGTGCTTTTCGGTGGCCGCTACATATTTGGATCAACTTAAAAATAGCCTCCTCTCCGCATCTCTCCATGGCTCTGCATTGCTACCGTCACCGCTTCTTGGCGGGCTTCTAATACTCACTTATTAGTCATTGTTCTGTGCTAGGCGCTGGGCTTCCAAGAAAAGTTAGCTGTGAAGTCTGAAGGGGAGGAGGTACTCAAAGTAATGGCGGAAGCAGGCATATAAACTGCTAAATTATGCGACAGTGTAATAAGAGATATCTTGGCAATTTGTGTACTGCAATGCTTCTGTAGATGTTTACAGAGTTCTTGCAGAAACATGTTAACTCCTTGCAATAACTCTTAACCTCGCTTGACCCCGTTTTACATTCGAGGAGACGAAAACTCAGGTTAAGTAATAGGCATAAGGTAGTGCTTGTAGTGTGTGACAGAGATGAGCCTGGGACAGAAGGAAGTCTAGCGTCCTTTGTGCACTGCTACACTTTGGGGGTTTTGCCTACAGTAGACTTCCGTGCTGCTGATCATTTGTGGCAGTTGTCTGGTTATGCATCAGAAATCTCTGAGGAGCTCTAGAAACCAAAGCCTGAACCCATCTATGGGAGAGTATGAGTAAGGCAGCCCCGCAAGGAGGCAGACACCTTTGCTTGAAAAGACTCTACGGGCTGAGAACCGGTGCTCCCTAGGGACAGCTCCAGCAATGATGGAGAAATCAGGGCCGGCAGAGGGCACTAAGTCAGCTGCCCCTCCTGCCATGTAGTGATTCATAGTGTGGAAGGAAGCTAATGGGAGGAAGAAGACTTGGCAGGGGATGTGTGGACCGCCACACCCTGCCTGCCCTCAGCAAACCACAGCTAAACATATGCTGCCTTCTCATACCGTAGTTCAGTGAAGCAGTTTCCTCAGCTCAGCAGGGTTCTCCTGGCCCTGCCTGAGCCATATTGCAGCTGTCTGAACAGAAGTGGCAGGTCTAGTCCCATATTTTTGCTGGCCTCATACGTCTTGGTGCAAACCCATGACGTGTAAGCCCAGCAGGTGTTTCATCCTCTGGGGTGTGATCCCGTTGCAGGGTCTAGGTGTTCTCTCACTTTGAGTTGGTTGACTTGGAGCAGGACTTTAAGCACCTTGAGGACAGGGACCATATCTTACTAAGGCAGTGTGAGGATGTGGAACGAACCACAGGGTAAGGTTTAGATCCTGGCTTCTGGAGTCAAGTCCCAGTTCTGCTGTGTGAACCTAAACAAGTCACTTGATCTCTGAGCCATAGTTTTCTGAGCAATATGTGTAGAGTAGCAGGACCTTATAAGATTGTTATAAGAGTTAAATGCAGTGGTGAGATAACAAGCACTTAATTATAAAACAACACACACTATACATACCACACACACTATACATACCACACACACAGTTTATCATGGTTGTGTGCCTCCTGTTTGGCTGCGGTCTAGCATTACAGGAGATGAAGATGGTTAAGACATACTTCTGCTCAGAGCTCAAGACTGCTTCAGCTCTTGACTGCCATGGCTTCTCTTTATTCCAAGTATTTGATTGGGCCAAAGTGAGGAGGCATCATGGCCATGGGTCAGATTCTTGCTGAAGAAGAAAGGAGAAGGAATGCTGTGAACGCAGTCTGAAGAAGGGGACCAGACAGCTATCTGCACTCTTACATGCAAATGGCCCACTCCAGACTCCTGTTCGATTTGGTTTCTGGTACCCTTCAGAAGGTCAGCTGGCGGGGCAATGCCAGCCTCATCGTGGAGTTTATTTCATGGTCCTCCAGCTCCTTTCAGCTGGAACATAGGGACGCCTGAAAGTTGAGGATGGCACAGAACCCAGGAGGCTGCCATGGAGGGAGCAGCTCACATCATCCTGACCTTCTAGAACTGAGGAGATGACATCTGATCCCTCCTGGTGGAGGCCCTTGGATATAGAATCCAACCCAGGATAGCAGCCCTGTTCTTTCAGTCCGCAGTCATGACCCAGATAGACCAGGAACTGACCTGAGTGATCCTCATCTCCGACCACTGGTGGCAGGGACCGTCTGTTTCCTGATTTGTGCCAAGAAGAATAGAAGGCTTCCCCGTTTGAGGTTGTTGTATATGAACTGCATGTTTGGCAGCCCTGCTTGATCCTCCAGGTCTCAGGAGGGACTTACAGCAGCTGTTTCTGGGCCAAAAGTTGCCCTGAAAGTGATATTTTTATAACCTCTTCTTGGACCCTCCTCCTTCCCACTAAACAAGAATGAGAATATCTTCTCTTCCATCTCGTCCATCCTGACAGCTCCAGATTTCTGGCCAACTCCCTGAGTGCCCTGGTAACTGCACAAACTTCGAAAACCTGGTTGCTTCTGCCTCGGGGGCATGGCCTAGCCTCTGCTCATCAGGGCTGAATCATGGAAACTCCCTGGAGCCACAGGTTCATTTCTGAGCCTGGAAGAGAACAGGGGATTTGCTGGTAGGGTTTGACTTTTCTCAAGCATGGTGGCAAGTAGAAGTTGGAACTGAAAACGTTTTTCTTGGCTGCATCCACACATATTTCAATGAGTTGGTACTTGTTGGGTCTTAACCTGCCTATAGCATCACGTTACAGACGAGATCAGAGCACAAAATACAAAGTGGCTAAGTGAATTGTCACCAGTAATTCATAGAGTTGACTGGTAGATGCCAAGACTATTTTACTACTTTGGCTCATGAATAAGCCTATTGTTTGACTTTCCAAATCACTTCTGAGACTTAAGTTGGAGAGGATACAGCACGGTGGTGTGTGTGAGGGGATCTGATGTCAGATGCCCCTGGATTCAAATCCTGGCTTCCCCACTAACTACTTATCCTTCCTCGGTTTCTTCATCAGTGAAGAGGGGGATAATAACAGTACCTACCTGCTGGGTTGTTGTTGGATTAAATGTAATTGGTGGTGCATGGTTAACTTTTTATTAATCATAATATCTTGACTTCGGAGTTGTGCTTTCACTCTGCCTACGTTGGGGGCTGGGGAGTTGAGGTCATTCTGTGTCAGGGGGGTTCAACTTTGCCCAGTGGAATCCCTTGGGGAGCCTTTGCAGATCTAGGATCAGGCCACACCAGACGGTGACATCAGAACCTCTGGGCTTGGGACAGAGGCCTCAGTACTTGGTGTAGCTTCCAGGTGATTCCAGTGAGCAACTGCAGTTGACACCCGCTGTGTTACCTTCACCACCGGTGAGTGTGCGATTTGGAAGCAGAACCTTAGGTTCAAATCCTGGCCTTTCTACTTAGCCCAGCAACCTTGGGCAAATGCTTAACTCCTAAGTCTCAGCTTCTTCTCCTCTGTATCGGTAGTGGCAGGAGGCTAACACCCACCTCACATGAGAGCAGATGGCCTGTGTGCAGTATGTTCTTATTTGAGCATGTAACTGATCACTTTTCCTTATGTCATTTATTTGTGTGCTGTTTTTCAATTTTTTGAAAAAATCAGCTTTATCTTCAGTAGTCTGTAATCTCCTTGGGAACAGAACCTTATGGTCTTTTTTTTTTTTTAATGCCCAAAGCACCTAAGATGCAGAGATAGGCCTTCAGAGTTTAGAACTGGAATAAGCCTTAGAGAGATCTTGTCATCCACTTAAGGCCCGGAATGATACTTGCTGGTTAATTAATATGCAGGTGGTAAAGAATGTGAAAGAGGAACCTGTGAATCAGATCGTTGTGCCCAGCTTAAGTCGAAAGTCCCAGTTCTGCCTTTCTCAGCGAACAGGGTGGGGTGGAGGAGGGAGATGGGGCATGTCATGCCTGGGACAGTGGGTGTCTCTGCTCATTCGGGCTCTCTGCTCACCCTGAGCTTCTCTCCCGGCAGACCCAGCCATGGCAGGCACAGGGAGCAGTTTGCCATGGGGCAAGCATCTGTTCAAAGTCATCCTGGTGGTCCTCGTGGCCTTCCTCCTCCTCCACTCAGCATCATCCCAGTCCCATCGAGACTTTGTGTCATCAGACCAGCAGAAGAGGGAGGTCCCAGTTGATCTCCTGAGCCAGATAGGTCTATCTGTGCGGGGAACACTGGATGCCTGGATTGGCCCAGAAACCACCCACCTGATTTCTGAGGTAAGGAAGGCATTCCCTGCCGTGATTCCATGAACTGAGGAAAGAGGAGATGTCCATGGCCACTGTCTTGGCTCCACATCCTCTGTGTGTCGTAATCCCTGGGGCAGAGAGCCCCAGATTCCACAGGATGAAGCCAGACAGTTCCTGCCTTTTGCACTCCCTTTGTTTGATTCCTACCCAACGGCCTTTAGCTCCACCCCCAGTTTTCCCTTTTTCCTGCCCTTCCCTGCCAGAAAGGCTAGGAAATGAGCCATCTTTATAAACCTGTGTCACGGGTGACTGCAGAGTGTGACTTTGGTCTAAATCTGACCCGAAATCTAAAATTGGCAAACTGGCAAGACCTGAGTCCATTCCTTCACCTGGAGAGGTCGGGGTGGGGATGACACAGGGCCTTAAGGCCGGGCTGTCTCTTCCACCTAATGGATCCCAAGCTTGTCGCATACCTTTGATAGGTCGTACTAAACAAGTCACTTGTAAAATCTGTAATACAGAAGAGCTGATTGTCTCCTTTTCCATGGAAAGATCCTAGCCCTTTACAGGTCTTACTTCACACACCTTCATGATTCCCTGGGAGAGTCGGAGTGCCCCAGTTTTATGGGGTGACTACTCCAGGGACTTGATGAGCACCCCCATGCCCATGTTCCCCTGCAACTACCACCGCAGTATTCCTGCCAATCAGTTGAATTAGGGCCCAGATGTCCTGGGTTCCATTTCAGAAAGGAGAAATGGCCTGGTGTCCAAGCCTGTGCACTAGAAAGTGGCTGTGGAAGGGACCCCTCAGTCAGGCCCAGGCAGGCAAACCTCTGGCAAGAGGCGGGGTGGGGGAGATGTTCGTGGGAGGTGCTGGTGAGGCTCGAAGGAGGGGTGATCATGACTTCTGGACTCATCTCCTGCCTGGCTCTTCCTGCAGACCTTGGCCCAGGTGATGTGGGCCGTCTCATCCGCCATCTCTGTGGCCTTCTTCGCTCTGTCTGGGATCGCCGCACAGCTGCTGAGTGCCTTGGGGCTCGAAGGTGAGTGGCAGAGAACTGGTTAGGTCAGCTGGAGCTCAGCCTGTCTCTTCTTGTTTAGGGGAGTTTATCTTTTCAGGGTCTAGACTTTTTCCCCAGGAACACCTCCCGGGTTCCCCCAGAGGCCAGCATAAGAGCAGGCTAATATTGTCACCACCTGCCGGGTCATTGTTTGCTTCACGCCAGGTGAAGCATGATGCTCAGACATAGCACCTCATCTGTCACCCACAGCCCAGAGAATTACTCCCATTTCATAGATGCAACAGGCTTGACCAAGAGAAGTAACGTCCTCCCAGCCAGCGGGAACTGGAGCTGAGGTCCAAGCTCATGTCTCTGACCCTATGAAAGAGGATTTTCCCTTTGCAGAGGGGTTTAGCTCCTCCCCTTTTTGGGGTTCTTGACCACCCCCCTCCCCTCACCACTCCAGGCTGGCTGATTCTGTGACTCTCTCCCCTTCCAGGAGATCACCTCACCCAGGGCCTGAAGCTCAGCCCGGGCCAGGTCCAGACCTTCCTGCTGTGGGGAGCAGGGGCCCTGGTGGCCTATTGGCTGCTGTCCCTGCTCCTCGGCTTGGTCTTGGCCTTGCTGGGGCGAATCCTGTGGGGCCTGAAGCTGGTCCTCTTCCTGGCTGCCTTTGTGGCCCTGGTGAGGTCGGTACCCGACCCGTCCACCCGGGCCTTGCTCCTCCTGGCCTTGCTCACCCTCTACGCCCTGCTGAGCCGCCTCACTGGCACCCGGGCCTCGGGCGCCCAGCTGGAGGCCAAGGTGCGGGGGCTGGAGCGCCAGGTGGAGGAGCTGCGCTGGCGGCAGAGGCGAGTGGCCAAAGGGCCCCGAAGTGTGGAGGAGGAGTGAGGAGGACGCTGGACACCGCCACCTTCATCGTACCAAAGAGCTGAGCTGCTTCTGGGTTTCACAGCCCTCCTCCAGCCCCCTGCCCCTCCCTTGCCCTGTCTCTGAACCTTCCGAACCTTGATCTGGGCACCACACCCCTTAGCCGAGAGAGAGGAAGACCATTCTGCTGGTCCTCAGGGGCCCTGTCTTCTGAGGTTCTCTGCCTGGGGTTGGTTCTCTTAACCCTCTCTCTGCTCCCAGCCTGTCTTAGCCAGGGCCGGTTGGGGGGCCTCCTTGCCAGCTTCTGCACCTGCTCTCAGCGAACATCACTGCTGTTGGCCTCCCGTGACTCAGTTACCACCTTGCCTTCCTCCTGATGCCCTGGCGCTCCTGTCCTTCTCGGGCTCTTCCTTTGCTAAGTCCCCAGCTTCCTTCCCATTTGTCTTCTTCCAGCTCAGTCTTCCAGCCAGACCACGGTCCCTCAAGGCATGCTCCTGTTCCTTCATTGCCCTGTGTGGGGAAGAAGCGGGGCAGATGGGGCTTGAGGGGAAGGGAAATGGGGGAGTTCCCCTGAGGGGCTGGGGCTGGGATGTACATGAGTCTGTTACAAGTGCCTTAATCCGAGCCAGTGGGGCCTTTTGCCTGCCCGCTGCCGTACTGTATGTAGGAAGGTGCACTGTGGCTGCTTTGTGTCCAGAGGAGAGTGGTTCCTCTCAGAATCTTGATTCCCCTTCAGCCAAAGCAAAAGATGACTGCTTCATAGGCTTGTGCCTGCAAGTAGGACCCTGCAGTGGCCACCAGATCCCCTGTGGGGACTTCAGAGACCCTGAAGGAGGAAAGAGGGGTCATCTCCTTGTCTGTACCATGCCAGGCGGCTCTCCATCTCTCTCTCTCCATCACTGCCACCAAGGAGTTGCTGATCAGCGGCCGCCAGCAGCCTGGGAGGAACACAGAACAAACAGTAGAGATGCCCCCACAACCCCTTTCCCGTGTCATGCTCTGGGGGAGCCGGGGGAGCCGAGCCCTCCCCACGGGGCTCTCCTCTGGTGGAGGTGGGCATCCTCCTCTGCCAGACCCAGCACATGATGTGAAGAGTAAAGACATGCCCAGGTCTGTTGAGGTTTGATGTGGAATCACAGCTGCAGTGATATATATTTTTATCAGCGCTTGGTTGGTTTTAAATAAAGTGCACGCTATTTTATTATCTTGTTCTGGATAAAACGTATTTACTCAGTCTGGCTGGCTTTGATTGTTCCCTCTCCAGCTAAACCTGTTTCCGTGGAGCTGCTCCATTCTGCTCCCTGCAGGAGCAGTGGGAAGCTTGTGGAAAGGGAGGGAGCACAGAAGAAGGCTGGTACCAGGTACCCTTCCCTCCAAGAGTGTGAGGAATGAGGAGGGCATGCCCCTGTTACCAAACTTCCAGGAACTGACCAGCTCTGTTGGAATCGTGTGCCTGTGGGGGGAGGTGGAGGGAAGTACCCCTTCCACCCCTGTGTGCAGGAGCCATGAAGGCTGGCCCCCAGCCAGAGAGAGGCCTGCCTGCCCTCCCTGCTTCCCCATCAGACAGGAGTTTCTACACCATGGTTCTCAAGCCAGCCTACAGATAGGAGCAGTCTTTTTGTGGAGTGGCCCAAGCGTGGTTTTCCTTGTTAAGCAGCACCAGGAGAGGCTAATGTGCAGCCAGATGCCCCACTCAGCGCCTCTCCCAACACTGCCTGGCGGGCAAGGCTGGGACCTAGGAGGCAGGCCTTTGGTCAGGAGCAGAAACCAGCCCTCACCCTTTCTAGACCCACATGCTTCTCCCAGGAAGGGGGCTGGACACGAAACTCCCGCTGCTGCACCTGGAGTCCTTCCTCTTTCAGGGCAGGCCTAGACAGTTGTCACCTGGCTCTACTGGCCCCCTTTCATCCCCTTTCCACCTCTCAGCTCGGTGCCCTCTGTCGCTGAATTCTGGTTCTGATTCAAGTGTCAGATCCCTTTATAGGTGAGCCGCTTGTAGGGTGGGGGTGAGGCAGAGGAAGAGGCTTTTTTCTCCTTGGTCGGGAGCTTCCGAGAGGCAGTGAATAGAACACGTCGCCATCCCTCTTGGCAGAGGCGTTCAGTCCCCTGCTGTTCAGTCCCCAGGGAAGCGGCATTCTTCCTGACCTCTAGCACGGGGGCGCTCGGGGGCTCCGGATCCGTAGGGCACTAGGACCCGGTGGGGCGGAGGGCAGCCCGTGTGCCGCGTTCGCTCCCTCCCACCCTCCTGCTCCAGCTCCCGCTCCATTGTCTGGGAACTGCGGCCGCGGGGCGGGCGGACCATCGGGGACCCAGTCGCCTGGGTCGGGCCGGCGCGGAGCTGGCGCGGGAGATGCCCGGCTGACCGCGGCCACCTGAGCCGCCCGCCTAGTCCCCTCCTTCCGTGGGAAGGATGTGCGCCCGGATGGCGGGGCGCGCGGCAGCGGCTCCCCGGGGGCCCTGCGGCCCCTGGCTCTGCCTCCTGGTGGCCCTCGCCCTGGACGTCGTGAGAGGTCAGCGGGAGGGGAGGGCGGGGCGGGGCGAGGGGCAGCTGGGCCCGGGCCGAGGCCGGGCGCGAGGGATGCCCGGGAGCCGGGAACCTGCGAGTTCTCGGATTAAACCCTGAGCGGGGTCGCCCCGCAGCATGCCCTGAGGGTTGGAGAGGTCTCACCCCCACGGGATCGTGCCTCCAGCCACGCGCCTCTGTTGCCTCCCTCACTTGCATAACCAGGCAACTCATTCTCGACCCAGAACTAGCCGGGTCTCCCGGCTCTCACCGCCGTCCCGCCAATCTCGCCGCGAGCTTCCCCTCCAACTGGGACGCTTAACCTGGCTGCCCGCTGACCCGCAAACACCAACTCCCTAATCTGCCGTCCAGAGAGCTGCAGCCCCGTGGCTCCTAGCCTGCTCCTGCCACCATCAACCCAGCTCCCACGGAACGGGAAGCAGCCTCTTTGCCTAGGACCTGCGACATCCACAGCTGCTTTCCCCCTGCCCCACGGAGCTCTCTGACCTTGGAGTCTCCAGGGAATTCCCCATCCGTACCCTCCTGAGTCCTTATGGGGATCACTGGAAGAAGGGGCAGCGCCTCCCCTGTGCCATCCCCCTCCCCATGGGAGTCAGACTGCCCTTGGCATGAGCTGAGGCTGCTAGGTGGATGATTCCACAGAGTGGGGGATAGTGAAGCATTCTCTGCCCCTCCCCTCTGGACAGGAGAGCCGAGCTCTGGCAGATGGGAGTCCGTGGGAGTCAGGCCACAGAGCATCCTGTAATTATTCAGGCAATGGGGTAGGAAGTGGACCAGAAGCCAGGGTCTGCCCCCAGGGAGCCATAGTCACTCACCTGTTACATTTGGGGAGGGGGGGGTGGAGCTTCTCAGCCACATGCTCCTGGGTGGGGAGGGTCTTGAAGGAGGTTGAAACCATCAAGTTCCCCTGCCCAGCAGTGGAGAGAGATCGAACTGGTTCTAGGGCTGCTTTCAGCCACCTGCTCCCCTCCCCAGGGGACCCAGCAGGAGCCCTAATAACCCCTTACACAGGGCGATGAGGAAAGCCTTGTCACATCCATTATGCAGCAGCAATAACCCCTCCTCCAGACAGCGTGCCACCGTTTACAAAGCCCTCCCTCCCCCATCCACTGTGTCACTAAATGCTCATCCTACAGGTGAGGAAGCGGAGGCTCCAGGGTGTTAAATGACTGACCCAAGCTTCATCGAGGGAGAGTTAGGAAGTAAACACAGGTCTCCAGCCTCCCAGAACATCCTCTCCAAGGGTGAGGGATTCTGTTATGAGTAAGACAAGGCTCCTGGCTGATAGACAGCAAGATAACTCATTCAGAGGAGGCAATCAGGGTTGCAAAAGGCAGGGGACTGGTGGGAGGGCAAGCAATCAAGGAGGGTTTCCTTAGGAAGGAGGTGACATTCACTCATGGCCTTAAAGGTGGAGGGAGGCGCCACCTAGCAAAGGAGGGGAGACCCAGTCTAGGGAGCAAGGCCCAAAGCAAGCAGTTGGAAAGCAAGAAGGGTGGAGAGAGGGGTGGAGGGTGGAGGGGTATGGTAGCCTAGTGCTTGCTGCCTGGGCTCTGACTCCCAGCTCCACCACGCTCCTGCTGTGAGACCCCAGGCAAGTCCTTGAACCTCTTAGCTTCATTTCCTACAACCATAAAATGGGATTAATAGTAATAGTAGCTAGTTTTCAGAGCTGTTACAAAACCTGGAAGAGTTCATACAGGTAAAGTGTTTAAAATAGTAGCTTGCATACAGTTAGCTTTCAAAAAATATTAATTATTGTTATTAGACTAATAGTCTGTTGGTACAAACCAAATATGGTCTTAGGGGTCCTTTGCCCTTCTGATTGTTGAATACTCCCCAGGCTCATGTTCCCATGCCCCTCCCTCATCCCAGTCTTGCACTCCAATATGCTGTTGGGATGAAGCGAGTAAGTCTGGGAAACCAGTGCAAGTTGCCATGGTGATGACGTGGAGGGAGGATGGCTGCCCAGCCAAGTCTGGCCAAGGACCTAGGGGCAGAGAAAGGGTCTCTACTTCTACAAAGCTCACCTCGTCACCATCTTTTATCACACAGACCCTGCCTGGGGAGTGCTGAACCCCACAAATGCCTCGGTGTCGAGGCAGGTAGGTAGGGGGCAGGAATGGGGGAGAAGGAGACTTTGAGAGGGTTCTGCAGTTCTGCTGGAGGGAGGAAGGTTTGGGTCTGTGGAAGGCAGAAGAAAGAACAGCTCCAAAGCTGGCAGTCAGTCCTGGATGTAGATTCAAATCCTGGCCCCAGTTACCTCATCTGTGCAATGGGGAGATTCCCCTCCCCCACCACATCCTGGGAGGATGGGACATTTTTAACCCCTTTCTTCCTCCACTGCCCACGACTACCAGCCCTGGGACAAAGCTCAGTTCAGTCCCTGCCTGTTCTGAATCTGTCACCATCTCTACCCCTTCTCCCTCTGCAGTGGCCTGTGACCAGGACCCCTTGGACCCAGTCTACCTGCCAGCAGCCCTGGAGCTCCTGGATGCCCCAGAGCACTTCCGCGTGCAGCAGGTGGGCCACTACCCACCTGCCAACTCCTCTCTGGGCTCCAGATCTGAGACCTTTCTGCTCCTCCAGCCCTGGCCCAGGGCCCAGCCACTTCTCCGGGCCTCCTACCCACCTTTTGCCACCCAGCAGGTAAGGAGGGGTCCCCAGAGTCTCCTGGGCTCTCAGGACTCAGAAATGCAGTCTGCTGGGGTCTCAGGGCCCTTCCCAGCCCTGGCTGTGCTCCCCCTTTTCCAGAGGGGAAAAGGAGGCCCATAAAGTCTCTCCTGCCAGCCTGGGATATGAAGCCTGGAGTCCTGTCTTCCCCAACCACTGCTTTGTTGAGCACCCTCTTCTCCCTCCAGGTGGTCCCTCCTCGGGTCACTGAACCACACCAACGGCCAGTCCCATGGGACGTGCGAGCCGTGTCAGTGGAAGCGGCCGTGACCCCAGCGGAGCCCCACGCCCGCGTCCTCTTCCACCTCAAAGGGCAAGATTGGCCACCAGGACACGGCAGCCTGCCCTGTGCCCGGCTTCACGCCACACACCCGGCAGGCACGGCTCACCGAGCCTGCCGCTTCCAGGTGAGCGGGAGGGCCCACCTGGGCTGGCCCTGTCACCATGCCAGCCACAGGGTGGTCCCGGCATAGGGAAGAGAGGGCTCACCACTCCTGGGAAGTTTGGAGGTCACGGACCACTTGACTCCACTCCTGCTCTGCGAGCTTTCACGGGGTCCTGTGAAAGGGTTATTTAGGGCCCCATAAGGGGTTCAGTCCATTGTGACTTTGGGCAAGTAACTTAATCTCTCTGAAACTCAGTTTCCTCATCAGTAAAATGGGGTAATAATTCTTCCCTTCTATGGAGTTGGAATAAAGAATAATTGAAATGGATGCAAGAATGGCTTTTAGCACAAGGCCAGGCACCAGGGCAGGCCCTCAGTGAGGGTGTATAATATTGTTAGCATTACTTTTATTATTGTAGTTTCCGCTATTTTGGAGTCTTGCCCAGGAGTCCACCGGAGAGAGGTGTTCTGTGGGCTCTGGGATTCTGAGAAGCCTGCGTTGTAGTCAGGGCGGTCCTGGAGCATGTTTAGGGGGAGGCGTTGGGATTGGCTCACTTTGGAATGAGATTATTCCTAAAGAGAAGAGAGGCCAGCGGATGCATTCTGAGACCCAGCCCGTCATGTCACTGGTTGGCTGTGTCACCTGGGATGCATCTCTGGCCCATGCTGGCCTTGCTTTCATGGACCCCTCCAGCTCTGGGGCCTAGGACTCCCCTCCCCCAACACACTGACCATGGCCCTTTTGTGTTTGCAGCCAACCCTGGGCGCCTGCGTGGTGGAGCTGGAGTTCCCCTCACACTGGTTCTCCCAGGGCTCAGCCACGCGGGCCGAGCTGGCCTACACCCTGGAGCCTGCATCCGAGGGCCCTGGGGACTGTGGCCCTGGCGGGGAGGAGGACCCCAGGGAGCAGGCCCTCCCAGTGGGCAGCGTGGAGCTGCACCCAGCAGACCCCCCACAGTACCAAGAGGTGCCCCTGGATGAGGCAGTGACCCTGCGGGTGCCTGACATGCCCGTGCGGCCTGGCCAGCTCTTCAGTGCCACCCTCCTGCTTCGGCACAACTTCACAGCCAGTGTCCTGACCCTGCGGTGAGCAATGGGCCCGGGGTCGGGAGGCGGGGGTCAGAGACAGGAACCTCTGCAGGAAGACCTGGCAGGTGCCTCCTCCTCTTGGACTCCTTACTAGAATCCTTGACGGCTGCAAATCATGGGTCCGCAAACTCCCCTCCAGCCCATGTGCTGTGATTGCCCTGGCAGCTGGCAGGACCCAGCCATTGGGCACAGCCCTTAACTTGCACTCAGAGGTAGGAAGCTCCCCTCCCTCTGGCACTACCCTAAGACTCCTTTGTTCAGTGGGGCTGATGTTGCCTGCCTCACAGGGAGGCACAGCTCCAGGGAGGGGAAACAGGAGAGGGCTTAGAGACTGTAAAGTGCAGTGCCTGGGTATGGTTAATGCTCTGATGCCCCAGGAGAGGTAATTGCCCCAGTCCCATTCATCTGCATCTTCTCCCGATGGACCATGGGTCCTTAGTCTTTGGACAGAGCTGGCTCCTCCCCATAGGAAGGCCCTCCTTTTCCTGCCCATTCTGCAGGGAGTCCCCCTAAAGCAGTCTCCCTCCTCAATCTCACTGACAAAGATTTGCAAAGTATGACTTGTCTGTCCCATAATCAGGTTTGTGTATGTCCCATCCCTCTCTCTCGCAGGTGTCCGTCCCTTCTCTCTGTCTCTCATGCCCTCCTATGCTCTCTTGTACTATTGTTAGATCTTTCCTAGACATTTAAAATACCCCAAGCCCTGTGTCTCCACTCTGGAGCTTCAGAGAGGAGCAAGGCCCAGTCCCCTCCAGTGGTATAGAGCAGGGCTGGATGGGCAGGGACTGGATTATATGCTCTAATGAAACTATGAAGTGCTGCAGGGGCTTGGGTTGAGGGGTGGAGGAAGGGGAAATTCATTCTGCTGCAGGGAAAGCTTTCTAAGGGAGATGGTGTTTGTGTCACTGGAGACTTGACGAATGAGCGGGTGAAGAAAGGCAGGGCAGACCAGGCTGAAAGCACAGCCTGAGCAAAGGCTTAGAGGCAAAAGTGGCATCATGTATGTGTACTCTGGGTACCACTGAAGCTACGACTGCATGGAGAGATGTCACAGCTGAAGAAGAAACTGGACCAGACCCTAGAGGGCCTCTAATGCCAGGCTGAGACTTGACCTTGTGGGCAGTGGGGAGTCAGGTAGAGCTGTTTGGCATGACCTGTGTTGAGATGGGGTCCTTCTGGGTTGGAGGATGGCAAGTAGGTCATTCAGACCAGAGCCCCTTGTCTTCCCCCACCTGCTCCCACTGATCCAGTCCGCACTTCAGCACCCCCTCAACAAACTGGACCTGTGTCCTCTCCCCTAGAATCAAGGTAAAGAAGGGGCTGCATGTGACGGCTGCCCGCCCTGCCCAACCCACACTTTGGGCTGCCAAGCTGGACCGCTTCAAGGGCTCCAAGCATCACACCACCCTCATCACCTGTCACCGTGCCGGGCCCTCGGGGCCAGACTCCAGGTAGGTACTTCCCTCCTCCAAGGGGCAGAGTGGAGAGGGTTGGTCCCAGAGGTCTAGTGGGCAGATTTCTGGTGCCCAAGGGGAGGGGGCTGCCATGCCCATGTAGGCTGACCCAAGAGGGAGCAGCACAAAGCAGACACATCTTTCGTTCATTCACTCAGCTCTTGTTTATCAGTTATCAGCCACATGCCAGGTATGGTGAGTGTGAGTCCCATTCCAGGTGATAGTGACCTGTCCTGGCCATCCAGTCACAGCCCTCACTGCCACTACCCTGCCTCCCACCACCAAACAGGTCCTTCTTTCTGGGTAACTAATATTCCCCCAAAAGCCTAGTTGCAGTTCTCAGCACTTATGAACGCTTCTTATTCATGCCCTGGGTCTTGGCAAGGCCATGGGTTTTGTAGCCCCTGTTTGAATCCTGGTTCTGATACTTTTTGGATAAATAACTTAGGCAAGCCACTTAACCACCCCACCCCCCGCCTCCCTACCACCAGAGCCTCTGTTTCCTTACTTGTCAATGGGGATAATAATGCACCCCTTAAGGTTTGTGAAATAAGATACTGCATAGCAAGCATCCAGGCCAGCTTCTGGCACATAGTAGGTGCTTGATCTAAAGAAACTGCAAGGTTATTATTCAGGGTCAAGTGCCAGTCCTGGGGCTTGGAAGCGAATCTTCCTCCTTGGTAAAAATTGACATCAGGTGCTTTATGTGGAAGGCAGAGAGGTCTGAATGGAGCAGGGTCTAGGAAGGCACGAAAGCCAGCAGGCATCCAAGATGTGGTAATAGGCCAAGAGCCAATAAGAACTTTGGCTCTGGAGCCAGGATGCTTCGGTTTGATCCCAGTCCTGCCACCTTTCACGGTGTGACCTTGGGCAAGTTATATAACCTCTGTGCCTCAGTTTCCTCATCTGTAAAATGGGGATAATCATAGGACATACCACATGAATTCAGGATGTGCTCACAACAGTGGCTGGCCGCCTAGCCCGCTCTCAGATTTTCTCTCTTCTGGCCAGCAGCCCCCTTGAACTGTCCGAGTTCCTGTGGGTGGACTTTTTGGTGGAGAATGGCACTAGTGGGGGCGTGTCAGTCACTCGCCCTGTCACATGGCAGCTGGAGTACCCAGGCCAGGCCCCTGAAGCAGAAAAGGACAAAATGGTGTGGGAGATCCTGGTGTCGGAGCGGGACATAAGAGCCCTCATCCCACTGGCCAAGGTAAGGGGTCCCCACCTCTACCTGGCCTGGCTGGGGGCCAAGTGGGGTGAGGAGCTTGGGGCTGAGTGCCTATTGCACCCCCAGGCCGAGGAGCTGGTGAACACGGCACCATTGACTGGAGTGCCACGGCGGGTCCCCGTGCGCCTTGTCACCGTGGACAGTGGGGGAGCTTTGGTGGAGGTGACAGAGCACATCGGCTGCGAGTCAGCCAACACACAGGTGCTGCAGGTGAGTGGCATGTGCCATCCGTGTGTGACTATGCATTTGTGCATGTGTGATGCACACACAGCTTTCCTTCCCCATTCAGGTCCCCAAGAGAACAGCTGCCTCTTGAGGCCAGTAACCTCACAAGGGGAACCACAGCTTTTATCCCCACCACCTCTCTCCAGAGTCAAGTGGGAGCTGTGTGACCCCAGCAGCCCCCAATTCAATCTGCACTGGCAGATGAACTGATGTGGAAGAGTTAAGAGCATGTACTTTGGGATGGGAAAGTCTTCGTCTGAAACCAGTCTTTGTTATCAGCTAGCATGTGATTGCGAACAAGTATCTTAACCTCTCTGTGCCTCAGTCTCCTACGCTTCAAAATGGGAATATATTTTAGGGACGTTGTCAGAATGAAAAGCACTCTAAGTCAGTATCCAGCAGACAGCAGGAGCTGAAACAGCGGCAGCTACTGCCGTTATCATAATCGGGCAATAAAATCATTATAGAATGCTAAAAAAGAGTGAACTATTATTGAAGCCCTGTAATGACCCATGAGGTAAAAAAAAAAAAAAAAAAAAAAAAAAGAGGGCAGGGCAACTTTCCCTATTTAGAAGGGAAGCCCAGAGCTTGAGTTTCCTAAATCCTGGCTGCCCAAATGGAAGTGTCTTTTGCTACCTGGACCAGCATTTTGCTTCTGGGTACATGGTTCTCTGGTGGATGAGGCTGCCTTGCCCTCAGCCTCTGCCTACTCACTTGTAGCTGGTGGCTCTAGCATCAAAGCCAGAGGCCAGCATGAATGAGGAGCCAAAGGTGTAGATTCAAACCCTCTTCTGCAGAGGGTGTGTGTGTGTTTGGGGGGGGGGTGGATTCTGTTATCTGCAAATAGCCAGTTTCCCCAGCTGAGCCCCAGGTGAACTCAGGGAAGTCCTGGTTCCTCCTCAGGGAGCGGATATTGGCTGCCTGGTGAAATCTTAATCCAAGGACATGCATTATAGTAAAATATAGAGTGAATTTCAGCTGTACCCCTCTGGTCCACACCTGTCTGCCCTGGCTTAGCCCATCCCCTACCTTCTGCTTCCCACAGGTGTCAGAGGCCTGTGATGCTGTGTTTGTGGCTGGCAAGGAGAGCCGGGGCGCTCGAGGGTTGCGGGTGGACTTCTGGTGGCGCCGGCTGCGGGCCTCACTGCGGCTGACCGTGTGGGCCCCGCTGCTGCCCCTGCGCATTGAGCTGACCGACACCACCCTCGAGCAGGTCCGAGGCTGGAGGGTACCTGGCCCAGCGGAAGGGTGAGTAGAGGCCTGAGGAAACTGGCAGGCCTTGGCGAAGTCACTCTGGGATTGAGGGAGGGTGCAGGGGACACAGCCAGAAGCCCGAGCTGGGGTCTTCACCGAGCCTCTGACCGCTATTTGTGACTGCCGAGCTCCCTTCCCCCACCTCCTGCCCTGCCTCATTTCTCTATAGTACGTATCACTTTCTAATATACCACCTGATCGGATTAATCTTGTTTGCGGTCCACCTACCCTGTCCGCACTCCTCCCCTAGGATGTAAGCCCTCGAAGGCAGGGGTTTTGTCTGTTTTGTTCACTGCTGTGTCCTCTGAGCCTAAGATGCTAGCTAGCTCAGTAAACATTGAGGGGATCCTACCAGAGCCCCAGGGTGAGGTGGCCTCAGGCCTCTGTAATCTGACCCTCCAAAGAGTGAGCACTCGTAGATCTATCTCCCCCGTAAGAGGGTCTCCTCACCTCCCCCTTGGCCAGAGTTCCAATAAGGAGCAAGAGGAGGGCAAGAGTGGCTTGATGGATAGGCACAGGCACCAATCAGGAACCGAACTGGGGCGCGGCGTCTGCAGGTGGAAGGGCCTGGCCACAGAGGTGCGGCTGTGGGCGGAGCGTGAAGAACGTGCTCCCATTAGGAGTGTGGGTGGGGCCCCGGCGGGCTGGGGGCGGAGCCCGCACTGACGCCCCGCCCCCGGGCCGCCCCTCACCGCAGGGCGCCGGAGCCCGAGGCTACGGGCGCGGAGGAGGCCGAGCGGCGCGCCCGCGGCTGCCGCCTGCAGTACCAGCGCGCCGGCGTGCGCTTCCTCGTCCCCTTCGCCGCCCACCCGCTGGACAGCGGCCGCCGCCTCACCCACCTGCTCGGCCCTGACTGGCTGCTGGACGTGTCCCACCTCGTAGCGCCCCACGCCCGCGTGCAGGACCCGCGCGTGGCCTCGCTGGAGGGAGGCCGCGTCCTGGTGGGCCGGGAGCCCGGTGTTACCTCCATTGAGGTGAGCAGATGCCCTGAGAAGAGTGTGGGTGCCTCCCAGCATGCTCGTGGGCAGGTGCGAAGAATGTCGGAGGGGCCCGGGCTGTACCTGGGGTGGTATGAGCTCAGTGGGATTAGGGATTGGGTGAGACTTTGGTGGCTCGTGTAATGGGCGAAGTCCTCAAAGTAAGAAGGACTGAGGTTGGGTATGTGAGAGACTCTTGAGAGAGGAAGGAACTGTCCCCTCGGTGTGGCATGGGGGTCCAGGTGTGTATAAGGTGTGTGGTTGGGGTGCAGTGGGTGGGAAGGCAGCCTGTTTGGATGCTGGGAGTACAAACCAGATCCCTTTGTGGGGGTGCTGGGCTCTCAGAGCAGAGAAGCTGTCTGTGTATGAGGCCCCCCTCAACTTCCAGCTCCCTCTCACCCTCAGGTGCGTTCCCCGCTGTCTGACTCCATCCTGGGGGAGCAGGCGCTGGCCGTGACGGACGACAAGGTCTCAGTGCTGGAGCTGCGGGTGCAGCCGGTGATGGGCATCTCACTGGCCCTGAGCCGGGGCACTGCCCACCCCGGGGAGGTCACAGCCACGTGCTGGGCACAGTCAGCCCTTCCCGCCCCAAAGCAGGTGACAGCTGTGGGTTAGGGGGAGGAGGTCAACATCTCCAGCTGGGGACTGATAACAGAGGGATGGGAGGTACCTCCACCCTTCACCTTAGGGTTTTCAGAATGAGGACGGACTCCCTGTAAGTAAGGTAGTGAGCTCTCTGCAGCTGGAGAGGATCAAGCAGTGGCTGGCTGAAATGTGGCAGTGGGAGGTTGATTAGATGGCTCTAACTGAGGCCCCTCCCGATGACTCAGACCCCAGGGCTGAGTGGCAGACAGGTGATTGACACACGTCCCCTCTCTCCCTGTGTTTTGTCCCTCTGCCTGTGTCTGTTTTCTCTCTGGTCTCTCCTCCGTGTGGCCTGTCTCTGTGGGAGTGGTCTCTGTGTGCATGCGTGCGTGCCCTCGCGTGTCTCTGCCTGTGTCCGTGTGCCCCACAGGAGGTGGCCCTTTCCCTGTGGCTGTCCTTCTCTGACCATACCCTGGCCCCTGCTGAGCTCTACGACCACCATGACCTGGGACTGTCCGTCTCGGCCGAGGAACCCGGTGCTGTCCTGCCAGCCGAGGAGCGGGGTGCCCAACTCGGGGTGGTGGTGAGTGGGGCAGGTGCTGAGGGGCTGCCCCTGCATGTGGCTCTGCACCCGCCTGAGCCCTGCCGCCGGGGCCGCCACCGTGTGCCCCTGGCCTCTGGCACCGCGTGGCTAGGGCTGCCCCCTGCTCCCACCCCTGCCCCTGCCCTCCCATCCAGCCCTGCTCGGAGCTCACCAGCCCCGGAGGCCAGTGTGGGTGGAGAACGGCAGGCAGCAGGCAGCTTGGGGGGCAGCAGAGATGTGAGGGGCAAGTTTGAGCAGGCAGAGGAGGAGGCCAGAAAGGAGGAGGCAGACGCTAGGGAGGAGGAGGAGGAACAGGAGGAGATGGTTCCTGCCCCACAGCGGGTCACCGACCTAGAGCTGGGCATGTACGCCCTGCTGGGCATCTTCTGTCTGGCCATCCTCATCTTCCTGGTCAATGGTGTGGTCTTCGTGCTGCGCTACCAGCGCAAAGAGCCTCCTGACAGTGCCACCGACCCTGCCTCCCCCCAGCCCCACAACTGGGTCTGGCTGGGCACTGACCAGGAGGAACTGAGCCGCCAGCTGGACCGGCAGTCCCCTGGCCTGCCCAAAGGGGAGGGAAGCTGCCCCTGCGAGAGTGGGGGAGGAGGGGAGGCCCCCACCCCAGCCCAGGCACCTGCTGGGGGCACCACCAGCTCTTTGAGCACCTTGGCCAGGAAGGAAGCTGGGGGGCGGCGGAAGCGCGTAGAGTTTGTGACGTTCGCACCAGCACCCCCAGTCCAGCTGCCTGAGGAGCCCGTGGGGGCCCCTGCTGTGCAGTCCATCCTGGTGGCGGGCGAGGAGGACATCCGCTGGGTGTGTGAGGACATGGGGCTGAAAGACCCCGAGGAGCTGCGCAGCTACATGGAGAGGATCCGGGGCAGCTCCTGACCCTCCCGGCCTCGCCTGGCCCGGCGCTGTCAGCTTCCAGCCCGGTAGCCTCCTGCTCCTCCTCCAGTGCTTGTTAATCTGAGTCCTTTGCCTGGCTCCTCGCAGGGAGTCCCCCCAGGCCCCCTCCACCCAGCCCTTTGTCATGGACCGCAGTTGTGAGGAAGGGCTCATGGCCCTTACTTATGAGACCCATTTCATCCTGATGTTGGGTACGGAATAAACTGAAAAGGAAACCCTAGCGGACTGCTGCAGTCTATGTTGGGGGGAGAGAAGTGAGGGACTAGGGTCGGGGGTGTGTTCAGCCACTGTCCCTCTTGGGACAGCTTTGGGAGGCTCGGCTCTGGGCCGCCCTCTCATAGCGACCAGTGATCCCAATAAACAGGATGGTCGTGGCAGCCTGAATGCCAGCCAGCAGGAAGAAGTAGAGGTCCATTCGGCATTTGTTGATGTTCCCTGGGGAAAGGAGGGGTTGGCATTTGGGTCAGGGCAGGGCTCCCCTGGGGATGGCAGCTGAAGCCAGAGTGGGCAGTGGAGGGGATCTGAAAACACTGGGCAGATGGCCCTCTGGCATCTGGCTGCTCTGGGTGTCCCCTGTGGCGTCTACAATGCCCTGTTAGCTGGTTCTTCTTTGAGGGGCTTAAAACATTAAGGACCACAGAGAAAGGTGACCCTTCAACCAGAATGGCAGAGTTCCAGAAGCAGGCAGGCCCCTTGGAGGTCTGCTGCATTCAGTGATCCCTTTTTGATGGTCAGGGTAATCGAGGCCCAGGAGGGGAGGCCACGCTGTGGGCAGTGGGCCAAGTTTGGGCTCAAACTCTGTTCTCCTGAGTCTAGTGTGCCACTTCCTTCTGCCTAGGGTCAAGCACACAGCAGTTGCCACCACCTTTCCTTTCCCAGCCTCCCTCCACCTATGTCCCATTCCCAGGAGGCCCCCACACTCACCAGAGTCCTGGGGGCAGTGCAGCCAGCCTCCCGGCAGTGACAGCAGTGCCACCAGGCTGGAGCCCAACAGCGAGCCCACTCCCGACAGGCAGAAGAAGATGCCCATGATGGCACCCTGCATGGAGCGTGGGGCCTCTGAGTACGCAAACTCCAAGCCTGCAGAGGGAGGGAGGAAAACCCAAGGGGCCAGTGGAGGAGCAGAAAGCGGGCTCAGGCCCCACAACGCTCACCCCACCCCCACCAAGCCTCCACCCTGGCCTCCCTGAATGACTGCTGTGATGACGACACCCAAGCACCAATAACCCTCTGCCCTGCTCATCCCCTCATCTGAACACCTCCACCTGGATGCTCCACATTGCTCTGTCTCCCCTGTTCTCCTTTCTCCCCGGTCTCCCATTTCAGTGATGGCACCACTGAGCCAGCCCTGTCTTCACTGTAACCCCCACTCTCTCTGCCTTCCTTCAACATCATCACCATATCATTGTGATTCAACCTCGGAAATCTGCTCCCAACGTCTTTCCCCGGCTCTGTTCCCTCTACCCTGGGCCAAATGAACAAAGGGAGGACAGAGGGGACCCCGACTACCTAGGGGCCTTGGAGAGAGCCTCATGGAGGAGACAGCATTTAGACTGGGAATTGAAGGGGAAGTGGGAGTTCACTTCTGATCAGAGGCAGGGGGAACACCAAGGTCAAAGACACAGAGGGTGGGAAACACAGCAGCAGGGGGGCTGTGTGAGAAGTTGGTATGGGAAGTGTCTCATTCACCTCCAGAGCCCCCATGTCTGTCACGGTGCCTGGCACAAACCAGATGCTGACAAGTCCCAACTGGGTGAATGCAGCCCTGCTCAGAAAACCCTGCCTTTCTCCATTCAGACAAGCTCCAGAGGCTGTGCCCGTGAGACCTCTGACATTAAGGCACCACCAGGCAGAGCCCATCACTGGTATGAGAGCTGGGGAGGGGTCCAAGGTACCTGGGATGCTGGCAAAGATCTCACTGATCCCGATGAGCAGGTACTGAGGGATCTGCCACCAGATGGACAGTGGTGCTGCATAGTATATGTTCTGCCCGATCTGCTGGGACACCGTCTGGTTGTGACTGATGTATTCTAAACGCTCCATCTCCAGGACTCCTGGTGAGGGAGAGAGGGAGACTACAGCCAGGCCCACTCTAGGCAGCTTTGCCCATGACAGAGCTTGACATGTAGTGGATATTCACTAAGTAGCCAGTGATTGACTAGGCAGCAGGTAAAGAAAAGAACAGTGGCCCTCCAACCCTTCCCTTTTTGCCTTGGCTGCTAGGAAGCTCAGAACTAGGTTTTGCACTCTATAACAATAACAACTCTCATTAATTGAGAACCTGTTATGAGCTAGGTATTTAATATGCATTCTTGCAAATGCAAAAGAGAAATCTGGATTAAACAACCAGCCCAGAGTCACACAGCTGATAAGTAGTTGGGGCTGGATTTGCACCCCAGTGTGTCTGGTTTCAAAGCTGGCCCAGTTTCCATGATATCACATGACTCCTCTACTGCAGCATCAAGTAGTACAGGAGGCTTTCTAACCTGACTTTCAAGTTTATTTTCTCTCTTTCCCCTTCATTGCTTAGGAGACAGCTGTGCGCTAGTGGAATGAACACTGAATATGGAATTAGGTGATTTGGGTTCCAATCCTGAGCCTGCCACTGGCTAGCTGTGTGACCTTGGGCCAATCACTTAGCCTCTTTGAGACTCAGTTCGCTTATGCAACAGGAGGGAATAAAAATCCCAGGACCATCGTGAGAATGAAATAGGGTGAAACGCACTAAAGCACGTAGCTGAAAAAGAATCTAGTTTGCTTTTTCATCCTTGTAACACAGTACTGTTTATTGACCTTCATTTCCTCTGGCTCCTCCCTGTGATCCAGGCACAGTGCTGGATGCTTTACCGGATTCATCTCATTTAATCCTCACAACAATCTTGCTAGACCACATTCCACGAGGACTGAGCCCGGGCCCTGCACAGGGTCTGAATGAATTTCTCTCCCCATGTTAAAGCTCAGAGACTCGAAGTAACTTCAGGATCATTAAGTCATGTAGTGAAAAGGGCCGAGGTTTGTGCAGTAGCATCATACAAAGCCTCTTTACCAGACCCCTTTCTTGTAAGTGGATTCAAATCCTTTTCAAATGTTAGAAGGAAGAGAATAAATAATATGTACTCTTCTGAAAAAAGCCCCCAAACCAGTAAGTGGCTGTGTGTCTTTGGAAAACAAATTCGACACATTACTGAGCACCTATGTGCGTTATTCGTAGCAGTGAATAGCCAAAAAGAAACAAACAGCCTGCCTTCATGGAGCTTACATCCCACTGGGGAGAATCTTTTCCTCTCTTGGCCTGAGTTTTCTCATCTGTCAAAATGAGGTGGGGGCTGGCTGGACTCAAGGAGGAGGGTCTCCTTCAGCTCACACATTCCCAGAAGCCAAGACTGGCACCCATGGGTGGAGGGTGTACTTGCCCCAGGCCCATGGCTTCAGCATCAGCCTGGAGTGGAGCCAGCCTTCCCCTGGCCATAGACAAAGGCCAGCCCCCTCCCCAAGGCCCTCCACTCCGGCCCACACACCTGCCACAATGACGGAGGTGAAACCAAAGAACATCCCCAGTGCCATCTTCTGCAGAGCCGAGGGAAGCAGCTTGCACCGTAGCAGTAAAGGGTCGAGCAGGTGGTCCTTTACTGGCACCAGAATCAGCAAGACCACGACGTTGGCCAGGAGGAGCCAGGCTTCTGGGATCTGGGCAAGAAGGGACCAAGAGAGGCAGGCTGGCAGAGCAGAAGGTGCTCTGGGCTGGAGACCTGGACTCCATCCAGACTGTCCCTGGGTGACCCAGCATCAGTCCTTTCTCCTCTCCGGAATGCAAACTCTTAAGCCATGTAACTAGGGGCCAGATTGGATCGGGGTGGCAAATAAGTTTCCTCTAACATCTATCAATTGGTAGTGGCTGCCTGGAACATTCCAGGGCTCAGCATGAAAAAATGTCATGATTGATTAGTGATGTCTGCCATGGGCAAGGAAGGGAGGTCTAGTAGCAAGTATGTCATTTATCTGCCAGCTCTGAAGATCTTTGATTTTAAGAGTCTCTGAAATGCCAGGGATCTGGTCAGGAAAGTCTTGGTGAAAGGTATCAGTCTGGGCATCCAGGTATCCCAGAGAGGGAGGGAGCCAGGTCGAGTTGAGGAACACCCTGCATGTGCCTGATCTGAGGGTGGGGTGCAAGCTGGGCAGTGGGACCCACTTCAGAGCAGCAGCGGGTGGGAGCAAAGCTAGCCTGAATTCTTTCAAGGAGTTGAGCTTTGTGGCAGGATGTCTGGGCCTCCAGGTGCTTTTCCTGTATCCTGAGGATGCCCTGCGGCTGGGGGTGGTGGTGAGGGTGGCAGCTTCATTTCCTCCTTTTCTCAGAGGAAGCCCCCAGCCTGTGGATTGAACACGCACATTTCTCTCACCTTGTAGCTGCTGCCCTGGGCTCTCAGAGCCACAGAGCTGTTGGCAGGGTAGTTTGGGAAGATGTTCGGGATGTGGAGGTGAAGACCTTGCAGGACATAGGTGGACTGCATCTGCCGAGAGAGAGACAGAGGCGAGGCTGGAACAGATCTGGCCCCTCGCCTCCACCCCAGGAGGCTCCCAGCGCCCAGTCAGGCATTTCCAGCAGTAGCACAGGGCAGCTGGGCAGCTGTCCCCTCTCCCAGCCTCCTCCCTCCGCAGGAGTTTCCTCCACTCTGCTCCCAGGCCTGAGGACTGTGCGGGCAACTTTACTCCAGAGCCCAGCACAGCTGCTCTGGCTCATATTCGTGTCTCTAGGGCCTGGCACGGAGTAGGCGTGGATAAATGTTTGTTGACAAGGGGAAGATAATGACATGGCTGTCCCTGCGGAGAGCTCTCATCTGACACTGAGGCCAAGCTGAGTCCCACAGGTTGACATCTGGGAACTGTATAGGCACTGACCCACCAGAATGGCCCTGAAGGGCTGGGGGCAGGGGAGGGCACTTGGGCTACTAGGGGCAGCAGCTGTTTGCCAACTGGTATGAAAGGATGTCGTTATTCTGACAACTGGTATGACTGGGGATCAGCCATAAATACACATTCTGCCCCCTATGTCCCTGTCCCATCATGGATACCTTCTGCTTCTGTGCCACCCCCACTCCCCTCTCCCAGTAGCTGGCTGGCCTTGCATAACCCCCATCTCCTGCAGCTTGAAACCAGGTCCCTATGATGGGGGTGCGGGAGGCAGTGACCTTGTGGTCTAGGGATTAGAGGCTGGGGTTAGGCTGCTGCCCACCCCACACACGCACACCCACACACATACACCCCAATAACCTTCCCCTTGGGGAGCGGGGGGAAGCAGTGGTTCTCAAACCAGGCTGCCTGTCAGCATCATCTGAGAGGTTTATTACACTACAGACTCCCCCCAGCAAGTCCCTTTCAGTCATCTCGGGTGGGACTTGGGAATCTGTATTTTTTAAAATCTCTGCAGGTGACTCTGAGGCACAGCCAGGGTGGGGAACCGCTTTTGTAAAGCTCAATGCACCGAGCTTGCCCCTAAATTGCTGGAGGCCCTCGGGCAACTGACACACCTTCTCTGAGCCTCTGTTGCCAAGTTGGAGAATCTGAATGTTGCAGAGCTGTTCGAGCCTCTCGTCTAACATGAGGAAACCGAGGCCCAGAGAGATGGGGTGATGTATCCAAGTCACTGGGCCTCAGCCTGGTCTCCAGAGTTCCCTGTGCTATACCACCTGGGCGGTTAATTACTGGGATGGCTTTGCCCCAGGCCCCACTCCAGCTGCTATGTAGCAGCTGTTCACTTGGTGAACCCCTCCCCACTTGTCATATGCCCTGGGCTTCTACGATGGGAGATGAGACCAGTGAGGGGACTGGAGAAACAGTCCCCCCAGAGTGAAAGGGCAGGGGTGGTCACCTGGAAGTACACCATCCAGTAGGGCACCAAGGTCACCATGACAGGCAAGATCTTCACCAGCACCTGGAAGTTGGCGATGTCCTCTTGGGGGGAAGGGCCAGGCTGCTGAGACCTCTGGTCAGGCAGCAGATGGGCGCCTGGAGAGTCTCTGTGGGGCCGTAGAGGCAGCAGATAAAACAGCAGCTGTCATCACTGCCACCACGGCCACCTTTCCACCTCCACCATTATCCCCTACTTCAATCCCACTCCCCTGTCACCAGTTATCAGAGCCGTCACCTCCCCAATCACCGCCCTCACCTCCTCCACTCCACCATTACATCGCCTTCGTCATCATCACTATCATCACCAATGCCAGCATCCCCACCACCATCACTTAGTAAGGTGATCCCCGTCACCAAAGCCATCCGCTGCATGGAGTTTTCACTACCATCACCATCAGTTTTTCAGTGCTGGCACTGCCACTGTCAATACTATCCCTATCATCTCTGTAGCAAAGGCATCGATCAAGACCCATTCCATCCTAGAGCTGTGGCCCCTTAGGTCCTGGGGGGAAGTAAGACCAGAGACTGTGGCCAGCAGAGTCTTGGGGGATTTTTTGGCTTGGAGTGCCAGTTTGCCATGGGAACCCGGGAAGCCCCCATCCATGCCTGATTCAGAGAGAGAAGCTGTCCCAATTTGAGATACCCAAATTCCCCCAGTGCTGGCTCCAAGTTCATCCTCCTCAGGAGGCAGCATGGTAGCCCTCTCCCTACAGAACAAGAAATGGAGAGGGAGGGATGGAGGCAACATAATTAGGAGACAGGAAAGATCAACCTTTATCCTTTATCCTTTACCCTTTGTCCTTTGTCCTTTGTCCTTTGTCCTAAGAGGCTTCTAATCCCTTCTTGCCCAAGAGCCTTGCCTCATCTTTTGAGATTCCAAAAAGGACGATACCGGTGTGGTTTTTTTTCCAAAGATGGCCAGCATCAGCTTCTCCCCTCCCAGTATGTGACGCCACTCCTCTGCTAACAGGTGGGGTTTATTTGCCCTGCCCTTGAATCTGGGCTGGCCTGTGGCTGTGCTGACCAAGAGAGTGAGGAAGAAGTGATGCTCTGGCACTACCAAACCTCCAAAGGGCCTTAAGGGACCAACAGCCTCCACTTTCTGCCCTTTGGAACATTCCCTCTTGGAATGCTCCCTCCCTTCACAGCCCGGACACCCTGCTGTAAGGAGCTCCAGCCACCTGGGGGTGAGCCAACTTCGACTGCCACCCAGATAAGTGAGCCGAACAGGGTGCTCTAGCCTTTTCAAGTCCCCAAATGATTGCAGCCCCTCTGTAACATCACAAGAAGCAGAACTGCTCAGCTGAGCCCCTCACCTACAGAATCGTGAGAGATCATTAAAAAAAAAAAAAGTGGTTGCTTAGACCACTAAATTCTGGGGTGGTTTGCTAGGCAGCAATGGGCCATTAAAACAAAACCCTACAGAAATACACCAGGTTAGATCTAGATCCCACTGACAGGAACTGTAACTGGGCCCAAGGTCTGGGGGCAGGTTTGCTTAGCGTAAGTAGTCAATTAACTTAGGGAAGAGAGGGGCAAAAGGAAGTCATTACGCACATGCAAGGGCATTCAGAACCTTCCTCCCTTCGATGCCAGCTAATGGGAAAGGGAGCTAGTCTGGCTGACTTCTTAGACTTTCTTATACTTAATATGGAGATAGTGTAGAATTCTATCCCAGCAAGCTCCACTGGTGCCATCATTTCCATAATCCAGCTGCCTCACCATTACCAGCATCTGTCATCACCGGAGCTAACAACACCATCATCCCTATCTTCATCACCGCCATCACTATCAAGACCATTAACGTCCTCATACTTTCCACAGTTAGTCCACTGCCACCTTGACCTCCGTCCCCATCCTCAGTCACAGCAGGCAGTGCTGGCCCAGTGGAGAGCTGGTCATCATACAGGGCCACCACCGGACCTGATCCAGAATGTCTTTAAACTGGACTGTACCTCCCCAGGAGAAGCTTCTCCAGGCTCAGTGGCCCCTTCACCCCGACCCCCCTCCTTACCTAGCAGAGTGTCGGTGCCACAGCCGGGGACAGCAGTTTTGGAGAGCAAGTTTAAGCATGGAAGACACTTGGCTGCCTGTGGGGGGCTTGGTAACAAAGCTTGGGGTGGCAAAGAGGAAGATGAAGAAGGCCAGGCCCACACAGCCCACAGGGATGCAGTAGCCCACCAGGAAGCTGATGTTCTGTTGGATAAAAGCCACCACCAGCAGCGACAGCACCGCACCCAGGTTGATGCTCCAATAAAACCAGTTGAAGAAGCGCTGGTTGGCATGGCGACCGAGATCCATCACCTGGCAGGCAGGGGTAAGAGTGAGGGCCAAGGAGGTGCGGGAACACCCTGCCACGATGTGCTCTCCGTACCTGCACCCTCTCTCCCACAGAGACACTTCTTGGGTCAGCGTGTGGGCATCCTAGCACTTTCTTAATCCCTGATCACTAAATAAATCCCTGATCACTTAATAAATATTTGTTGAATGAATGAATAGATCCTTCTTTCAGAAGTCACTTGTAAATGATCAGGACATTTTGACACAGCTGTTTCTTCATGCCTTTGACACACATTGCTTTGTTATTGTCACTAAGTAGCACACACAACAGATGTCTCTGATGCCATTTTGTTCATTTCTAGTTGATTTATCCCTTTGTCTTTGAGCAACCTACAGCATGTGTCACCTTCATAAGCAGAAAAAAAGCCAGGAAAGAGCTCAGGTCTGTTGCACATTATTAAATATGATTTGTGCATGTTACTGAAAAAACAGGTAGAAGTGCAATTGAGAGTTTCCTCTGCAATTTGGAGATACAGAGCTTTCTATTGTGCCCCACCCCAACTTGCCTCCCAGTCAAACAAATTTGGCGTAATCAGGGAAAGCAGAAGTAGTCCCGGACACAGCCGGGGTCTGGCCTGATGAAAATTAAAAAAATTCAGCGCCCCCCCCCCCAGCAAGGGCAGAAGGGCTGAAAATCTTTACCCAGGATTTGGATCGATCTGCAACAGCCAGGCCCCAGGCCCCCTTTCCGGTCTGCTGACTTGGGTCAGCTGCACTGACTGCCCCACCTCTCCCACACCCTGATCCCAGATTCTGAATCAGCAAGTCTGGGCAGGGCCTGGGCATCTGCACTTTTAAAAAGCAGTGAGGTCTGGAGGTCACTTCTCTGGACAAATGACTCTGTACCCACCACCCTTTCAATAACTCCCCAAACCTCAGACCCCATTGCTTTCCTTCCACCCAGAGATACACGTACCCATTAGCTAAGAAGATTTTGTCAAGCTTCATTGACTGCACCGGGGAAAAGGTTAGTAGATATTTTGTTCCTTTTCCAAATGTAAACTTATAGTCCCTACAGATGTGTTTAAAACTGCATCCTCTTGGAGATTCTGAGGGGTCCTCTTGGCAACAGGGAGGGAGGGGCCTGAACACTCACTGAGAATCCTTGCTGTCGACTTTCAAGCAGAAAATTGAATAAGTCCCATTATGAGCAGCCACTCCATTTATTAATTGGATGTAAATGAATATGACAATTGCAACTCTAAGGGGAAGACCAGACAGCCCGTTCAGGATATAAATGAGTTCTCGCCAAATGAGCGGCCACGTTGTTGAGAGTGATGGATGGCCCTTTCTGAAATCAGCAAGTGTGTTGAACACCCAGCTCCTGGGTGTAGCTGTCTGCCAGATGGTGCCAACCCCTCCCACCCATGCTCATCGTCCGACTGCCGTCCGGAATTCCACCGCAGCCCCCTCAGTGCTCTGGTGTGCCCACTCCTTACCCCCATCCACCCTCTACACTGTAGCCAGAGCTATTTTTTTAACAGCATCTTCATCCAGTGATGTCCATCCCTGCCTCAAGGCATTTTAGTGTTTCTGTACTGTCCCAGGGATCAGGCCCAAACCCCTAAGGCAGCCTTCCAGCCTGGCCTCACCCTGCTTCGCCTGAAATCCATGCTCAGTAAACAGCAGGGTGCAGGGAAGCTGTTATCAGTGTGATGCCACCAGAGGTCGGCCCAGTGGTCCTCTGAGAGGCCAATTCTGCCACCAAGAGGAGGGAGAGACAGGAGGCAGTAGATGGCTGAGGCCCTCTGGAGGTCAGTGAGGTCAAGGGCACAGGTTAAGAGCACCTGGGGGTGTGGTGGGATATCAATGAAAGAGCAGAATTAAGGGAAGATGAGAGATTCACACTGGCAGATGTTAGGGATCTCTTGGTCTGAAGGAAAATCAATGTTGGCTGAGAAATAAACAGGGCTGTCCTGGGGGCACCAAGCTCCCCATCGTCAAAGGGATCCAAACAGGCCAGGTGAGCAACTCCTTGGCAAGGATACTAGAGACTGTTGGATACTGGATGCAAAGATTCCCTGAAAAATGTCCCCTTTATACTTGTAATACTTACGATTAAGGAACATTTGAAAACAGAGACAATTAGGAAAACAGTACTAGTCCAGGGACCTGAATACTCTACCGTTAGAATTTTTTCCACCTTCCCCCCTGCAACTCTGTACCCATCACCCTTTCAATAACTCCCCAAACCTCAGACCCCATTGCTTTCCTTCCACCCAGAGATACACGTACCCATTAGCTAAGAAGATTTTGTCAAGCTTCATTGACTGCACTGGGGAAAAGGTAAATAGGTATCTTGTTCCTTTTCCAAGTGTAAACTTACAGTCCCTACAGATGTGTTTAAAACTGCATCCTCTTGGAGATGAACCTGGTCTTTTCACGCGGCTGTGATCATGTTCTGTGTGCAATTCTGCATTGCTTTTGCTCATTAACATCATATGTGGTTTTTTAAAAATCATGTTACATATTATTTAAATTCCTGTCTAATATCCCACTGAGTCGAGCTATCAAAACAGAGCCATGTTGTTAGGTGTTTACTCATTCATGTAGCAAATATCTATCTATTGAATTTCTCCTCTGTGCCATGCTCTGGCCACACGGTACAGAGAGAGGCTCAGAAGTGAAGCTACTGGCCCAGTCTGGCTGGTGAGTGGCAGAGCTGGGATCTGAACAACCTCTGGCCCAGCTGGCAGGAAGAGGCTTGCTCCCACCCTAGCCCCCAGATCCCCAAAGCTCATAAAGATGAGGCTCCGGCTGGGGCCGGAAGTCCAGCTTCATTTACGCTGCTCTTTGACCCGCTCTCTATGAGACCTTGGACTGGTTGATTAATGTCCTGAAACCTCAGTGTCCTCATCTGTAAAATGGACATAATAACACTACCTACCTCCTAAGTAGTTAAGAGGATGAAATGAGTTGAAACACTGAAAGTGGCACGTACAGAAGGCTAACTATGGTTATGACCACTGGTGCCATCCTTATTGTTGGAGTTAGCACCCCCTCTTCATTGAAATAAGGAAACTGGATTCGGGAGAGGGGAAGTGGTTGTCCGAGGTCACGCTGACAGCCGGAACCTCCTGACTCCCAGGCCATCCCCTTCCTTCCTCACGCCCTGGGCCTTCCGAAGGGGCGGGCCCTCCTGCCACTCACCTGGTCGGCTCCGAAAGAGGTGAGGTTGCTCCGGACGGAGCTGGCGGCCAGACCGAGCAGCAGCAGCGCGGCGTAGAGGGTGGGCGCGCAGTAGGGGCTGGGCGAGGTGTGCAGGCAGTCCGGCGGGTGGCAGGAGGGCTCCAGCGGCAAGGCGGGCCTCTCGCCGCAGAAGGAGCGGCGGCCGTCAGGGAAGGCGGTGGCGGCCAGCAGGCCGGTGGCGGCCAGGTAGAGCAGCAGGCTGAGCGCGATGGCTTGGTAGCGGCCCAGGTACACGTCGGCCAGCCAGCCGCCCACGGGCGCCAGCAGGTAGGACGCGCCCAGGAAGACGAGAGCGGCGCGGGACGCCTGCTCGCCGGCCCACTGCAGGTCGGCGCTGTTGAGGTAGAGCACGAGGTTGCCCGCGACGCCGAAGAAGGCAGCGCGCTCCAGCGTCTCCACCAGCAGCACCGCGGCCGCCGCCGCCCGCCACCACCGACGGGGCCTCCGCGGCCCGCGCGCCAGCAGCGGCCGGCGCTCCCTGGGCGCGGGCTCGCGGGGCTCCCCCGGGACGCGCGGCCCGGGCATCCTGGGCCTCCGCTGCGCTTCTCTGACCCCGACTCCCGAGCCCTCCGCACCCCCCTCCACCACCAACCCCCAGCCCTACTCTTCTCCTCCCCTCCCCCAAATGGCTGCCCTCCTTTCTCACCCCTTTAAGTCCCCCTTCTTGTCCCTTTCCCCTCTGCTCCCCTGCCCCCTCTGCCTGACTTTCTCGGCCCCTTCGGCCTCTGATGCTACCCAGATTCTACCTCCCACTCCCTAATTCTCAACTCTCTCCTTTCCCTGCCTCCCACCCCTAACTCTTCCACCTTCCTCCACCCGGACTCTGTCTTCTTCTCCTCTCTGTCCTCACTGCTCACCCTTCCTCTCCCCACTTCTCTGCCCCTCCCCCCCTTTCCTGTTGGTCTCCCTGGTTGGTCGCCTTTTCTTAACCCAGGTGACACCTGGCCAGCTCTGGGGAGAGGGGTCCTGCCACATGGGCTCCCTCTGCCCCCTGCTGCCTCCTCCACCTCCTCCCTCTCCAGCGACTGCCTCCCCTGCCGCCCCTGGTGTCCCTCTGGCTCCTGGTTGTGGCTCAGCCTCTGTCCACCTCTCTGCTTCTTGAGAAACTCTGGGAGTCCCTAGCTTCCCCTTTCACTGCCTCTGTGGCCGGGGCTGCGTCACATGGTGCCGTGGAGTGTTTAGGAGAAACGAAAGCCCGGGTCACAGGGTCTCTGCCCGCTCAGCTTTCTAAAACCCTCCCCTCTCCTCCCACCCATTGCTCTTGCCCCAATCTCTGCCTGCCTTCCTGGAGGCTGGAGGAATATTTTCCACCTTTCACTTTCATTTCTCCCTAGATCCTACTTTTGCTTGCATCCTCTTCTAATCGCCATCCAAATCTGGAATGATAGAACTGGAAAGGATATACGCAACATTTTGTCCTACCCACCCACTTAGTGGATGCACACCGAGGCCCAGTGGAGTAGGGAGGAGGGGAGGCTGGGGGGTGACTGGTTCATGGTAACTGAACTAGGGGTAAACCACTGCCTGGGCACCTGAGTGACAGAGGAAGCTCTCAAATGCAATTCAGATTGTGCAACACTATTGTTGGGAAGGAAGTGGGGGCACCTTCCAGAAGCTTGTGGCACCATAGAGGGCCCACAAGGGAGTCGAGATTGAAGGAGACTGACCTCAGACTAAATCAAAATGAAGCCTCAGCCCTCCCCTCCTTGGGGCGCCGCAGTGCCCGTGGATTAAGAGCCAGCCCTCACCTTGATCTCCAAGCCCCAAGGGATCTGGCCCCTGGCCTCCTCCATCCACTCAAGTCCAGCCACACTGGCCTCCTCCTGTTCCCTCCCGTGCTGAGCCCCCTTCCTGCCTCTGGACCTTGGTCTCTACTGTTTCCTCTGCCAGAACTTCTCTTCCTCCAGATCTTTGCATGACTGGCCTCTTCCCTGTATTTTGGTTTCAGCTGGAATGTCTCCTCTTCATGAAGACCTTCCCTGATCATCCCATCTAAGTGGTTGCCTACTGGATTTTCAGCATCCTCTTTCTGCCACCTTGTCCTTTTTCAATGTCTTCAAGCACATGATGCTCATTCAATTACTGGTTATGTCCTCCAGCAGAGAAGTTCCATTGGGTCAAGGACCTCGTCTATTTATTTTTAAAAGATTTTATTTATTTTTTAAGAGCAGCTTTAGGTTTATAACAAAATCAAGAGGGTGGTATGCAGACTCAGCTGCCTCTGCTACTCCTCGGTGGAAGTTCAGGATCACTGGGGTGTGGGGACAAAGTGCATGTCACATTCAAACTCTGTCCTCTCTTGGCGAGGTCACTAGGGTGGCAGATGTCACCTTGCCAAGAAGCCATCTCAGAGGGCTGAGCCTTGCAATGAGAGTGTATACATGTGCCGGTGACCTTCGGGGGTGGTGGATAATAGGAAAGGTCCTGGAAACAATGTGGATGGCAGGAAAAAAGCAGGAGAGGAACACATCAAAGAGAACAGAAGTGCAGTTTCTTCCTTGTTGTCCAGTCTGCGCCCCCGAAGTGTGTGGGGACCAGGAACTGGAGGCCTAGGGAAAGTCCTGGGGCCAAGTACCCCCTGCCCCCCGCCCTGTCCCCAGTCTAGGGCAGCAGTGGCCCTGCAGATGCCTCAGTTGGAGGCTGCTGAAAGGAGCCTTTTTACTGTACACATTGAGCTGCCACTACTGGAGAACATGAGAAAGGCGGAGACTGCCCTGTCAGCAGGCTGGGGATGTCTGGTGCATGTGGCTTCTCCCAGGTCCTGCTGGCAGCCCTCTGCCAGGCCAGGTGAAAGATGCCAGGTTGTGAGAGGTCCTAAAGTGGGATTCACCGAAACTCTTAGACCCCAACCCACCTTCTAAAACTAAAACTAAACCAGATCTAACTTCTAATTTCCAGGTCCCGTTTCTTGGTAACACCCAGCGTTGTTCTGCTACATCGCACACAGGTGATACAGTCACTGGTGAGCATCATATATACGCAGCCTCACTGCAACTCTGTAACGATGGCCAGGATGCCGCCCCCGCAGCGGGGCAAGCTTATCTCCCAGGCTGATGCAAGGCCTGCTGCACATGCAGGACAATTTGAGTCTCTCTTGTGCCTGGCCAACCAGCTCCCTGAACCTGTAGGGGATCCTGGGTTTGAGGACAGGTGCATGGAACAAAAAATAGAGCTGAGTGAAAGTGGAGTGAGGAGAGGCAGAGCAGAGAGGAGGACATGACAGCCCAGGGCAATTTCTAGACAGCTGTCCTTCCCTTCCTGGACCTCTGCGGTGGCACCTTCCAGTTCATGGTCAGCCCTGAGGTCAGAGTGCTTGAAACCCTGCAAGGGCTCCCCCCACCCCCTGCCAACTCCTGAGCCTCAGCTCTTATAGCTCCCTCTCCATGCCCCCTGCCCCTGCTCTGCCCTCAGCTTCCAGTCCTGTCCCTCATTGGGAACTTGGCACCTGCTGCCCACACCCCTGCCCCCCTAGCCTAGAACCTCCCATGACTAATGAATCCTGGTCCCTTGGGACTTGCCTGAGATGTCACCGCTTCCAAGAAGTATCCCCTGATTTCCCAAGGTTGGGTTAGCCCTCAGAGCCCTCTGCAGTGACTCGTGTCATAACCGCTTGCTTACTTGCCCGTTTGTCCCACTGGACTAGAGACTTGGGGACAGGGATTGTGTCTTCTTCATCTCTGTGTTCCAGGGCCTGGCACCCTGCCTGGCACATCATAGGCACATCCTTTCCAAGAGAATAAACTTGGGGGTTGGACACCTGAGCAGGGGCCCTGTCTTGATCAGTTAAGGGCTATGTGATCTTCAGCAAGCTACTTAACCACTTAAGTTTCTTCATCAGAAAAAATGGAGGAGATTAATACTTGTTACCTTGCAGGGCTTTTTTGTGAGCATCAAACTGAGCTAACCCAGCACTGTGGCTGGTGTACAGTAAGATCTCAGGAAATACCCGCACCTTAATGAACTAATAAATACATTAAATAAATGTTTAGAGATTGTTTATTATGTGCTGGGCATTGTTAAAGGGGCTGAAGATACAACAGTGAACAAAATGGACACAAATCTTTGCCCTCATTGAGCTGACATGTTGGAAGAGACAGACAACAAACAAATGAATAGACTAGAGGAGAGAATAAAATAAAAGCGAGTAGGATGTACTTAGCATCACATATAATAAAGTCTATAATTAAAAATAAAGTTGGATAAAGAGATGGAGATGACTGTGGAGGCGTCTTAGGTTGAGTATAATAGAATAACAACTTATTATAAATCAGGATTTCTCAACTATGACACTGTTGACAGTTTGGCACAGATAATTCTTGTTTGTTTTTTTTTTTTAAGTGAAAGCAAATTTATTTAGAGAGATACACATTCCATAGACAGAGTGCAGTCTGTCTCTCACAAGGAAAAACAGCTTAGGAGCTGCACACTCCATAGGCAGAATGTGGGCCACCTCAGAAAGGTGAGAGGGAGAGAGACAGAGAGGTGTGGGGTGTTTAAAGTAAACGTAGATACGCGCTCCATAGGCAGAGCGCAGGCCGTCTCAGAAGGTGAGCGCAACAGAGCGTGGGTGGCTGGATAATTCTTTGTCGCAGGGCTGTCCTGTGCAGTGTTGGGCATTCAGCAATATCATAATGTCTATTAACAAGATGCTAGCTGCATCCCTTCCTGTCAGGTGTGACAACCAAAATGTCACCAGAAGTTACCAAATGTCCCTGGGGGGTAAAATCATCCCTGGTTGAGAGCTACTGCTGTAAATAAACGTCTGCTGTGAGAGGATGTAGTGGGCTGAATGGTGCCCGCCTCCTAAGGATCTGTCCACGTCCTAGTCCCTGGAACCTATGACTGTTATCTGACAGGGCAAACGATGTGATTAAATTAAAAATCTTGAGTGGAGGAGCTTATCCTGGATAATCTCAGTGAGCTCTAGTGCCCTCACATGCTTATAAGAGAAAAGTGAGGACAAGCGCTCACAAGTACTGGTGGGGATGTGGAGAACGGAAGCCCTCACGCACTGCTGGTGGGAAAGTAAATTGGTGCCGTCACAATGGAAAACAGTATGGAGGATTCTCAAAAAGTAAAAAATAGAGCTGTTTGATGATCCAGCAATCCCACTCCTGGGTATCCATCCAAAGGAAATGCACTCACTATCTCAAAGAGGTATCTGCACCCCCGTGTTCACCGCAGCATTATTCACAATAGCCAAGACGTGGAAACAGCCTAACTGTTCTTTGATGGGTGAATGGATAAGGAAAATGTGGTATATGTTTACAGTGAGTATTACTCCATAAAAAAGAAGGAAATGCTGCCATTTGCAACAAAGGATAGACCTCGAGGGCGTTGTGCTAAGCAAAGTAAGTCAGCCAGAGAAAGATAAGTGCTGTACGATTGCACTTATATGTGGAATCTGAAAAAAACAGAATTCATAGAAACCAAGCACAGATTGGTGGTTGCCAGAAGCAGGAGCTGGGGAGTCGGGGGAATGGGTGGAGGTGGTCAATTAAAAAGAGAGAGAGAGAAAGGCAGAAAGGCAGAGGGAGGGGAGGCGGACCCATGCAGCAGAGAAGGCTCTGTGAAGATAGCGGCAAAGATTGGAGCTATGCTACAACAAGCAGGGATGCCGTGGAACCCCTGTTGTCACAAGGAGGTAGAAAAGGCAAGGGACAGCTTCTTCCCTAGGGCCTCTGGAGGAACTGTGGCCCTGCAGATACCTGGATGTCAGATTTCTGCCTTCCAGCACTGTGAGCAAATAAATTTCTGTTGTTTAGTTGGTTTTTTTTTTTAGGGAAATAATAATTTTTTATTACCAGAAAGAATTTTGCACATTGTCTTGGTAACATTGTGTCTTTTTAGAAAATGGACATCTGGTAGGGAGGGTATAGCTCAGTGGTAGCAGGCATGGTTAGCAATCACGAAGTCCTGGGTTCAATCCCCAGTACTTCCATTTAAAAAAAAAATTGGACTTCTCCAAAAACAAATGAAAATACATTTCTCAGGTGACCAAAACCGAAAACCATTATTTCCATATTTCATTGATCAAAATAAAAGATACAATTAAAGAAAAATATTTTACATTAAAATCTTGGCTTTGTATGTTTTTTAGAAGGAAAATACTTGGGGGTGGAAATTAGCAGTGATTTCTGTGTTCGTTTTTATTTCTCAAACCCTTAGGCCATGCAATACATATGAAAATGGAATTATAAACACATCTATGTCCAGAAAAGTCACTCTATTCCATAGCGTATTAGAACAGCACATTGACATTATTTGTATCATATTCTTTTATCTTAAATTTTGCAATATATATTTTTTAAAAACATAAGCCACAGGAAACCAGTATGGAACAGTATGACTTCAGTGAGTGTGGTTTCACTATTAAACATTATAATCCAAGATTCACACTCCCACAGGGGAATTGACAAAGAGGCCCTTGACATGGATGAGGGTGACCCCATTTGCAGATCACACAAAACTGGAAGGATTAGTAAAAACTCTGGCCAGGGGGCTCCAGACACCTGAAGCTGTCCACAGGGCAGCTCTACGTGGGTTAAGTGGGCAGCTTTGAATGCCAGCCTCTCTTCTTGGGGCCCCAAGCTCAATGAGAAAGGGCCCGGGTGACATGGCTTGGCAGCAGCAGAGCAACAACAAAAAAGCCTTGGGGATTTTCATCAGTGGCAAATTCAGGATGAGTCAACATTGTTTGGGGATCCCGCTTGGCCAGAGCAGAATAGTGGTTGTCAGGGTGATGAGATTATAGTGATTTTGTTGTCTCTTTTCTTAATTTTCCAGAGTTCCTCTAATGTGGTTCTAAGGCTTTGATTATTACACAAAGGTCAAATTTGGTACTGAGGTTATCACTCTGCTTGACTCTAGGCTGATCAGGCCCAATATGAGACATTGAGTTCAGGGGTACCACATTTTTTTTAGTAGGGGGAAGTAAAGATTGGTGAAGCCCTTTTATTTTTATTTTAAACGTTTTTATTGTTGTTGTTGTTGTTGTTTTTAACGCCTTTATTGTGGTATGGTTCCTGTAGAGTAAACAGCACATATTTCAAATGTACAATTTGATGAATTTTGATAGATGTACACACCAGTGACACCACTACCACAAACAAGATAGCTAACACTTCCATCACTCCCCAAGAGGTGCAGTTTTTGAAGGGGTACCACATTTAAAGGTTCCCTGTAAACTGATTAGGAGCAGGAAAGGTGGGGAAGTCCTGCCTGTGGGAGAGGGCAGACAATGGGGCAACGTGTCCCTGCTGTCAAACCTCCACTCCTGCAGAGCCAGCAGTTCTCAAAGTGAGGTCCGTGGAACTCTAATGGGTTCCTGAGACCCTTTCAGGAATTTCTGAGGTCAAAACACTTTTATTTTCATAAAATATATTAAGACATAACTTGCCTTTCTACTGACCTATCTTGTCTGGTACAAATGCAATGATGGATAAAACTGAGGGCCGTAGCATGAATCAAAGCTGAGGCATTAAATTCTGCTAGGAGCCATTGAATTCTTCACCCCCGTGCACTCAGAGTGAAAAACAGAAAAAAAAATTTTTGCTAGTTTTACGTAAGAATATCCCCAATGAAGCAGTTAAAATGATTAATGTTATTAAATCACAATTCTTGTGTACACCAATTTGGAACATTCTATGCGACAGAATGAGACGTAGGCATAAAGTGCCTTGTTAGATATTGCAGGGCAGTGCCCGCTTCCAGGAAGAGCGATTCTGCTGTTGTTGGATCTGCCAGTCGAACTACATATCTGTTTGCTTGTTTGATTTTTTTTTAAATACAGAACACCATCTTAACTTGAAATGATGATGATTCAGACTTAAGCATTTGTGCAGACAATGTTTTGAAAATTAATGAAGTGAACCTGACTGTATTTGTTGCCAGTGATGAAACCCTGAAGCTTTAGAGTAAGAACTGCAATTTTAGAAGACTTGTACTTGCACCATGACCTTGACAGCCTCCCAGTACTTAAATGGGATTGGAGAGGAGAGTAATGAATGGGATTTTTTTTTTGATGCTATCTAATGAAATATGTCAGCATTTGGAAGATCTATGTAACTCTGTGAACCAGTATGCTCCAGAATGACTGGTGCATGTTATTGCAAAATCATGCATGGATGAAAGATCTATTCAAAGTGCAAGACAGACCAATGGATTTTAATTTAACAGTACATTCAAGTCCACTGATACGATTTCAGATTCCATATTACAACTAACCTTTAGAAACCATCACATGTCAAGTTCTGCAGTAGTATCAGAGAAGACTATCTAAAATTACCTAAAAAGGCTATAAAAATATTCCTTCTTTTTCCAGCTGCATATCATGAAGCCAGATGTTTTCCCATGTACTTCAATCAAAAAAGCATAACTCAGCAGATTGAATGAAGAAGCAGATACGAGAATCCAAATGTCTTCTATAAAGTAGAGAGATTTGTAAATGTGTAATACAATGCTACTCTTCCCAATAATTTTTTGTTTGAAATAGATATTAATTTTTCATACAAAGTATTAGGTTGACATGTAATGAATTTATTGTTGCTTTTTTTTGAATGAATTACATAAATATTTTAACTTTCTCAATTTAATTCCTAATATGGTAAATATGGATAGATATAAGCCACATAAACAAAAAGGTCTTTGAGGTCCTTGATAATTTTCAAGAAAATCAAGAGGTCTCGAAACCAAAAAGGTTGAGAGCTGTTGTCCTGTCTGTGCTGAAAGATGGGAGATGAATCCCACAAAGATTTAGGTGGCTGCCATAGTGAGGAAGATTTGGGGAACCCGAAGGTCAGGGCACATTGCCCCCAGGGTCAAGAACAAGATTTGCACCTTGCATCCCCTACCACTCAGAATAGCACAGTACATGGTGGGCCTCTTTGGATTTTGGAACATATATCACCTTTGGGGATTCTGTTCTTTTTTTTTTTTTAATTGAAGTCTGGTCAATTACAATGTGTCAATTTCTGGTATAAAGCATAATGTTTCAGTCAAACATATACATACATATATTCGTTTTCATATTCTTTTTCACTAAAGGTTATTACATGATATTGAATACAGTTCCCTGTGCTATACAGAAGAAATCTGGTTTTTTAATCTATTTTTATATATAGTAGTTGATATCTGCAAATCTCCAACTCCCAAATCTATCCCTTCCCACCCTCTCCCTGGTAACCAAAAGACTGTTTACTAGTTCTGCAAGTCTGTTTCTGTTTTGTAGATGAGTTCATTAGTGTCTTCTTTTTCCTTTTTTTTAGATTCCACATATGAGTGATATCATATGGTAATTTTCTTTTTCCTCCTGGCTTACTTCACTTAGAATGATGGCCTCCAGATCTATCTATGTTGCTGCAAATGATATTATTTTATTCTTTTCTTATTGCTGATTAGTATTCCATTGTATAAATACACTACAACTTCTTTATCCAGTCATCTGTTGATGGACACTTAGGTTGCTTCCATGTTTTGGCTACTGTATACAGTGCTGCTATGAACACTGTGGGTGCATGCATCTCTGTTAGGACTACATATCATGTAGTTTGGCGGGGCTGCCCATTCTGAGTGGGGCTCAGAACAAGAGAAACTCCTGTAGCAAGTCTAGGCAGTGGTGCAAGATACTGTGCCCTGCTGGCCACAAGACCCAGACTGTTTAGCCTCCAAAATTCCATTATCCAATCCTTATAATAAATCATACACACACACACACACACGTATATATAACTAGTTCTGTTTCTCTGAAGAACCTTAACTAATACACTTGTGTCTTGCATTTTATAATTTTTTTCCCTGAACAGAGGTACTAGGGATTGAACCCAGGACCTCATGCATGCCAAACAAGCACCCTGCCACTGAGCTGTATACCCTCCATGCTGATTTTTTTTTTTTTTTTCATGTGAACTCATGTTTCTGGGAACCTTTTCTGTGGGGATTCTTTGAGGCTTGAGTTTAAGGTGAGTTACTCCAGAGAGGATTGTCCCATTTGTTTCTGTCAAGTGCCTAAGGAACTACCATCTACTTTTCTTTAAATTTGTTTGTTAGTTTATGTTTATTGTGTTGTGGCCACATAAGGGCTGTGAATGCCACCTCCAGGCCCATTTAGGGGTGGACGGGTGGTTAGGAGAATTCAGGGCTGATGCTCCTTTTTCTTCCACTCAGAGTCCAGGCTGAGCCTAGCAAGTTCTGCATCAGCTCCCCCTGCACAAGTTTTTCTGTCCTAGGTCATCCACTGAGGGTGCTGTTTTTCATTACTTAGCATTAGATGGGAGGTTCCTGATTCTGCTGGTCACGTTGCTCCAGCTCTAGGTTTTGTCCTACTCAGCTGAAGTTCTTGGCCACCTGGGATCAGCAGGTACTGCAGGGCACCCTCTGCTTCCATTCTCAATGGTCTCTTTGGATTTGTGCTTTCTTGTCATTTTTGGCCTCTGATAATTAGCCTTAACTTCTTGCCACCTCCACTAGGCATTTCTAAAAATGTTTTAAAATATTTTGATCCAGCTTTTTTTTGTGTGTGTGGGTGGTTGCTTCAGGAGAACTTTTCAGCACTTGCTGTCTCCTGTATCACCGGGAACGGAAGTCTAGCCATCTCTCTTGTTCCATCAAACATGTGACTCCCAGGGCGCTGCTCGTCCACAGGAGACCTCCCATTGTGTTCCTCTTACTCTGGCCTGCAGTTGATCACCTGAGTTTGTGAACCACCTGTTCCTTGAGGGCAGGGATGTGGTTTCCCTCTTCATCCAGAGTTCCCCACATGGAGGTCTCTCTGTCAGTTGAATGGAACTGAAAATGAAAACTAGAGGCACCCGCATCTGCTGCCTGTGCTACCAGAACCTTCCACAAGAGGGCAGCCTCAGCTGGTGCCAGAGGTCGGTCCACCTGGCCGGGCTGGGCAGGGTTGGGGCGGGCAGGGATTCCCTGTGGAATCTTCAGTTTCAGATGTCCCCTCCCCATTCCACAGGTGGGGAGATGATGACAAGTAAGGATGAGGGAAGTGTCAAGCCAGGCCAGGTGAATCTGAGATGAGGTCATAAGGGGACAGACCACGATGGACCCAATCTTCTCTGGACTCAACTTCTTCAAGGGTTCCGCTTGGACAACCCAATCAAATTATCTGTTCCTTCGTTCACTCAACAACAATTATTTAGCACCTGCTGTGCCCGACAGGGGGCACAGTGGTGAGTGCAACACACTTGGTCCCTGCCTCCTTCCCAGTATCCACTGCAGCTCAACCAGACCACTCAGTTTCTCAAACAGCCCTGGGCTACCTGCCTCTGCCCCTGCGAAGCCTCTGCCCTTTGTTCCTGCTGCGTCTTCTGGCCCTGTGGCCTCCCCTCATGGCTGTCTGTTGAAATCCTGCTCATCCTTCTGGGCCCGGCTCCTGTGCCTGCCTCCCACAGAGGAATGAACCCAGCCCAGGATCCCACAGCGGGGGGACTGGAGCATCTGTGTCATCTCTAGGGGTGGCTCCAGACTGAAGTAGGAGGTGGGGGACAAACCGTCTCTCAGGGCCTTCTCGATTTACGACTCCCTACGGGGAGGCGGACGCTTTTCCTCTAGAATCTACAAGACCCCGCCCTCCTTCTTCCCAGCCATCCTAGCACCTGTGAATGAGGGAAACCTTGGGATACCATCCTATAAGAGCCAGATTCCATGGACTAGGACAGAAATGGGTCGCTCATTCACTCTTCCCATATTGACTGGGCATCTATTTATTGTGTACCAGGTCTCCAGAAATGAGGCGTGCCCCTCCGCTTCCCTCTTCTGTGGACACCCTTGGGCTCCTGTGTGTGCGTGTGTGTGCGTGTGTGTGTGTGTGTGTCTCACTCTGTGATTCCAGGGGTCCAGCCAGGCTCGGCGGGCCCACGGCAGAGGCAGCTGGGCTCTCCTCAGCTGTATTACCAGCCTAGCTTCCTGGAAACCAAAACCACAAGCAGAGCACAGAGGCGTGAGACACTCACAGGCTGGGTTTGGCCGCATGCGTGCAAAGGAGAACTCTCTCCGGCAGAGAAAGAGAGACAAACAGGAGCAGTCGAGGGCAGAGCAGGCCAAGGGGCACTGGGCCGCCTGTCCACCTGCTGGCCCTAGGATGGTGCCTCCCACTGGCAGGCACACATAGCGGTCAGAGATGGCACCAGACATGAGGCTCCTCTTCTTGGTCGCTGGATGGCTGACGGCAGCCCTCTCAGGTACCCCCTCCGCATCTCCTGGGATCTGCCCTCTTGGCCCCATTCCTGGTGGTTCTCTCAGGCTCACCTTTCCAGAGCCTTTTAGCCAAGACCATACTCTGGTCCCAAAGTGGTCCCCGCTGGGCCAACAGCAGTCAGGGCCCAGAGAGGGTATAGGAACCACCACAAGGGGCTGAAGCTGTGCCTGGATGGTGCTAAGAGGACTCCAGAGGGTCAGACAACGCGGGCAGTCTGCGGGGTGTCTTACCAATGGGTTCCCAGGGTCTGAGATGCCTTCCACCCACAGGCTCAGGAACCACCCCCCACCCCATTGCTATTTCTTGCCAACTGTCAGGAAGTTAGCCTCGCAGAGAGGTAGGACCACTGACGATTGTGTTTTCAACCCCAAAGTTGAGGCTCTGGGTTCACCAGGCTTATACCACTCATGGCAGAGCTGAACTGAAACAGAACTCCCAAGGGAAGTTGCGGACAGCTGGCCGCTGGTGGCTCCAGCCTAGTCAGCTGGGGAAGTTTAGGGCACAAATGAACAGAAAGGTTTTTGAGGACCAGATAGAGTCTTCCTGATCCTGAGCCGCCCCTGGGTACCAGGGCCCATCAGGGTGCCGGGCGGTCTGGAGCTGTGCTCGCCAGATGCTTGTGGGTTCCTGCAGATTGTGGGGTCCAGGTGGTGGGGTCTGGGCAGGAGATCTTGCTGCTCTGGGCCCTCATGTCTAGGGGCTAGAAAGACCGGTGTGGAAAGAGAATTCTGGGCTGGAGAGTCTGGGTCCACCTGGCAGTGGAGATGCCAAGTGCTTTCAGTTTGTTGTGAGGGAGACCGAGGAAGGCCCTGTTGGGAGGGGCACTGAGCTCACCAGGAGGACTGGGAGCATTCAGGGAGCTACAGGGGTCCTCTTCTCACCGCCTCTATTGAGAGGCACATGCTTCGAGCCTCCTGCCTCACACTGGTCCAGGGAAAGCCATTTAGCTCTGGGAGTGGGAATGGGTGTGCCATTGGCCCCGTGTGGGACCCCGGGAGAGAGGCTTTGCATCTGTCACACTACCGGGAGCACATGGCTCTCAGCTACTTTCTGCTCCTGAGCAGAAACAGACAGATAATCAGAAAGCGGGCCCTTCACTCTGCATCTCCACCCTCTGCTCTCCGTGGGGCCGGGCCGCAGCCTCAGCTCAGAACTAAGTCTGAGTCTGAGAGGTCTGCTGGCTGGCCCCCGGGCCTGGGGATCTGGCTTTGACCGGTGCCTAAAAGGAGGTGGGAACCCGAGCCTGGGCGGAGGAGGTGCCCCTGGGGCCAAGTTCCCTAACCTTTACCTTGTCTCTGCCGGACTCACTCCACTCCCAAGATAGTAACTTACTTCGTGTTTTCAAAACGGCATGGAGAGGCACTTGACTCACGTGTTACTGATCCAAGTTTAGTTTTGAAAGGAAAATTGATGTCATGATTGCAAATGGAAAACTGACATCATTTGCCACAAATAAAAGAGAAATGGAGTCCTAAAAATAAATGGAGGTAAAAACCAATTTCTCTTACGTGTTAGCAAAAAGTTAAAAGAATGTAACGGCCCTTAGCCTGAAGGCTTCACCTGCCCTCTCAGTTAAAGGGGAGATGAGGGGGTGAGAAACACATCCTGCCTCCAAATTGCTAGTTTCTTCTTGATTTTTCAGGGAACCGAAAGCCCTAGGAGTGGGGATAGTTTCTTTGTGATGCGATTTAATAGCATTAAATACAGCCCCCTTGGGCCCTCCTAAGGGTGCCGGGTGGCACATGTCCTGGTGCTGAGAAATGTGGCCGGGCAGAAGAGGCTCCAGGCAGAAGGGAACTTGAGAAAGAAAAGGAAAGAAAGAAAAACAGTGGGGAAGAGGGAGGAAGGGGAACTGGGAGAGCGAGGCCCATGAGGAAGTTCCAAGGCCTTCATGCGAGGGCTCGAGGGACCAGGCTGTGCCCTGGGACCACAGGCCTGCGGGGTCTGGGCCTCCCGGTGCTGGGCGCTCTCAGCGTTCGGCAGGCCTCCCATCTCCTGATCCATTTGCAGTCCCAGCTCCATCCTGGGCCTCACCCAGCTATTTCTCTGGCCAAGCTGGCCTTAGTTTGTGCTGTTGAATGACCAGACCTGGGATGGGGACCTAGAGAACCATGCTTCCCAATTCTCTGTTCCCCGGGGTCCTGGGTCCAGGACCAGATTGTCCACCTATCTTTCAGTTCTGCCTCAGTTTCCTGATCAGTCAAGTGGGGATGAAGAGGCAGAGAGAATGAACTAGAAGCCCCTGACTGTTGTTGGGGTAGGTCGGGGGGGATTATGAGACCAGTGGATGGCCACGGCCCTGCCTCTATTTCACCTACTGGCTGTGCTCCTTCTCCTCTCTGGACCTCAGTTTCAGTGGGATGGGGTGCTCTGGGCGGATGGTCCTCAAGGGCTGGCTCAGATCTGACATTCTGCGTTTGATGCGGTAACCAAGGACCAGGCCATTCCCACCAGGGCATGGGCCGAGGTCGCTGACTCGAATTTGATCTGGATTGTGGTTGGTGAGGTCCTCAAGGGCCGCTGCTGTGTACTGAAAAGGCTCTTTGTTTTTTTGTTTTTTGTTTTTTGTTTTTTTTTTAAAAAAAAGGTTTCTTAAATTACCAAAGTTCAAAAAATCTATTTTCCCCTTACCTTGTAAGTTTAATATACAAATCTCATTTATAAATCCAGTCATGTTTAACAATGGCTCTCAGGGGTCTTTGATTAATATTTCAGCAAGTTGGGTTGAACGGTATAAGCCTCCTTAAATCATAAATACCACTTACAAATGTAGCTGATTAAATTCCTTTAGATCTGTGATGTCCCATCTAGCAGCCACTAGCATGTACCATTTGGAATGTGGTCGTCCAAACGGAGATGTGTTAGGAATGAGAAATACACGGCAGATTGTAAGATGTGTTCCAAAAAAGAATGTAAAATATCTCGTTAATAACTTTTATATGACTTACCTGTTGAAATGATAGTATTTTGGATAGGTTGGGTTAAGTAAATGTTATTATTACAATTAAATTTGCCTACTCCTTTTTACTTTTTGAAAATGTGGCTACTGGAAAATTTAAAATGACGTGTATAGCTTGTGTTACATTTATATTGGATGGCACTGCCTTTGATATTCTAAACTGCACTTACAAATTTGATGAATTTCTTACAAATGTTTCAAATACCTTTAAGAAGCGCAACTTTCCCAAGGATTTCAAAGAATGCTTGTAAAAAAACTAACTTACAAACAAAGTGATTATCAAGTTCTCTTAAGTAGTCTGCTCTTGTTTACAGACATTATCAAATTCACTTAGATTTTCAACTTAAAATCTCAAGTCAGTTACTTGATCACAAACATGAGAAACCCTAGTGGCCAAAATTCTTCAACATGAAAATACAGGACTTTATACACCGACACACAGAAATTGATCCAACTTAAACTTAGCAAAAAAGGAACAAATTCTCTGAGGTTTTGTTTATTTCATCACCTCTTTTTCTTTTTTTAAAATTCAAATCTTCCTGGGCTTAAAAGCCCCTTACCACGGAGAAGAGAGTTGTACCGTTGCAGGTAACGTAGCTTATCCTGAGCAGGTGGAGTTTCCATCTCAGTAAACAGAGATGAGGACAGCTTTTTTGATGTTTTGGTAAAATATAAAATATATTCTCTTGAGCATCTGACAGCTAGCCCACTGCGCCCTCTGACTGGGCTGGTCCCGGGACCTACAATTCAACCTTCACAAACTGCATCCTTTCTGTCTCCCTGCAACCCAGGGGGTTTTTACACTTGATTGGATTAAATTAAACAAATGTGTTTACTATTCTTTTTTTTTTTCCCACTTTCTTCCTGCCTGGCAAGACTCTAACTCACAGATAGATGAGTGATATCTGACAGGCATTTGCGTATTTTCCTAGCTTAGTCTGGTTCTCTGGTCACAGGTCAGTGACTGGTGGGAGCAGTTGGCATGGCCATTGCCGTGGTGGTAATGTGAAACAAGGCAGCTCCTAGGGCGTTGGGGTTGGCACATTTAGCCAAACGTAGGTGATTCCAGAGGGATCTAGAATGAGGGAGAAATACTGCCCACGGCCTCCTTCATTCAGTCTGCATTTATCAAGGCCGGCTCCGGGCCAGCCTCACCTCTTATATAAATTCTTAGGAATTAAATTGGGCCCCCAAGTGTCAGATTCTGAGGATAAAGAATCAGTTTTTCCCTGGGACAAGGAGGAGGAAGCAGGTGGCCCCAACTGAGGCTTCAGGGCAGGGGCCTGGAGGAGAAGATCACCTCCGTCCCCCTGCCTGGACGCCAACTAATGCCCATGGCAGGTGCCCAGTCCTGCACTGAGCAAACCCTGGTGGGGCTGGAATCCCCAGGTCCCTTGCCTTCCCCAGTCACAGTGTCCTTCAGACCCTCCATCCCACCCTCGGCACTGGTCACAGCCCCCCCCCCCCAAATGGCTGGATCTGGGCAAGGTGAGTCCCCAGAGCAGTACTTCCTGGGGTCCCTCATTCCTGTCCCTTCCTGCTGTTTGCTAAAGCTGCCGATCCCACCAGACAACTTGCTTAGTATTCTTCACTGATATTTTAAAGTGTAAATACGTTTATTTTTAGAAAAAACTTTATATTGCTGCCTTCAAGAAGAAGCCATGGCACATTACCTGAATGGTAGTCATAGTGAAAAGAAACATAATGGAAATAACAACAGTACTCCGTTCTGGCCAGATGTGTGGTACGTGACCATGTAAATGTGAGCTTACACAGCGAGAACAAAGATCTCCTACATGTGAAGACAGGATTTAGTGGTTAACAGAATGCTGTTTGCACTAGAAACCCCTTTGCCCACCCAGCAACCCCATCGTATAGGTGAGGAAACCTGGGTTTAGCGAGGCCGAGACCAGTCTGAAGTCTGTAGCTAGGAGGTGCCGGCGTTGAGCTGAGGGTTCCTGACCGGCAGCTCCACGCTCTTTCCACAGGAAAAAGTGGTCCCCTGGCTGGCTGCCCTTGGGGCTCCCTCCCTGTATGAGGCATCTCCCTAGATGCTGTACCCCACAGGCCTGCAGCCTCACTGCACTTCCAGGGACAGCCCCGAGGAGCCTCTGGGGTCCTGGGGTCCCCTGGAAGACTTGTCAGGGACAGATGGGAGCAAATGGGCTGCCTCCCTCACCACGGCCCAGCCTCCATGGGTTTGCTGTGCACTTACCCTGCACCCCCAGGCCAGGAATGAAGGAAGGGAAGTGAAAGAGACACCGTGAGCCGCAGGAAAGCCTGCATGGCAGGGGGCTCCATCTCTTCACATTTATTTAGCACCTGCAGTGCGCCAGGCCCTGTGCTGCCCCTGAGATGTGCGAGATGAAGGTTTTCTCTTGAACATGTTAAATGTGAGGAAGGTGGTGAAAACTACAAGGGTCACCTTGGGATAGATGGGCCAACAGGTGTGATCCGATGACAGCCATAACGCCCATCTGCTGCAGGGGACTTACATCCTCCAAGCACCAGCTATGTTTATCCTGTCCTACCCTGACATGGGGGCAATCACCTCCATTTAATAGGTGGGGAAATTGAGGGTCCAAAGGTTATGTATTTTGCCCCAGGCTGGTGGTTGATGCTGAGTTTAAATTCATGCCTGTAGATCCCCAAAACCCTGGTTCTCCATCCCTGCGCTGAACTGTCTCAGGGCGCTGGGAGTCAGAACAGGGAGCACTTGAGCTTCCCAGAGAGGGGGACATCGCTGTCCCAGAGGGGCTGGGCCTGGAGGACAAGGAGGCTTTTGCATACAAAAGAAAGATGGCAAAAACAGCCTAGGCACAAAGGCCTTTTATTTTATTTTTTTTTTAATAATATAGTGAGCACATGCCAAAACTGGTGAGACAGTTGTGTTGTGCCAACATCAGCTTCCGGTTTGGGTAATTTGCTTAGTTACGTCATATGTGTCCATCAGCGGGAGCTGGAAGATGGGTGCGCGGGACTTCTCTGTGCTATTCTTGCAACTTTTTGTGAGTCTATAAATTCAAAATAAAAACTTAAAGGAACAAAAAGTCATTCCAGGCAGAAGGACTCATTCAAGCAGAAGTCTGGGGAGCGAGGGAAACCCTCATAGGAGCTGGCTGCAGGGAGCTGCTGACTGACCCCCCGTGCTGGCCCCTGAGGGTGGTGGGGCCCAAGTTCCCAAAGGACCTGAGCTCCAGGCTCTTTCCTTTCTGCTGATTCATCCAGATTTCTGTGTTGTGAGGATGCAATGAGGATGCCAGGCACAGGGACCAGCCGCACAAACCGTACATTTTCATTAGCCAGGCCAACTGGGCAGTACTTTGTAAATTCATAAACCTGTCTCGTCCTCATCACGGTCCTATGAAGCATGAGTTATTGCCCCCATTTTACTGATCAAGTGACTGAGGCTTGGAGAGGTGAAGTGACTTTTCCTACACGGCCCAGTGAATAGACTGTTGGAAGATAAACAGAGGCATATTAACATTTTTAAACTGAACAAAAATCGATTGGAATCAGCAGCATGCAATCTAGCAGCTAGAAAGGACAGATATAAAAGGAGAATCTCATAGGCAGAAGGGAGTGGGAACAAGGAAGTTACAGGAAGCAAAAGAGCAGGTTGTTTATTGCAAAGTTACTTTCCTTTAGGGGATGGGATGGCAGGCATCTATCAGGCAAGTTACCTCACTAGTGCTGATCAGACGGTTCCTGATCCGCTGCGTTAAGATTCCACTTCTGGTGCAAGGAGAGAGGTTATAGCTCAGTGGTAGAGCACATGCTTAGCATGTATGAGGTCCTGGGTTCAATCCCCAGCACCTCCATTAAAAAAAACAATAAATAAGTAGTCCGAATTACCCTCCTCCACAAAAAAAAAAAAAAAAAAGATTCCATTTCTGGGGGAGTCAAACCCATAATTAAGCCACCAATTGGTGATGTGGGACTTAGCATAAGCAACTCCATTTGGAACCTGCTGTCTTGCTTTTAACAAGACTCCCAGCTAACTGATAGGTGCCATATCTTTAACTTGATTTTATGACTCCAAACGCATGATGTCTCCCAGCCCTGGAATATAAGCAGGCTTTGGGACCCCACCCACCTCAAGATTTCTATAGGAAAGGTTCCCCGTTCTCTGGGGAGGGGGGTGGTTTCACCTCTCCTGCCATCACCTGGACTGTCATGGAACCTGGATGAAAAAAAAATCCTTAAAGGCACTTGTGTGCATCAGAAGCCTTTTCCTGGCCGAGTTTCCACCCTGAGCCTCAGTTTCCCGTGCCGTAAAGTAGGGTCTGTGGCAGCCTCCAGAGCACAGGGCTGGGACAAGGCTCCATGAAATGTTGGCTGTGAAGTACCTGGGGGAAATGTGGGGCTCCTTGGGGCGCTAAAGAGCTGCATGGCCACAACTACTGTTGGGCCCTGGGCCAGGGGAGGAGTTCGTGGGGACAGAGGGGAGGGCGGATTTCCGCCCACCATTTTGCAGACTCTCATGGCCCAGCTGCCTCTGCCTGAATGTGACAGCTGAGAGAGCCTCCAAGAGGCCAGCGTGGAAGGAGAGGCAGGGCTGATGGGTTGAGAGGAGGCTGTGGGGCCCTTGGGAGATGCTGGATTGGGGTACCATCATGAGAAAGTAACCCCTTTACTTTTCCCTGCAAGGGGGTGCCCCCAGATCTCCACTGTGTGTTAGGGGGTGGCAGGGCACATTAGCAGTTCAGCCTATAAGTTTCCAGGCCACCCCTGACCACTCCATCATGACCCTGAGCTGGGCTGGGCTCTCCAGGCAGAGCCCAGGGAGTCTGTGCATGGGGCTGGGGGCCAGGGCTGTGTGGGGACATGGGCTGTGTGAGTGAGGGGGCTCCTCAGAGCTGAGAGCTTCTCATGGTGTCTTGGGGATCCCATCCGAGTGCTCCACTTCCAATCTGGAAGTCACTTACTGAGCCCTGAGCCAGGGAGGACGCAGAGCACAGCCTCTGTGTGCTCAGCTATGTGCAAAACCAAGCAGGGCTCTGTCCATCTTGCAGAAACACAAAACGATGATCAGAAAGCTGGAACCAGAGGCACTTTCTGGTCACCAGCCAACGCATCCCCACTAGTTGCCTCTTCCTAAGTGGGGCGGGGGGAAGGATTTTATCTATATTTCAGAACAACTTTTTGCTAAGGTGTTTATCTCTTCCGGGAGGGTGCCTGGGAGCTGGGCTGGGGCTGGAGCGGAGGTGGAGACGCATGCCCTGGACGGGGCGTTCTGCTCAGGGAGACTGCCTTCCTCTCCTTCTTACTAAATTAAATGCACTTGCCAAATGAATTGAGCTCCTTGGAGAGATGTGCTGCACGCTCCAGACAGGATTCTAGAAATATCATGACGGTATCTGAGCTGGGAGACTCTGTCCCCAGAGGGCTGCCAGTCTTCTACTCCCATTTGTCAGAGGAGGAGACTGAGGTTCAGAGTGGGGAGTGATGCACCCAAGGTAACGGAGCAGGGGTGAGAAGCCCGATCTGCAGGCTTTGCCCAGGGCCCCTTTCCCACATCACCCAGAGGGCGTGGCACGGACCCCGTGCACACAGATGTGTCCTCTGCTCCCCACTTCGATGTGGAGACAGCAGGGGAGGGCTGTGGTCCAACGTGGTCTGAGGTTGATAACCAACCCTGGGCTGAGATGTCGGCTTCGTTAGGTGAGGAGTCGGCTTCCTGCAGCCACTCCGCCTGCACCATCTCAGTGGCTCCCCCACTCCTCAGCCTCTGCCTTCTTTTTTGCTCAGTTTTTTTTTTTAACATTTACTTCAGCCCTATTTCAGACTTCCTAAGAAGTTGCAAAAATAATACAAAGATTTTCCATATGCTCTTTACTCAGATTCCTTAACAGTGAATCTTTTTCCACAATTACTTTATCTCTTTCTCAATTTTTCTATTACATATCTCCCAAAACATTTGAGAGTAGGTTGTTAACATCAAGTCTCTTTCTTCTAAATACTTTAATGTGTCTTAAAAAAAAAAATAAGGGCAGTCTCTTACCTAACCACACTACACTTATCAAAATCAGGTCATTAACATTGCTAGGAAAATAAGCGACAGAAATTTTTCAGACTTTGCCAGTTGTTCCAAAACAATTTGCCCTAGAGGCAGAGAAACATTCCACTGCATGTGTTGCATTTGATTCTCAGTTCTCCTTATTCTCCTTTATTCCAGAACAGTTTTTAGATTTTTCTTTCTCTTTCATGTTATTGATCATTTTGAAGCGCACAGGCCAGTTACGTTGTAAAAATGTTCCTCATCAGGGTTTGTCTGATGATTCCTCACGGTTAGTTAGTCGGGAATGTCACAGACGTGACGCTGTGTCCTTCTCACGTGTGGTATCAGCTTGTCCCAAGACCGGTGCTGTCTAACTTTGATTGCTTGGCTAAGGTGATGTCTGCTGGGTAAAGTACTCTTCTCGTTTGTAATAAATATGCATCTTGTGGGCAGATTCTTTGACAATATCTAAATATTTTGGCCCCCCTCCAAACTTTTACCCACTAGTTGTAACATTGTGGATGATACTGGGCTGAATCAGTTATTATCATGGTAGTTTCCTGATGGTGATGTTGTAACACCATCATTCAGTTACCAGTATAGTTGCTGACTTGGCTTTCTCTGCTGGCTCAGTGGGTGGGAACCATTTGGCTCATTGTCTTGAACACTGGTGCTGATGAGGCCAAGTGTGAGCCCTCAGGCTGAGCCTCTGACGGCCGCCGCCCTCTTGCCTTGGCTCCCAGTGGAGCCTGGCCCCGTTCCTCCCTGATCCCCAAGCCAGTCCTCTCTCCACCTTCTCAGCTTCTGTCACTCATTTGTTGAGCTCCCGCTACATGCTGGGCACTGTTTTCAGCCACTGACATTGTGGGACAAAGCCCCAGACTTCAAAGAGCTTATATTCTAATGAAAAAATAAATACAGGAATAAACACATTTTCAAAATAACATCATTTCAGAGAGGAATCTGTGCAACAAGGGAGAGAGAGCAAGGGAGGGAAGACTGAGAGTGACTGGAACAGGGGTCCAGGTAGAGCCTCTGAGGGCATGTGAGCAGAGGTCTGATTGATGGGATGAGCTGGGCATGCCAAGACCAGGGAACAGAGGGCATGGCAGGTGCAAAGGCCCTGAGGCAGGAGTGGGGTTGGCACACTGGAACAGAATACAGAGGGAGGGGGAGAGTGAAGGAGATAGAGACGGAGATGTTAGCATGTGTCAGGGAAAACAGACCACGTAAGGGCTTGGAGCTAATCTAAAGGAAATGGGAAATCATCGGAGAGTTTTAAGTATAAGCTGATCTGATACAGCTGTTAAGCAAATATTTTTTTACAATCCACTCCATATATAAACTTAAGAAGGTTTGTTTAAACCTAGAGTTCTTCTAGGTTTCATATAACTCAAACCAATATGACTTCAGTAAATTGGATACATCCATCTGAACAAATAAGACACTCAAAACCACCATGTCACTCACTAGCCTGGTGAGCAAACCGAAACCAGCTCTCTCCTTGTGGAAAAGCGTTAGGTGTTAAAGGCTGAGCAGCACCACGGTAAGACTTGTCAGCTCAAGGACTGAAGAATTGGAGAAGGAATAATTTGCTTACTGTGTGATTCAATACTGTTTCATTTTGAATCTTAGATTGGCCTGGTTTGGGAAATACTGCGTAACTAGAGGAAGGACCGGGTGGGTGAAGGCAGTGGGGACAGCTGGGGCTGTGTTGTGAGGGAGGGACGCACAGTCTGGCCAGCAACCTAAGATCAGGGGCCGTCGGAGGCGGCAGGGCCCCCTCCCGCTCTGGCAGTCAGACCCCACCTGGCCCGATTCACCCATTTTACTGTGGAGAAACTGAGGTCCCCCCAACGCTGCAGGGACTCGCCCCAGGTCACAATAATGGCTGGTCTCTGTTCCTCCAGCTCTCAGTGCAGCTCCTACCCGGTTCCAGCTGAACATTCAGACACAGTGTAAACATTAGTCATCCTTATTGTAAAAATGTTATCACAGCCACATGAAAAGAAAGCTCACCCATCACAGTCATGCAACACGACCTTTCTTTCTTGAAGGAAGGAGTTTGCAAGTCTCTGGAGCGTCATGGGCGTTTGGTCTCATCAGCACGGAGGTGGGTGGGCTGAGGGGCACCGTGTTGTTTTTGGCCAACATCTGTCAGGGCAGCTGAGATGATGTGGATTCTAGGCTCTTGGAGAGCAGCATTTAATTCCAGGCTCCACTACCTCCTGTGTGACCTCAGGCCAGTTCCCGAACCTCTCTAAGGGAAAATGGGTCCGACCTGAATGTCAGCTCCTCCATTCTTGTGCTCCAGACAGACTCTAAATTACTCCCTGAAGAGCCTTAGAGATAATTTCCCAACACCTGCATCTGTGGGGGCTGGCTCATTTCCAGCCATGTCAGCATCGCCACGAAACCCAGTCCCACAGAGCTCTTGGGGGCTTGCCGACTCCGGCTGTCTGGAAGCGAAGGAGGACACAGCCATCAGTCCTGCGGCTTTCCCTTCTCCCGATCCCAGGATGCCCTAGAAGCAGCTGTGGGCTCTTGCCAGTTCCTGCCTCCTAGAGGTGACCTTTGTTGCCGGTACGTGTGTGACTTCGTTTTCCAGGGGCCATAACACAGTACCGCAGAGGGGTGCGTGAACAACAGAAATGTATTGTCTCACACTTCTGGAGGCTAGATTTCAAGAGGAGGGTGGGTTCCTGCTGAGGGCTGGGAGGGACAGTCTGCTGCACACCTCTCTCTTAGCATCTGGCGGTTTGCTGGCCATCTTTAGCATTTCTTGGCTTCGAGAAACAAATCCTAATCTCTACCTTCCTATGTGCAGACGTCTGGGTCCAAATTTCTCCTTTCTATGAGGACACCGGTCATCTTGGATTAGGGCCCACCCTAGTGACCTCGTTTTAACTCTCTAAAGACCCAATCACCAAATAAGGTTGCCTCCGGAAGTACACATATCTTTTTGGGTAGGACGCATTTCAGTGCATAGCAGTGTGTGCGATGTCTCAGGAGTAGGCTTTCTGGGTCACAACTATAGAAATGTTTTCTAAAGTGCTTGTGGCAACTTTGCTCCCCCCAGCAATGTGCAGAGTCCTGGCTGATCCGCCTTTGCACCCACACTCACTATTACTTCTTTTTTTTTTTTTTTCAATATTCCTTTAATTGGTTAGATTCCCAAGGCAATCATCTTTCTTTTCTTTTCTTTTTTTCTTTAATGGAGGCACTGGGGGTTGAACCTAGGACCTCGTGCATGCTAAGCATGCACTCTACCACTGAGCTATAGCCTTCTCCCAACATACTTCTTTTTTTTTTTTCTGAGTAACAATATTGTATTAGTTTCCAGTGTACAGCATAATGATTCAGTTACACATATATACACACATATGCTTTTTCGTATTCTTTTCAATTACAGGTTACTACACGCTGGGTACTTTTCATATGTTCAAGGGTCTTGCATGTTTCCTCTTCTGCAAAGTTTCTCTTCCTGCCTTTTGTCCATTTTGTTTTAAATTGGGCTTGCCTTTTCCTCGGTGATTAACAGAAGCCTCCTTTTCTGAGGAGGCTTTTCACTAGGGGAAGCGAGGAGAGAGGAAGAGAAAGGGGAGATTAGTGCAACTTTTTGGCCTTAAATTTGGAGAACTCATTCACACAGCTCTTCCTTCAGGGGAAAGACAGGCAACCATTTCAGGTCTTCAGTCTCCTTTTGGACTCTCTGGGGCCAGGTGCAATTCTTTTTTTTCTTTCTCTCTTTCTTTTTTTTCTTTCTTTCTTTTTTTTTTTTTTTTTTGAGGAGGTACTGGGACTTGAACCCAGGACCTCATACATGCTAAGTATGTGCTATACCACTGAGCTATACCCTCCTCCCATCTGCAATTCAGAATCTAGAATGTTTGGATGTTAGAGAGGTGACATGGTACATATATTGGATATTATATAATGTCTCAGTGGGGGCCTGGTCAGCCGCCATAATCAAGTACCTTAACATTTCTGTAGCAAAATACATGATTTTTCACCCCACACAGAGTATATACAGACCATGAACAGCCCCGCATCATTTCGGGTCAGGAATGCCACCAACAGAGTTATGAAAAACCCAGGGACACCTGGGGCTTCGGGATTGCAGCAAAGGATTGTGCAAGCATGTTGCCAAATAGCGACTGAGTGGCCCTGTGATGATCCCTTTCTCTTAATCTCCCAACAGCCCCAGGAGGTTACTACTTGCGTCACCACTTATGTGGACAAAGGTCACTGAGGATATTAGACGTTAAGAGATAATATAACTGAATCACTATGCTGCACACCAGAAACTAACACATTGTAAATCAACTCTACTTCAGTTAAAAAATAAAAGTTAAAAAAAAAAGAAATAAAAAAGAAATCCAGATCTTTGGTATTAAGAGGAAGAGATAGAATTCAAACCCACACCCATCTGACTCCAAAGCTCATGTGCTTTCAACTCTGCCATGCTGCCCCCAACCCTATGGAGGTGTCTTCCCAACCTCTCTGCTGCGCAGGATTCTGGAGTTTAGAAACAGAGTCACCAACCAGAGGAATGGATCAAGAGGGCAGGATGCAGCTGGGAGCGAGTAGTGGAAGCTCCGTTGGCTGAGTCAGACCCTCACCCCAAATCAGTGGGTGTTGATTGCCAGAGCCTGGAACGCCCACCTCAATCCTCTGCAAAACTCCCCAAGGGTCCATCATACTTTGGCCTTGAGCAAACATTCAACTGGCTTCCTACTTGCCTCAATTTGAAGGCCTCTTTAGACATCGTGGGGAGTGGCACTGACTAGAGTTCTTACCCATCAGTGGGATTCAGAGGCTGGGACAGCAACAGTGTCTTCCAAGTATTTAAGTCTGGGTTCAAGCACCTTCACAAGGAAAGGTGGGAAAGCCTCATGGTGCCAGGCCACCAGCGGGGAGAAAGGGTGGCATAGAAAGTGGTAGGTCACTGCCCCACGTGCTCTCTCCTCCAAGTCCACTCGCCTCCTGGAAAGGTATCAGTGAGGTCTCCCAGATTGTTCAGCAAAGGCTTGGCTATCTCCTGCTCTGCATCACATGCTCATCCCTGAGAACTCCTACTCATTTGCTAAGACCCCTCCCAATTGTCCCCACTCTTTGGAGTCAAAGTTATTCCCTCCCATTTCTACTTTTCCAGAGCACTTTGCTCTGACCCCTAGGGTGGCATTTCTACCTGATCACGATCATCTGTGAGAACATTGGTGTCCACCACCGAGGCGTGGGGCCTGGCATGGAGCCCGGCCAACATCGAGGAGTGAAGGAAGGAATGAATAGCACCTCCCTGACTAAGGGTTAAGAGAGGCGGGAACATTAAAGGATTTTGAGCCACCTCAGAAGTGCCCTAGACATGACTTGTGGAGGGACATGTGAGGTGAGCGTATGACCGGAGAGCTAAGAATGTGGGCTTGAATTTAGAATTCAACTTGAAGTTGAATTCTGGCTCCACCTCTCAGAAACTGTGGCTTAGGGCAAGTCATCTCAAGTTTCCCTTCTAGAAAACTGAGACTTCAGTGGGCCCAGTGGAGAGTAATAGGAGAGCACATGCTGGATGTCAAGCAGGGACACACAGTAGGCATTCTGGGAACCCAAGTTTATTTCCTGAACTTAAACTCAGGGGTCTGGTTGGCCATGTGGCTGTGGGTCACCGCTAACGACAAAGTGGGTGGTGGGAGCGGAGGGGACTTTTGTAGCATGGGGTTGATAAGCACAACTGCTGAGCCACAGTTGGTCCCAGGAGACACTCTGGTCCCAGCCTAACATGCTTGGAAAAGGCTGTGTTTGCTTCCTAGGACAGGTGCCGGTGACTTCCTACAGCTTCTAGACGTCTGACGTCAAGGGGGGCCTTCTCTTCAGGGGGCTTTCGGCCACCTCAGGAAGGCGTCAGCCTCAGCCCTGAGAGCTGTGGGGATGTTCACCCCTTGCCTACACTTAAGCCTCATTCACCCAGAAACTGCTGCTCCAGCAACTCTCGGAGACGTTGAACCAGAATCTCTCCTGAGAGCCGGTGGGTGGGGACGGGCCCCCTGGAAAACCCTGCGTGGCCCAGCAGAGTTTCAGCTGCCACTGAAACCCAGAAACCCAGCCCTGCGCTCCACACAGAGGGCCGAGCTCTGGGCATCTTATTGGTGAATTTCACATACTTTACCCACCAGGCCCTGTCCTGCCTCTGAGCCTTTGCTGGTGCCATACCCCCTACCCACAATGCCCTCGGCCTCTTCTCACTTGTGGGAAGGAAGAGTGAATCTGGGGAACAAACTTGGATTTGCACTCTGGCTCTGTCAACTCCAAGTTCTGTGACTCTTGGCTGGTAACCACTTCTCTGAGCCTGTTTGTCAGGAAAACGCGCTCCATAAGAGCACCTTCTCACAGGGTTGTTGTGAGGGTTCTGTACGATGAAGTCTATAATGCGCTCAGCTCAGAGGAAGGCTCAGTACATGTGGACCTGCTCCCTCTGCCCCAGTGAGACGTTTCTTGACCATCAAGGCCTGCCCCGAGGGTCACCTCCCCTGCAGTGACTTCCTGAACTCTCTCACCTCTGCATACCTCAAGCAACGGTTCAAGCCGCTGTCTGCACTTACCGCAGAGAGATGGGATACAAGTCAGTTCTTAACACCTGGGCCTCCTGGCTGGATGCTGGGCTGAAGAAGGCAGGCCTGGGGCTCCCTCCCCTCCACCTCCCTGCAGCAGGGCCCAGAGAGGGCCTGGCCCCCGGCAAGACTCAGCAAATACTGGTAGAGGTGAAGTGAGTTACAGAAACTTTCCATAGTAATAATGTTAACCAGGATTTGTTGAGCATATACTGTGTGCCCTGAGCTGTTTATCCGTTGGTAATCAAGGCAGCCCAGGAAACCCTCTGTGTGGGCTGAAATCCTGCTTTGCCTCTTATGAGACTTTGTTGTTCTGGAAAGTTCCTCCATGCCTCTTGGACTCTAAATGTCCCCCTTTGTAAAGTGGGGATAATAATAATACCTTCCTCCGAGCATCGTGATGAAGACTAAAGAATTTAAGACTATTAAAAATTTGTGTGAGCACTCAAGAGTCATTGGCGGGGGCATTGATACGATTCAAGCAATTTTTTTCTTTGAAGTTAAAAATAGGTATTTTGTTCCACTCAACTGAGGCAAGACATCCCTGGTTAGGGTTTCAAGGGCACATACATTCATGGGACCACGATTCTTTCCAGGGGAGAAGGAGAGACAGTAGCTACAAGTCTACAGAAAGGTTTTTTCACATGTGCCATCATTGTTTAAAAAAGTGTTGTTATTATTTCCATCACTAAAATGATATATAATGCAAATATTACAGAATTTAGAAAATATAGTAAAAGAAAGGAAAAGACTTACCCATAATGCTACCTTCAAAGATAACTGTTGTTACTACTCTGGTATAGAATCTTCCAGACTTTTTGTTGGACAGAAATACTACAAACACACAGAAGTGCTCTGAGAGTGTTTTGACAACCTCTAGGCATCCCCACCACCCAGGTTTATGACACGTTCACATTTTTGCCATATTTGCTCAGATCTATTTTAATAAGAAAGAAAACCATACAGACACTGTTGAAATATTTCCTTATCCCTCCCTCTCCGGAGCATTCATGCTCCAAAGTGTGATGTGTGTACAATTCTCCTCCATGTTTTTATACTTTTTTTTAAATGGAGGTACTGGGGATTGAACCCACGACCTCATGCATGCTAAGCATGTGCTCTACCACTGAGCTGTACCCAACCCCCGCCCCATGTTTTTATATATTCATTACACAAAAATGTATCAGTGCCCCCTAGTTAGCACACGTGCTGTGTTTTCTAGAAATGATATCATACTGGACATGTTGTTCTGTAATTTATTTTTCTCACTTAGTGTATGTTTTCAAGGTCTGTCCAAGTGGATAGATATAGATCGAGTTCATTCTTCTCACTCAATAACTCAATCTAGAAATATAGCCCAGTAACTTTAATTATTTCCTGCTGGTGAACTGTTGGATTACTTCTAATTTTCTTTGATTATCAACAATGTCACAATGGAAATCCCTATACATGTCTGCATGTGGACATACCAGAGAATATGTATCTAAGGTGTATATATATATATATAGAGAGAGAGAGAGAGAGAGGGAGAGAAAGGTATCATTTTGGAGTCAAGATATCTGAATCTTCAACTTTACTGGCCATTTTTCATTTGCAGGAATATGATCCTTCTGTGTATCTCATTTACCACCTACTGTACGTGTATACACACATACACATCTATCATGTATATACATTTGTACTTGCTGACTGTGCAAGATTTTCTTGGGCACTTACTAGGACCAGGTGTTGGACTTTTGTGTGATCTTACTTCAGGCTCATGAGGTTTTTATACCTGTGAGGTGAGGGAGGCAAGTCGGGCATATGAAGAGATTTGAGCACACGTTCTATGATAAGGAAGAAGCTGGTTCTCAAACCTAGGCTTGTTCAGTTTCAATCCAATGCTCTTTCTGCTTCCCCAAACCTGGTGGATGGTTCTACCCAAATCAGATTCAAGGGTCCCATCTAGGACCTACTGAATGGGAATTCTAGAGGAAGAACCAGACATCCAGCTTCTGCACTCAATGGTCTGAATTCTCACAGGACTTCGAGAAGATGGGGCCTGTGAAAGGCGAGTGTCTCTGGCCTGCTGGGCTTGCTTGGAGTACTTCTTTCCTGGTATCCCTTGGGATTTTTATTGAGCTGCTCATGATCCTTTGTGCTCGGAGGTGTTGCATCTTGCCATCTGGTAGCTGCAAAGAAGGCTTAATTTGTCACAGGAGCCTGAGCAAGCCTCGGGGATGGGACCCCAGAAGCCTCTGCTTGTAGAGGAACTCCTGTTGCCATGGCAACCGCAGTCCACCTCTCATCTCCAGGAACACCGGACACCATGTGTGTAGAGCCAGGGAAGGGAGTAGCGAGTTGTGAGTCTGAGGCAGCTCTGTGAAGCTTCCTAAGAAAGATGAGGAGGCAGGAGGAAAGCGGGCAGCCTTTGGGGAGTTGAACTTGTCCCTTTGCAAAGAAGAAAACTGAGGTACCCTCAGGGCCATCTTTATGCCAGGTATGAACGCATGCATAGTCAATAGCCAGCAGCCCTCCTATGTCCACACAGGAGGAAGCATGTCAAAGCCTCAGGGTAGGGGATAGAATGGCAGCTGCCATGTACCATATCTGCAGCATGCTGCATGTATTATCCACACACCCTTCAAAGCAATCTGATGTGGCCTGTGTATTACGCCCAGTGCCAGGTTAAAGCTGAAGTCTAGCAGGTTTCAGTGAACTTCTCAAGGCCACACAGCTGCTGACAGAGACGGGCAGCACCATCACCCATTGCAGAGATAGGTTCAGATCACTACTCTGTCCATTCCCAAAGTCCCCATTCAAAATCACGAGAAAGGAATTTCCGGAGAGTGGGGACTGTTAAGCAGATGCATTGGTGCTGGAGAGGCTGCGGACTCTCCCGCTCCCTAAATCATCCCATTTACACTTATCTGCCTAATACCTGCTCCGGTCCGCAGCACGTGGTCCAGGTTCAGCAAATGTAAATGGAACTGAATGCAGATCAGCAATAGACTCATCTCACAGCTTTCTGGATAATGTTGCTCACATGCCCTCATTATCTTGAGCAGAAGAGAAAGGGGGGCAGATCCGGAAATCAAACATAACCCAAAGCCAGCGGTGTTCCTTTGAGTTTCCTTTCACTGGAGATTATGATTTGTCTTTTCCCCTGCCTTGGTTTGGTGATGGAAAGGAGGGGAATTCAGTCTGGCATTCAGGGAGGATGTCATGCAGGTGAACCTCCTCTGCCATGTGACATGGTGACAAAAGATAGTTACAAAGTTGGATTTCTCTGGCCTGGGTGACGGGGGTCCTTTGAGGGTGGGACTCTTGAAGTCTTGGCCATCACCTTTCTCTGTTAATCATGGGCTGCCTTAGCTCAAGCTGCTGTAGCAAAACACCATAGACTAGGTGGCTTAAACAACAAACATTTGTTTCTCCCAGTTGTAGAAGCTAAGAAGTCCAAGATCAAGGTGCCAGCAGCTTCGGGGTCTGGTCCAGGTCCTCCTCCTGGTTCTCAGACTGCCGCCTTATTGCTTGTCCTCATTTGTTGGAGAGAGAGGTCTTATGTCTCTTGTTCCTTTCTCCCACGATGAGGGCCCCACCATCGCATCCTCGTCTAATTCTCTCTCAAAGCCCCCACTTCCTCTGGCCGTCACAGTGGGGATGAGGGCTTCAACATATAGACGTTAGGAAAACACCAGCTTTCAGTTCACAGCCTGTGTGTTGAGTTTTCTCTGTGTCCCCAAGCCCTTCCTAGGTATGATGCGAGAGAATGAAAACAAACAAGCAAAAATCCTGTAAAATCAATTAAATAAGCCTAACACACCGAGTTGCTGACTTTCTCTTGGGTACCAAGGAGAGAGAAGTCGGCCCAACCTTCCTGGGCTTGGAAAGTCCCCAGTGGGTGCAGCCGGGTCTCCTCACCGTTGCCGATCACCTCTGGGAGTGAGGACCATGCTGTCCAACCTAGCCCCCAGGAGAGCCTCGGTCTCTGTAGCAAAATAAACTCAGCCCAACGGGGAGTCATAGCCTCTCCAAGTCCCTTCAAAGGCAGGACACAGCTGCTCCCTCTGAATCAAGTCGTAAGTTACTGGTGTGATCAGTGCTATGTTTCTTTCCAATTTTCATGGACTTACAGGTTGTTTTTTCCTTTCCAGTTGTTTTATCAATTGCGCTCCATCAACAACCTCAAGGGACTCTTTTGAAGAAAACCCTTCACTGTAGTCCCAGCATCCTCCCGCTCAGGGCTCCTCCCCCTAAACTCCCTGGGTCTACAAGTCGTGGGCCCTTCTTTTTCAAGTAACCCATTTCTCCTCTGGCCCCAGCATTGAAATAAGGGGGCTCAGGTGGCACTGGGGAGGGAGAGCTGAGCGGGGAGGGTCGGGGCAGCTCAGGGCTGGGCTGCCAGACGACATCCGGTCCTCCTTGTGGGGGCGGATGTCATCCCCGCCCTGGGGCAGGACGCTTTCCTCTTTGCTGCACCTCCTTAGAGTCAGGGGCCCTTTTGGGGAACTGGTCCCTGGGGCTTGAGGGCTGAATTGTGTCACCCTTGCTGGGTGGGCTGTCTAAGTTCAGGGCTGGCTGAGCATCGCAGAGTTGGAAGTAGTTAGGAGAACCACCTAGACAGTCAGAGCTCCCTGCCCTTCGCCCTTGGCGTGATCACTGAAGCAGAAACTGGGATGCTAGATTCCAAACCAGGAAAGTGGGGTGGTTAAGCATGCAGGCTTTGGAACCAGACAGCCTGGGTTCAAATCCCAGCTCTGCCATTTCCTAGCTGAATCCTCTTGGGCAAATTATGAAACTTTGTTGCACCTTAATTCCTCCACTTTGCGGGCTTGTTGTGAGAATGAAATCAGTTAACTCATCTAAAGTATTTCAGAAGGACCTGGTGTGTAAATGGACTGAATAAAATGTCAGCTATATCGCTGAGCATGCCAGGAGGTTTGTGGAGGGCACTTGGCATGTCTTGGGACCTCGCCTTTCCCCATCAGTGCAATGGGAAGAATCACAGTGTCCTTCCTTTATCTCCCTGCATTTTGGACCCAGGATGCCCAAGATGGGTAATGGCTCTCATCAGTGTGGTTAGAAATAGAACACTAGGCACCCACCTGGCTGTCCCCCGGACGTCCACTTGCAGAAGGAATGGCAGCCCAGCACCCACCCACTTACATTCAAGGCCAGGGACCAGTGGATATTTCTGGACAGCTCCCCGAACCAGCTCTGCCTCCTTTGAATGTCTAGGGCCTAACCTAGAGCCTGGGGGGCAGGACTTCCTTGATTCAATTAGCCCTTGTCATTCTCACTCAGGGCACGAAAGGCTGATCCGTGTGAACTCTATCGTGGTGGTCTCCAGGCCAGCAGGTGCACCCTGCTCCCAAAGCTTGGAGGGCACTGCAGTCCCCGGGGGCCTGACCCCAGTCCTGGAGAGGGGCATACCCCACTCCTGCCCCAGAGCAGCAACGGGGTCAGCTGGGAAGACCATTGCACTGGGAGTCCGTGGGCCTCAGTGTACCCATGTGAGGCTTAGAATCGAGTGGGCCTGACTGGCCATTAGACAGCTCATAAAGAAAATAACTACATAATTGCCTGTGGCTAGGGCTACAGTGGAAAAGCCAAAGGTGCCGTGGAGGCTAGAAGAGGCATTGAACTTGGGCTCCTTCTGGGCCTGGGAGACCTTCAGAAGTTCAAAGCCAGGCAGGGGTGGGGCAGGTGCTGGAGGGGAGAGAGAACTGTGTATCTTCTTCCTATTACTTATCATCCCATCATAGGCCCTGACATCCTCAAAAACTCTTTGTACAGATTTATTTATTTACTTCTTTAGGCAAATATTTTGTAACGTGTTGGTATGTTTTTCTAACCGATCCCCAATCCCTTTTAGACAATTCAGTTGTTTCCAGTTTGTTTTGTTTTTTTTTTTTCCTATTAGAAACAACGTGTCCGCAGGCCTTTTGTCTAACAGCACAGCACTGAGGGCCTCTCGCCGGGCACTTGTTGCTCCCATTTTACAGAAGGGCTTCATTTCTAGTATACCTATTTTTACAATTGCCCTCTGTTTTAGGCAAGCAGTACAAAAAGCCCGTTTAGGTTTTTATATTTTCTCGTTTTTTGCATGTTTACCTCTGTACCTTGTCTTATGTAAATGGAATCATACAGATGATTTTTCTAAGTACAGCCTTTTATCTTTTCCTTTCATCTCTCGTTTCCTCTCTCTCTCTCCCTTCTCACTCCTCCCACTGGCGTGACTCACCCCCCAGGACCAGTAACATAATTTGCAGGGCCCTGTGCAATATGAAAATGCAGGACCCCTTGTTCCAAAATCATTAAGAATTTCCATTCGGAGACAGCAGAGCATTAAACCAAGTCTGGGACCCTTCCAAGTGCAGCGTCTTATGATGTACAGGTCACACACCCATGGAGCTGGCTCTTCTCTGTCCTTCCACTGAAGCCCACCTTTTTAATTTACTCATTTTCATAACCTGCCCTGCGTTCCTCCACACTTTCCTCCACGTTCACATAATCATACCAGATCACAGGAGGGGTTTTTTGGGGCCATCGTTTTACAAAAGTTGTATCCTATTATATTTCCTTCTCCGCATCTTGCTTCTTTACTCAACACAGCATGGGAATCCCTCCAATTGGTATGAGTCTGGTTCATTCTTTATAAAGGCTCCATAAGATGCTATGCTGTAAATGGACCATCTTTATCCAGCAATTTCCCCAACAGATGGGCATTCACTCTCCTTCGAATTGTTGGCTATTCAAAAAAACTGTCATGAATATTTTTACATTCAGACATCTAAGTGTTGTAAAGTGAATTCACAGGACAGGGTAAAGATTCCTTTTCAGATAGATTTATTGCAGCCAAAAAAGTGAATCAAATGTAATGATGTGAAGCACACGGCCAGGCAAGGGCAGTAACAATGCCTAGGAAGTGCCTATCCTGGACTGGGCCTTCCATGAACTGAGGCCTGGATGGAAGGAGGGTAAGAGGTAACTTCTGCTTTTGTTCCTGCAGCACAGAAGTCAAAACACAAAAGCCAGGCTCCCTGGTTGGGATGGGGTATAGGAAAATGCCCGTGACCCAGAAGACAAACCCTTGAGTGGATCTGGCCTCGGCGACAGTTGTCCCTGGAGCTGGTGGCTCCTGCTCGCTGTTTCGTTCAGTCAGTCAATCAACAAACACTGTGTTGGGCACCCTGGGGGACACGGGGCTGACCCAGCCTCTGGCCCTTCCCTCCAGGGTTTTCTGGTCAGACAGAAACATGTGTGTCTTTGTGCATGAGAAATGGTTTCTCAGACCTAGAGAGAGGTGTCCAGAAGTGAGCTAGAGCCCCCCACATATGCACATGCAGTCACAACCACACACACACTTATACACAAAGACATATCACAATCACACACATGCACTGCACCAGCATCCCAATCCTCCCATCTCCCCGGCCTCCCCCGACCCAGCTTACATAGAAATAATGAGGGCTACACCAGAGCATGGGGACCACTGCTGTGGGAGCTGGGATCTGAAATCCTAACTTGGGGGCATCTGAATTCTTGCTCTGAATATAACATTAGCCGCAGAGTTTGTGCTCTGAATTCTGAGACATTTCCCCTTCAGGGGGTCAGGCTGGGCAGCCAACCAGGGAGTTGGTCAGGACAGGCAATTAAAGGCCTGATTATCTCTGTCTGGGTGATGGAGTAGCCCAGCCGGGTGCTTGTAGGAGAGCAGTGTCTGCAGAGTGTGTGTGTATGTGTGCGTGCATGTGTGTTTACTCATGCTTGTGCAGGTGTAAGTCCATGGAATATTCTCAGGTAAGGCTAAGAATGTGCAACAGTCATGCCTGAATCTTCAGCCCCTGTATCAGTCAGGCCAGGCCGGGCTAGGCTGCAATTAACAAGTACATCTCAAAATCTTCATAGCTTAATATTGTAAAGGTTCACTTCTTACACAAAATCAAGTAGGGTCAGCATTCCTCTCCATCTTGCATCTGGAACCCAGGGCCTCTAATCTGGCCACAACAGAGCAGAAAGAGATAGAGGAGGCTTAATGCCTCTCACCTCCCTTGGCCTGACAGTGGGCACCTGTCCTTCTGCCCAGACATCAATGGCCCCAACCTAAGTGCAGGAGAGATGCAGAAGTGTAGAGGAGCTACTTTGTGAGCACCGTGGTCCCAGCCATATCCCTCCTTTTTGTGCTTTTGAAAATTGGAATATCCCTGCCCTGCATGGAGCTGATTCCTTGGAGACAGTTCAAATCCTGGCCCCACCACTTGCTACCTGGATGGCCTCAGGCCACGTATCAGTCAGGGTCCCAAAAGGACACAGATGGCACACTCAAAATTGGAGTTTGAAGGGGTCTTATTTAGAAAAGGTCTATTTAGAAAGGATAATGCAGTAACAAGGAGCTCAGAGCAGCTGAGCTGTCACCCCTCTGGGCCAGAGGAGACAAGACCAGGAAGCGATCATTGAGGCCCAGAAGGAGAAAGTCAAGGAGCGGGGACCCCCGGAGAGGAGCGATGACCTTCAGATGAGGGACATGGCCTGCCCAAAGGATCACACCAGGAAAGAGCCGAGGGGGATAAACACCAAGACTTCACTCTCTTCCCTTCCTCCTCTCTCTGCTGGGGTTCCCCATTGGCTGAGCCCAGCAGAAGCCAAAGGGCCCCAGAAGATGTTGATTTAGTCCAAACAGGTCAGCCTTCCAGGGCAAAATGGATAGAGACTCTGGGGACAAATGGACACTATCTGGCTTAGGCAATTGATTTCTATTCTTTTGGCTTCCCTTTCCTAATTTCTAAAAAATGAAAGCTAATACCTACCTCCTTGTGTCATTGAAGGAAAAAGGAATAATACATGCAATGGCCAGGCATAGAATCGGTCCTCTGTAAACATTAGTTCCTCAGTGTCTGAAAGCACTTTGCAGCCCAATGGTTTCCAGCCCAGGAGGTGTCCATTACCCTAAAGTCTGACATGAATTTCTCCAACAAATTTTCCAAACAAAAAAATATTTTTCTTAATAATTAATCCCATTTCTAGCTTCTTCTATATGTGAGATATTTTACAGGTATTGTCTTCTCTTAGCCTCACAACACTTTCCTAAGTGTTATTGCCAACAAATCGGGACTCTGGCTGAGAGCGCTTAGTAACCCTTCTGTGGTCACTCAGCCAGTAGGTGGACCTGGCCCCAAAGCCACGATCATTCCTTTCTGCTCTTCTCTGATTTCTGAGGATGTGCACACAATTAGTAGATGAAGTGGAGGATGCTGTAGCTCCCAAGCTTGAGAATTTCTCTACCTCGAAGGGAGATAAGTGCACCCAAGGTCAAGGACTGGGTCTTACCAGAGGCCCCATATGGCCACAGAAGGCTCCAGAAAGTGCCCCCAGCCCTGCAAGCCACCTCTGTGCCCTCCACGCCTGAGCTCACTCACCCATCACGGCTGTTGCTGGTTAATTGCAGGTCACCCATCTCCGTCCCCCTCTGACCAGCGTGATACCAGCAGCACAGAGAGCCCGCCTTTGGAGCCAGGTGAGGAGACAGTCTTCCTGGGGTCCACAGTCAGCTTTCTGAGACCAAGCAGGTGGTCTTCTGGGGTGATGGGAAAGGGAAATGGGTTTTTATGGTACCGAGGAGGCTCCCAAACTCCAGACAACACTTCTCCTTCTTGACCCAATGCCAGAAGCTCCACTGCTAGATTCACTTTGAGATCTTTGAGCTACCAGCTTTGAGAGGCCACTGATAAAAATTTACATACACGTGGGCAAAATGTCCAGCGAGCATTTTAAGAGGATTTGTTGAGAATAAGCTAAAGAACTCTTGGTGGAGGTGGTGGGGTTCCACCAGGTGGGTATTTTATTAACTCAACAGATATTTAAGAGCCAAGCTGCGCCCTAGCACTAGAGATGCCGTCCTGGGGGAAAATAGGAGGTGGCTCCCCAAGGAGGGGCTCTGGGGCAGGGGGCACCAACATCCACTGAAGTAGTGCATCCTCAAACCCATTACCAACCCCATATCCAACCTCCAAGTTTCCGAGGTCTCGATGCTACCTCCACGGTAGCACCCTGAGAAAAACAGAGGGGCCTGAGAGGGGAAGTATGCCCTCTTTCACACAAGGGTGCCTCTGGAGGCAGAGGCAAGAGAGAAGAGTTTGTAGGGACTGGACACCCAAGCCTAACCCATCCTAACCTCTAGTCACCTTTAGCCCTACCTTCTCCTGACTCTAAGGAGGACCAGAGGTTCCAGGCATGAGCCAGCCCAGCTCCATTTTGCAGACTAGAACATATGGTCCAAGGTCATGCAGCAGCAAATCAGGAGCGGAGGCTTTGGCAGCTGCCCGCCCCACTCTCATCCCTGGGATCGGCAGAATCCGAATCTGCATCCGCTGAGGCTCAGCTGGTGTCTGGTGCTTCCAGGGGAGCGACTTGGGGTCCGCCTGGTGAACGGAAGCAGCCGCTGTAGCGGGACGGTGGAGGTCAGGCTCAGGTCGTCCTGGGAGCCCGCCTGCGGCGCGCTCTGGAGCCGCACGGCCGCGGAGGCCTTGTGCAGCTTGCTGGACTGCGGAGGGGCGCAGGGGCCGGAACCACCCTTCCTGCCGACTCCGGAGCTGCCACCTGGTCCAGCCGCAGGCAACGCCAGCGGGGCCCCGAACGCCACGCGGGCCGTGGCGCCCGCCATCCTGTGCAGCGGTGCCAAGTGGCAGCTCTGCACCGTGGCGGAGCACCCGTGCAGCAGCGACGGGAGGCCGGCCCAGGTCACCTGTACAGGTACGAGCGGACAAACCCGCGCCCGCCGCCGGGCCCTGCCTGTCTGACCTCCCAGGCCTTCCCTCCTGTCCCCAGCTCTGGTTGGACCTAAGCCTCGCCCTCCAGACTACTACCCCTACCCACCACCAACGCAAATGCAACTGGTCCCCACACTGAAGGGCTGCAGCGCCCCTAAGCCACCCCCGGTACATAAATACTTCAGGTTCCCAGGGTCCCTTAGAGCTCCCCAGTCCCTAGACCTGCTCCTCAGGCCCCGCCCGCCAGATCCCTAAGCCCCACCCACTGGTCGGAGGCTCTGCCTACCACAGCCCTGAGAGGATTCCTCAGTTCCCCCCGCCAGGGTACTAGCCCCTCCCACCGGCTCCAAGCCCCGCCCACAGGTATCTGGCACCTTCCCTGGTCCCTAGTGCTGACCAGGTCCTCATCGCTGCCCCCAGGTCACCAGCCCTGACAGAGTTCCCCAGTCTTGCCCACTCAGTTATCAGCCACTCTTACTGGGTCCACAACCTCAGGCATAACTCTCCTGCCCGGTCCTGACCATTCTCCTGCCCCCTCCCTTCTCCTTCTTTCTCCCCCATCCACAAACTCCTTCTCCCATCCCCAGAAAATCGCGATTTGAGATTAGTGGGTGGTGGCAGCTCGTGCGCGGGCCGCGTGGAGATGCTGGAGCACGGCCAGTGGGGTTCGGTGTGTGACGACACGTGGGACCTGGAGGATGCCCACGTGGTTTGCCGGCAGCTGAGCTGCGGCTGGGCAGTCGAGGCCCTGCCCGGCTTGCACTTCGCCCCTGGCCAAGGACCCATCCACCGCGACCAAGTGAACTGCTCCGGGTCAGAGGACTACCTTTGGGACTGCCTGGGGCTGCCGGGAAACGGCTACTGTGGCCACAAGGAGGACGCTGGCGTGGTGTGCTCAGGTAGGTCAGTGGGTGACGCTGAATCACGATGATTCAGCACTTACTGTAGGCCTACTGGGCGCCAGGCCTGCCGTGAGTGCTGGAGAGATGGTCCCTGCCCGTGGGAGGTCACAGTCCGAGAAGGACGATGAGATTCAGACAAATCCAGGAGAGATAAATGCCTAAGAAAGGAAGTCAGGTGGAGTTAAGAGGCAGCAGGCAATCCAGAGCCAGAGGGTTAAGGCTGCCCACTTCCTGGAGTAGGTGGCATTTGAGGTCAGGCTCTTTCTGAGTGGGAGTTGGTCACCAGGTTCAGAGCAGCAAGGGGAGATGCAGGTGGGGAGGTTGGGAGGAGGTTGTCAGCAGTTCAAATGAGGACAGGAAGCTCTGGTCCAGCCAGTGCTTCTCTTAATGTGCCCAGGAATGGGAGGGAGGCAGGTCTTGTTCAGTGTATGTTCCGATTCAGTAAGTCTGAGGCAGGGCTTGACGTTTTGCATTTCTAACAAGATCCCAGGTGATACTGAAGCTGCTGGTCCGAGGACCACACTTTGAGCTGCAGGGTCAGCCAGAGCAGATGCTCAGATGAGAGGGGGATGCAGAGGCGGGAGGGAGAGGACACAAGAGCTGGACGTGATTGGCTGTGGGGATTTTGCATTTTGGGGTCGGGGCTAGTGGGGGTTTCCCCCAAAGGATCCTGACCTGACTCTGCACCCCTCCTACCCACCCTGCAGAGCACCAGTCCTGGCGCCTGACCGGGGGCGCTGATGCCTGCGAGGGGCAGGTGGAGGTATACTTCCGAGGGGTCTGGAACACAGTATGTGACAGCACGTGGTACTCACCGGAGGCCAAGGTGCTCTGCCAGGATTTGGGCTGTGGGACTGTGGCCCAGGTGCCCAAGGGGCTGCCCCACTCCCTGGCGGGCAAGATGTACTACTCATGCGAGGGATGGGAGCCCACCCTCTCCAACTGCTCCTGGCGGTACAACAACTCCAACCTCTGCAGCCAATCGCAGGCAGCCAGGGTCCTCTGCTCAGGTATCCCTCCTCCCCTCCCCCCTGCTCCCCCGATCCCCAGATCTGGACTAGGAATGCCACCTGAATCCACAGCCTAAGAACTCACAGGCCAAGGACCACAGCTTGAGCTAGGTCAGGAATGGCAAATACTGGCATAAGAGGGACCATTGCCCTTACCATGGCCAGCAGACATTGCTAATTAATCGGGGCATTCTTTTCCCCAGATCAGCCCCAGAATCATGAGTCAAATCTTTATTGAGGCGTTGTTATATGCTAAGCAGTGTTTCCTGTTGACTGGAACTGGCTCAGAAGATGAAACCAATTTGCAATCCCAGGGCTGATGATCATCGTAAAAATAACATTAGGAGACACTAATAGTATCAGTGACGGTGTCTGGAGCCCTAATCAGATGCCAGGCATTGCTGGGCACTCACTATATATTTCATTTGAGCTTCACATCTGCTCTATGAATTGGGTTTGACTGGGTTTCACCAAATCTAAGATGGCACTGATTATAAGTCACGCTATTATTATTTTATGTACCATAAGGGACAAAAATGCTGCCAAAATAAACTCTTGACATGCCATCAATTGTAATAATGGATGTCATGATCCCGATTTCAGAGGTGTTAAAATGTGAGAGAGCATTAGACCTGAACAGAGTGTTAGCGATGCTTTAGAATTCAGGTACACCAGGCTTTCAATTCCAGCTCTGCTGATTACCAGCTGGGAGGCTTTTGTCTCATGAATATGTGGATGCTGACACGAGGCACTTCACAGGGTAGCCAGGAAACCAGATAATATTCACCAAGGGATGTTGGAAGCCCCATCCCTTACCTGTCAAATGATTATGATTATGATGAGAATGTCAGCTTCCCACCTCCTGAGGCAGGTGTGACGAACAAACCCAGTAATGGATAGAAAAGGGAAATATTTGTGGGCTATAGCAGAATGTATCTATAACATATACTATATAACAGCAAGAAGGGCTAATTCTTTTATTAACCCTTTATTCTAACCAAAAACCTCCCCAGCAATTCACCCATGAGATCCTCCTTCTGTGGGGTGTGGGAAAAGCAGGTTTCCTCAGCCAGGAGCCCCAATAGGAATGCACCCCCAGTTCCAGGCCACTTGTCTGTCCTGTCCAGTTTCTAGCACAAGGTCTTGCCACAGCAGGTGCTCAGGCACGTGTGCTGAGTGAATAAGCGGTGCTTTCTGACAGGTGCTCGGAGTCTGCTCAATCTGTCTACTCCCGAAGTCCCTGCAAGTTTTCAGCCAGTCACTGTGGGTGAGTGTCTCTGGGGACACAGTTTTTCAGAGGCTTTGGTGCATGAGTGCATTTGCGTGTACCAGTGCGTGTGTACGTGTGCGTGCATGTGTCTGTGGGAGGGGTCTGATGTTTTGTCCCCCATCCCCCGCCTTCAGACAATGGCCTTGCCTCCCCCTACCGCCCCTGGGGCTCTCTGGGCGCTTTGTGCTTCTCCACCTCCCCTGCCTATGTGATGTCAGCTTCACAGCTCCCTTAATCGTGGTATTTCATGGACCGGAGTCCCCTCCCCACTCTCCATGAGCTCTGGTCCGGTTGGGCAGGAGGATGGAGCTGGAGAGAGCCAGAGCTGTTCTGTTACTGGCCAGGTGGTGGGAACGCCGAGGGTAACAGCCATTGTGTTTATAAAGCTTGGGGCACTGGCCCAGCACTTTATAGTCATGATTTCCCAACCCTTTTATCCTCCCGGCAGGCAGCCGTGTGAGGGAGGTCTTCCCATAACCCTTACACAGAGGAAGAAGCTTACAGGCTCAGAGGGAAGTGACCACCAGCGAGTGTTGGCTGGAATTTGCATGCAAGGCTCTGAACTCCAGATCCACGCTTGGTCTGTCTGCTGGTTGTGTGGAGCCTGGCCGTCTTTGTGGTAGACTCGTGGTGCCCAGCTCCCAGCTGGGCCACTGCCTCACTGCATGATGCTGGGCAGCTCTCATCCTCTCTAAGCCTCAGATCCCTTGACTATGAAAGGGGGGTGATAATCCTAGCACTTTCCTCCCAGCGTTGTTGTGAGTCTCCTGTGAATTCACTTTTATAAAGCCCTTAGAGCAGGGCTTTGTACACAGTAAGCACTGTCTGGGCTTCAGTGATTCTTATTTATTAATTATTTGGTCCAGGCAAGGAGCCCCTTGGCAACCCTGGGACACCCACAGGGACCTGCCCAGATTCACAGGCTGTACGCCTCCTGGCTCCCTTCTTATAGAGGATGGATGGCTTGGGGGCGGAACAGAGGGGGACGAAGTCCTGCCAGAGAACCTGGCAATGGATGAGGTCCCAGAGAGGGAATGAAATGCTGGGGACCACGCAGTCTGTGGGGTAAGATCTCGCCAGGACCCACACCCCGTCGCCTCGAATGTGCTCTCTTCCTGAGGTCAGGGCGGGGAGCCACACCATCCTCAGAAGAGCAAAGAGAGACCCAGTGTCCAAGGATCACACTCCAGCCTTTGGCCCAGCAGCCCCTCCCTTGGGCCCTGATCCCCTGGTCTCCCCTGAGCCCCCGCAGCCCGGCCTCTCCCTTGCACTTGCTTCCTGCTGCTAAATCCAGTTCCTACCCTGGCCCAAACTACCACATATGCAAACAGAAAGGAAGAGGGAAAAAAATCAAGACAGGGAGGCAGTAATCTCCCAGGGGGAGCAGACACTGCCCCTAGCTGGGGAGTAAGGCTGATCTCATCCCCCCAGCCCCCCGTGATGCAGTCACCACCCTTCACCCAGCCCTGTGGTCCGCACACCCCAGGCCTTCTGCATTGAGCAGGAGGTGGTAAGCACTCCAAGCACTGGCTTCATTGCAGCCTCCACCCATTTTCTGCTTTGGGTTCTTTTAAGTAGGGGTGCAGGTTCATATCCAAGTGCCCTCTCCCAAAAAAAAAAGAAACAGAAAAAGAAAAGAAAAGAAAAAGTGGGGAGGGTATAGCTCAGTGGTAGGGTGCATGCCTAGCATACAGGAAGTCCTGGGTCAATCCCCAGTATCTCCAAATAAATAAATAAACAAACAAACAAACAAACAAACCTAATTACTGCACCCCCCCAAAAAAAAAGTTAAAAAAAATCCCAACCAAAATTTAAAAAAAGAGAAGAAAAAAAGAAAAAGAAAGCAGGCTTGGGGCCAAGAGGGTGGGGGAGGCAGGAAGTCCCACCAGGGCTGCAGAGCTGGGAGGTCCGGAATTGTGGCCCTCCCCACTGCCCTCGGGGAGTGCATGTCTGGTAGGAAGGGTGCGTCTGGGGCACAGAAAGAAGATCTAGCTCTCCTGTTGTCTGCTCCCTTCCAGTGGTGGCCCAGAGTCACCCTCCCTGGGGATCCAGCCTTGGTCTTCCCCATAGAGAATCAGGTGCCCCTTGTAGGGCCCCACACATGTCCATACCGTCATCAGCAGGCATCTCACCGAGTTGGATTACGTTGGCTTGTTGACCTTCCCTCAAGGCCTGTGACACAGCTGTCATATTTGTCCCCCCAGAGTGTAGTGCCTGGCACACAGTGGGTGCTCAATAATTGCTGAGCAGAAAGCGATCCCTGTGAGCTGGTGGCCAGGAGAAATTTTCATTCAGTCAATCATCCATTCAATATGCATTTCTCAGGCACCTACTGTATACCAAGCACCTAAAAGCAGATGGGAAAATTTGAAAAAAAAAAAAAAAAAGGGAGCAGGAGGATAGGTCCAAGGGGAAGTGGTCAGATGCAGAGAGGATGGAGAAGCGAGAAAGGCAAAGAGAAGTCTACGTCCATTCCCCTTTCTTCCTGATATGGGGGTCTTGCTTCCAGAATCTTCTGTGACAGTGAAAATGAAGGACTGGGAATCTCGAGAGCTAATGCTCCTCATCACCTGCATCGTTCTGGGAATTCTCCTCCTTGTCTCACTCATTTCCATAGCCATCATCCTCTTGAGAATTAAAGGAAAATACGGTAAGTGCAGAGTCCTGGGAGCCACGGGAAAGATCCAGGGATGAGAAGAAGCAGGTCTCAGGCGCGGTCCTCCCAGAGGGGTGTAAGCCATGGGGGACCTCAGCAGGAGTGGCAGTGATCCATCAATGGCCACCCAGCCCTGGCCCCAAGAAGCACCTCCTGATGGGAAGGATTTTCCCAGTATGCCCAGCAGAAGTGCTCCAAGGGAGGACCCGATTGGTGTGTGTGTGTTTTTGAGGGTGGGGGAGGTGAGGAAGGAGGTGTCTCCATAAGAACAGGACTGGGTAGACTGGGAGGGAACAAAAAATGACTCCTAGAATCTCTGCCTCCCCTCCCTCAGCCCTCCCTGCTACAGTGAACCACCAGCACCTACCTACCACCACCCCAGTAGGGATCGAAAGCTATCAAGGGGTCCCCATCACCATTGCCAAAGAAGAAGGTAGGATGTCTCCCACCCTGGGCGTGGGGAGGGCTGGGGAGGACAGGAAAGGGATCCTTGCTGGAGGGTCCGTACTGCTGAGGTCAAAGCGGTGCCCCAGCTGGAGATGAGACCTGGCCAGCCCACTAGCAGCTGCGGGACCTTGAGCAGGTCCAGTCTCAGTCTGGGCCTTGGTGGTACATGACCTTCCAGTGCTCATTTTAGAACTCTAGCCTTTTGAATTCTGGACCAAAACAGGCCCGGGGCATTTTGGACCTTGGTTCTCAAAAGAAAGCTCTGCTCTTCTAATCAGCCAGTGGGTTTGTAATATCACTGCCTCTTCCAACGGCCTGCCCAGTCAGCCTCCCTGCAAAGCCCCATCGACATGTTCCTGGAATATAATTTTATTTCATATTTTCCAAGTGAAACAAATGGGACCAGTCATCCATCTTTTACACCTCTTGAGATTCTTGTGAAGGAGTTCAAGTTTAATCAGGTCACTTTATGAATATATTAGATCACCTTTATTTGAAAGTGTTCAATGACACAAAAACCAATATAAAACTCAGCCAAATATTATAAAGATTCTTTGCACCCAGGAACCATATATTTGAGAAGAGAATCTGAACACGGAACCTAGCACAACGGTAGGCCCAGGGCAGCCGCTCACTGAATATTATGGTCTAGAGTTAAGAACCACACTGTCTGTGTCTCGGGGCAATGTGAGAATCTCTCTGTGCCTCAGTCTCCTCAGCTGTAAAATGGGGACACTCATGTAGCTACCTCACAGAGTTGTTATGAGTACTAAATGAGATAATACTTGTAAATGTTAGAACAGTGCCTGGCATGTAGTGGCTGCTATGGAAGTGTTAAATAAATAAATACATGTTATTTTGTTCCCCGTGTTTGAAATGGATGGGGAATGTTTAGAAAACCCAGGCCCGGCGGTCTTGTACAAGGTGGGCTGCCTGATACTCTCCCTGCCCCAGTGTCTCTGGTCCCCACCATCCATGCTCTCTGCCACCTGTCTCTGCGCCTTTCTGCCCCCTGCCTTGCCACGCCCCCCACTCTGTTCTCTCCCCAGTTCCCAAGCTGCCCATCCAGGTCCAGGCCCTGCCCCCTGAAGACTCGAACTCCAGCTCGGACTCAGACTATGAGCACTATGACTTCAGCACCCAGCCTCCCGTGGCCCTGACCACCTTCTACAGTGAGTGCCCGGGCCTGGCCTCCTGAGGGCCCACCTGCCCGAACCAGGGAGAGGGCCCAGCCGCCTGGGAGCCCTGCAGTGGGTTCCTCCCAGTGGTCCCTGCAGGACAAGGGCGGCACCTCCTAGACTGACTCTCAGTGGTCCTGCATGGAAGTTTTCTAAGTGCTTTGTGACCCTGGAGACATCTCAATGTCCCGTGTCTCAAGGCACTTTCCCCTTGGACCGCCTTTTCTTCCATGTTTGTCTGTGGCCATGCAGGTTTTTATTTTTTTTCTTAATTGAAGAATAGTCAGTTACAGTGTGTCGATTTCTGGGGACTGCATGATGTTTCAGTTACACATATACATGCATATGTTCGTTTTCATACGCTTTTTCATTATAGGTTACCACAGGATACTGACTTTAGTTCCCTGTGCCATACAGAAGAAATCTGTTTTTTATCTATTTTATATATAGTAGTTAGTATTTCATGCAGGGTCTTAAAATCAGTCCCTTCACAGTCTCCTAAAAGTGGTTGCATCAGTGTAAGATTCTAGGGACTCCAGCTCCGATGGCTTCTCGCACGCTCACACCCACTTTGTGTCCCATCCTGTCCCATCCACCTCACCTCCTCCCCCACCTCCACCGTGAGCCCAGCCCACACCTCTTAGCCGGCTTCTCCAGCTCTGCTCTCTGCCTGCTGGGAATATAGGACCAGGAAAGTCAATGCCTTAGGCAGGGCCCACACAATGCCGGGAGGTCGAGCCAGAGCAGAGAATCTCAAGTCTATTGTGGAATCCCTTGGGATCTCATCAAAACTTCCCTGAGCCCCACCCAGGACCTACCTTATTAGCTAGGATGAGAGTTTAGCTGTATGTCACTCCAAATGATAGTGTCTGGAGAAGTTGGAGGGGACCCAGGCTCCTTTTTCCTACTCTCCAGTCCTAAGGTGTTGTCCTGTCCACATGGTCCAGAATGGTTCACCATCATGTCCGCATTCTAGGCAGCACCCGCCAGAACATAAACCCACAGCTGCAAGAGAGGCACAGAGATGAAGCCTCTGTCCTGGGCAGCTGTGTGTCCAGATGAAGGCCAGGTCTCCTCCTACATGCGGAGAGCAGATGTGGGGACAGCAGCCGTCTGATCCAGGGCCTCTGGGGCCCGTACAGATGCTTCTACTCTGTGGGGCCGTGGACCAGCATTTGGGAGTCACAGAGATGAGATTAGAACCTGAGATTCTGAGCCCAGGCATGTAACGTGCAAGACTAAGAGTCCAAAATCCTATGACACTGAGACTCAAAGTCAGCAGTCCCAGGTTTGGAAGAGCAGAATCCCAGATTCCAGACACTCAAGTCCTTAAAACACTTTGACTCTGCATCTCTCTGACTCTGAAATGGAGGTACCACAGAGCCTGGGATGCAAAGACTCCAGACTATCGGCTTCCCCTCTGGGATGTCTCCTCAAGCGGCAACATCTGCCCTTTTCCTGATGCCCGGGCACAAGGAGACAACCCAGGACTCTTAATATTTCCTTAAGTAGCAGTAGGGGCAGCTGCAGGCGGGCAGGCACAGGACACTAGGTTCTCCAGCCAGAAGTAGCCTTCCCGGTTCTGGTTTCAGACTGAGGTTCAGGGTCTGCCTGGACTAGGACGTGAGCCCGGGATCTGATGAAAACCCCCTCTGTACACCAGGGTTGTCCTCCCACCCTGTTCAGCCTCAGGGGCACCCTCCTGAGTCCCACGAAACACCAGCCTCTGCCCCAGCATCCCTGGCAAGGAGGCGGAACCATCTCTACCTCCTCCCTCACCACCACCTCTGCTTGTAGATTCCCAGCGGTACCGCTTCACAGACGAGGAGGTCCAGCAGAACAGGTTCCAGATGCCCCCCCTGGAGGAAGGTGAGTCAGGCTAGGGAGGGATGTTGAGGGAGTGATTAGGATGCCAGCTCTGCCTCCAGACTTAGCAGCTCACTCACCTTCAGAAGCATCAGCACAACCTTCCTCCACAGCTCCTTTCTGACTTTAACAATTCCCATCGGCAGTAAGTTCTTCCTCAAGTCTAACTTAAAGCCCTCTTGCTGCATGGCTTCTACTTTATCACCATTCTCTTTCGGGCCCAGGATTTGAAGAGATGCACACCTCCCAGGTCTCACCTGCCAACCCTGAACACTGCATTGCAGAAGCCCCCTCTCTGGGCCCTCAGCACCACCCGAGGAACAGCAGCCACTCCAGCACGTCCTCAGGGGAGGAGTACTGCAATAGCCCCAGCAGCAGGCTACCTCCGTGGGACTCTCAGGTGTTTCCTTCAGAGAGGAACCCCCTCCTGGAGCAGCCCCCGAACTTGGAGCTGGCAGGCTCCCAGGCGACTTTTTCAGGTAAGGTGGGCCCAGGAGGACTGTGTGCCTGCTCCGACCTCCCATCCTGTAGCCAATCTGGCTGGAGGAAGCGTAAAGCTGGGAGCCCCAAGCCAGGCTGAGTTCAGGATTCTAGTCCTAACTCCACAGCCGCTTGCTGTGTGATCTTGGACAAATCTCCCTTCTCTGGGCCTTCATTTCCCCAGTGGTCAAGGGAAGGACTTGACTAAGTCTGGAGGGCCTCCCAGCCCTGGCATTTTGGGAACTGACTGTCTCCTGGCAGAGGGTGACTGGCTCTGGGGGTTTCCAGCAGGGCCCCCGCCTGATGACAGCTCCAGCACCTCCTCCGGAGAGTGGTACCAGAACTTCCAACCGCCACCCCAGCCCCCTTCTGAGCAGTTTGGATGTCCAGGTGCCAGTGGAAAGGGAGGGGGTCCTGGGAAGGGACACAGAGAGGGACTGGAGGGTGGATGAGTAGGGCAGCCTGGATACATCAACACATCAGCTCAAGGGGAAAAGAAAAGAGGTAAAAGGTTGTGGTTTGTGGGGGGGTTGTTTTTTGTTTGTTTGTTTTTGAGGAGATAGGGAAAATAGATGTGGTTGGGACAGAGATTCAAAAAAAGTGCCTTGAGAGGAAGTGAGCTCCCCATTAGGTGAGGAATTCAAGGAGAGGCAGCCAGATAGCCCCTTGGGTGAGGTTGTAGTGGCAGAGGGGCTCCAGCCCTCAGGGACTACAGCCCTGAACTACACAGATAAGGCTGTGCCCTCAGGACTGACATTCTAGTGAGGGAATGGCCTTGAACAAGGTGATAAGATGAAGATGGTCTCACACAGCACCACAGGGAGAGGGATGTGGACCCAGATCCTCCCAGCTCTGTCCCCGCTCAGCAGGGGCAATGCTGGACCTCTCTCTGACCAGAGTGTCCTGGCCACACAGGGTCCCATAATCCCCAGTCTAACTGCTCCTCCTCCGAAGACTATGATGACATCGGAGCAGCCTAGCCTGGGCCCTGCCAGGCTCTGTGCACTCCCACCCTCCGGACTCTGCTCTGCCTGTGCCCCCTGCCCCAGCCCCGTCTGCCCAGATCATCCCTCAGGGGCTGAGAGTCCTTCCCTGGAGACACAAGAGGAAAGTCCACACCTTGTACACTCAGCCTCCATCCATCGACAGCCTGCAGCACAGCCCTCCCCCGGGCCCAGGCGGCAGCCCCCGGCCGGAGGGGCTGCCTCTGAGGGGTGGCGAGCTCTGCCTCAGGAACGAACAAGGATCTGGGCCACTTCTCAGCAGGCCACGTGGAGGGGTTGGACTGGATGATTCCTGAGGCCCCTTCCAACCCTCAGGTGTCTGGGGCTTTGATTCCCTTCACCTCTGACAGCTCAGGGCCCAGAGGTCCCAGGAGGGGCAGGGAGGCCCCCGGTGCAGGGGCTGTTGTGCTGCTGTGGCTCTGACAGGTAGGGGCTGGGGCTGGGGGGCCGCCTGCTGGCCAGGCTTTGCTCAGGTTGGTAACTGCACCTGGCAGGGAGTCCGGCCTTCCTGGGCTCAGCTGGCTGACGGCGAGCAGGACGACTGCCCCTTCCCCGCCCCGAATTCCTGGAGCAGGGACCTGAGGGCAGCCCTGCCTCTAGAGACCCTCGGAGCCCACAAGGGGCACAGCCCTGTTCTGCAGTGACCGTCCTTGGCCAGCAGATCCTTATTCTGAGCTTCGTACGGTTTACAAAGATGGTCCCATCCAGACCCTCCAACCCACAGATTCAGAGTGGGGTCCAGTCTCCGTGGCGGCTGAAGCACAGAGCTGTCTTCCAGGAGGGGCCCCAAGTCCCCATCTGTCTGGTTGGATTGACGGGAGCCTCCCCGGTGAACACATAAGTATCAATGTCACTCCTAGAGCCGTAAACGTGTCCAGGCAGCCTCCAGAGAGAGGCCTGAGGGCCCAGGGCTGGCTTCTGGTGTCCTGCTCTGAGTGTCTCGAGATTAAACTAATTGTTGAATGAAACTGGGGTGTGGCGAGATAAGTCTTTGAACTCAGAGAACCCAGGCTCTGCTTGTGCACGTGCGCGAGTTGGGTGGGAGCAGCTCTAACCATCGAGGTGGAAATGTCAGGACAAATTGAAAACCTACTGTGACCCGGCTATGTGACAGCTGCTGGGGATGCAGGCACAAGACGACACGGGACCTGTCCTCCCGGAGGAGATGGACAGACGCCTGTGAGTTCAGCACCGCCCCCTCCCTGATCTGCCCACCAGCCCTGGCTCAGCAGGCCAGATGTTTTGACCTGGGCCTCCTAAAACTTCCGAGATGGGCAGGGGGAATGGATTTTATGCTCAGAGCCGCCTGGCAAAGGCACTGATCCCAGGCCCAGGAGGAGCTGGTGATGAGGCTGAGGGATACGGAGGGGAATGTGGAGTGGATCTTAGAGATGAACCCTCCCCTGGCTCAGAGGCTGGGGTTTTCACCCAGCTGCAATGCTGAGGAGCAGCACTGCCTGTGGGAAGAGGGCTGGGGGTCAGGCTCCCTCTGAGCCCTCCTAGGGCAGGGGGTGGTGGAGGAGGCTGCTCCATGGATCCTGCCCTGAGGGACTGAGCCTGGCAGCCTTCCTTCACCTGTCCCAGAGGTGCGGAGAAAGCTGGCACTGCCCAGGGCAACCGTCAGAGGATGTGGTTGCTGTAGTGACGGGCCCCCCCTCCTCGGGCCCTCAGAACCTTCCCAGGTTTTCCTCCTAAGGGAGGAGCAAGGGCTAGGGTGGGCAGGGACAGATTCCCAGGGTGGTTTGTGAAAGCCTTTTTTTGTCAGACAGCCTGGGTTCCAATCCCAGCTCCACCCTGTTCTGGCTGTGTGGCCTCCGGCAAGCCACTTGAAGTTTGTCTGCAAAGTGCGCAAGGCAGTAGTAGGTACCGCAGAGGTTGTGGTAAGGATTAGAAATTTGGCAATGTTCCCCGTCATGGACAGGCTAATCAGTAGAGGTGAGAGATCTCCATAAAAGGAGAAAGGGGAGGACTAGACAGTTAGCAATTCATGGGGTCTTGGCTCGCTGGTGCTGGAGGAGGCATGGGGAAAACCTTTCCCACTCTCATTTTACAGATGGGGACACTGAGGCCTGGCAGGGGAAAGGACTTGTCCAAGGTCACCCAAGGAGTTAGTAGCCAAGTCACAATCTGGCCCTACCCAACCCCACCCGGCCACCCAGGGCTCAGGGAGATGGTGATACCCTCTGAGTTCTCCCTCATTTCACACCAGAGCCACCTCCCCATCCCTGGCTGCCTCCTTCTCTCACACACACACCAGTGGGAGAGAAATTGGGGAAACTCTGAGACACATCTCCCTTGGTCCCTCCCAGCCCGGACCAGCCTGGGGGCACCAGGGTCACAAATGGCAGGAGACCTGAGGACTGGTGTCCAGAAACACAGTGCCTCCTGCCAGAGCCGTCTTCCTGGGCTGGCTGATGGGAGTTACTCCCAGGGAAGACCTTCCCCCATCTCTACGCCTCCAGGGCACTCAGACCGTTCCTTACAGAGCCACATCTGTGCTGGGACTGGAAAGGCTGAGATGAGTGACACCCCGCTTTGACCTGAAGGGGCAGGGAGCCTAACAGGGGAGTCACAATCATAAACAGGTGTGCTTATCTGCCACTCTTTAGAGAGCTTGCATTATGTACGCCTCAAGAATCTGGGAGAGGAAACACAATGATGTGAAATGAATGTGGCAGCTGAATCCCAATTTCAGAAACACTGATGGGGGAGGGGCTATATCTGAAGTGGAGGTGCTCCAGGAATTTTCTGGCTCTGCAGGGGCAGTGAATGATGTACAGGGAACGTATGGGGCCCAGGAGAGCCGCTGACCCTGCTGGAGGGAGGCCATCCTGGAAGGGTTCCTGGGGAGGTGATGCCCAAGCTGAGTGGTAAAGGATAGGTAGGAGTTAGCTATAGGAGTGGAGAGGGATGAGCATTCCAAGTCAAAGGAAAAGCATAAACAAAGAGAAAACAAGAAACCAGGTGGCTTTCGAGGTAAAGGGTGGCCCATCCTGAGAAGAGAAGAGGCTGAGGACAGCCCATTCTCACACCAACTCTATTTCACAGGTGAGAAAACTGGGGCCCAGAGAGGTTAACTAAGATGCCCAAGTCACACAGCTAAAAAGCAGCTGCACTAGGTTTTTGGTATGTGCCATCCGGCTTCAGCATCTTGAGTGTTAGCCATAGCACTTCAGGTGGAAACCATTTCCTGTCCCTGTGCACACTGGAGCTACACTGCTGGGTACAGAGCTCTGAGATCTGGAGGCACCAGCCTGTCTGCACCTGCTGGCTGCTGGGATGCTAAACTCAGGGATGGAATAACTCTCTGCTGGGCACCCGTATGCGGCGAGGCTGTACCCTGGCCCCAGGGCACAGAGAGGAATGAAACCTGGCCCTTCCTTGAGAGAGACAGACACAAAGACCAGTAACTGCCAGTATATCCCATGGGTGTGGTGGTGGTGATGACGATGACAGTGGGTGGCATTTACTATCTGCCAGGAGTCTATTATTGCTTATAATCCTCATAAAAGCTCTCCAAGAAGAGCTATCCTCCCTAATTTATAAATAAGGAAACTGAGGCCCAAAGAGGTTAAGTGACTAGCCAGAGGTCACACAGCTTGGCAGACAGTAGAAAAAAATTTTCTATGTATCTCCAAAGCCCCAGTGTGAAACCACCGCACTGCACGGTGGGGGAGCATCACAGGCATATTTAAACCACGCGAGCTTAAGCGCATCTACTCAGCAGCAAGAGAGAAAGAAAAAGAACAACTGAGCCCACTGTCCTCCTCGGTGAACAACACCCGGGGGGGACGAGAGAGGTGGGAGCTGGGACCCCCTGTTCCCCCAGACCCTGAGAACCATTCATGGAGTGGGCGTCTTACCACGCTGGATGGGATGTTAGTTATTAATGAGTCACATTTTTTCATATGTGATGGTCTGAAACACAAGTCCATTGCTTCTGGACCAGATCTGGTTGATCTGACGTTGGAGGGAGAAGATTCTAGGTTGGAAGCAGCACAGGACAGACTCAAATACAAGAGACTCCCTAAGGGATTTTGCATTTTCTCTCCCTCCCTTCCTTCCTTCCACCCTTCCTTCCTTCCACCCTTCCTTCCTTCTTTTAAATAGTAAATATATTCATGTGATTCAAAACTCTATGCATATCATTAAAATCTTGTTACCCACCCATCTACTATCGCCCCTCCCTTCCCCCTCCCCAAGTAAACACTGTCATTTCTCCAATGAAAACACCAGCAAATAGGAATACCTCTTGCTTCCCCTGCCCCTTCTTGTACCAAAAAAAGGGGCATTCTATCCACACTCCTAGGCAACTTGCTTCTTTTCACTCCTCAAGGGATTTTCAAAAGGAATATTGAGCATATCCGGCCCGTGTGCTACCCAAGCACATAACCTGTGCCTCATTCAGATTCCAGCACATCCTTACACAGGGCTGTGTGGGCAGAGGGGAAGAAGCCACCAACCCTGCCAGGGGTGGTTGGGGAAAGCATGACAAAGAAGGAGCAAATGAGTAGGCTATTGAAGGATGCACAGGAGTTTGCTGGACGGAGAAGAGAGTGAAGGACATTCCCAGCGGCGACATGTGTGTGTGTGGTGCATACTGGCTGAGGCCTGGGGAGCAGGGAGGGCACAGGTGGGAAAGGCCACTGGGGAGCATCTCAGACAGTCTCTGTAACTTGTCCAGGAGTTTGGTCATTGTCCTAGTAGCACTGGGGGGTCATGAGGAATTTTTAAGGCAAGGAATGATCTGATGAGCTGGATGCTCTAGGAAGATCACTGCTGTGAGGCGGAGGTGAGTTTGAGTTGGGAGGTGGCCACCGAGCATTGGTGGCCAGGACCAGGGGAAGGTGAAGGATTCTAAGATTTGGAGAGTGATTGCATCCATGGGAGGTGATTCCCAACACGGCAGCCTCCAGCCACAATGGTAAACAGTGACATAAATAACAGCTTCCACCCCGGAGAACTTACTATGAGTCGAGCACCGTTCTGGGCACATTCTAAGTACGGACTCAACACAGCCAGTGAGATCTTAGTATTAATCTCATCTTATGGTTGAAAAAACTGAAGCTCGGGATGATTCTGAGTTTTCCCAGGGCTGCCAGCTTGTCATAGAGTGGCCGGGCCCCGCTGCCATTTCACGTGGCCTCCTAAAATGGTCAAATCCACACTAAAGGCTCATTTCTGTGCTTATGGATCAGAATGCCTGGCCAAGCAGCATACCATTCTTCTGGCCCCAAAGTTGATTTGCATCCTCCAGACACCTGGGACAGCCCAGGGATGAGGCCAGGAGGAGGCCTGGGTGGGATTTTCCCACCAGAGGTCCCCAGCTCTGGTCTGCTCTCTGGGCTGCATCAGCGTGGCTCCAAGGCACTGAGACCACTCTCAGGGGCACAGACTCAGGCTTCCCAGCCCTGGCCAGGCATCACCGGCTGGTACCCAACCTTTTCCACTGGAAACCTCCATCTGCCAAGCCACCACTCAGCTCCCCATCCCTCCCTATCACCCCATCTGTGGTTTCCACTTCCGCCCCTTCCTGAGACCCTCTTGGTGGTTCTGGAGACAGGCAGAGGGGGCCGGAGTTCTGTGTGGCTCCTTGGCGTGGATGCCTCTTGGCTGAGGGCCCAGGCCCCCGTCTCGACTCCATGAAGATGGGATGGAGTCTCCAAAGTGGGGAGGAGCCGGGGAGACCCATCAAGGAAGGGATGAGTTCAAAGCAGCCTCAGTGGAAAGTTCATCTCCCACCACATCCTTCAGCTGTTTACCAGTTTGACGGGGTTCTGCATCCTGACATGAAAAGAGGCTCACCCCGCAGCACCAGCATCGAGGAAGGACCAAAATAGCAACAGAGGAAGACAAAGAAGAGAGAGACAAAGGGAGAGGAGAGAGAGCGTGTCATGAGACACAGGAGGATAAGAGGAGGCAACGCCGTTCTGAGCAGACAATGGAACAGACAGCAAAGCCCAACCATGCTGCCATCATCCTTTGTCTGTGCTTCCTCCGAGCCGGGTGCTGTCCTGCATCCCTCACGTGTGTGGCCCCACTTAATCCTGACACCCTCCCAGGGCAGTGAGATATCCTAGTTTCCACTGTTTTCCAGGTACGAAAAGTGAAGCCCAGAGGAGTCATGGAACTAATTCAAGGTCACCCAGCTGGGACCCAGGAGCCAGACTCTGAGCCCATCACAGGCAGGAAGAGGAACAGGGAAGAAAATGGGAAGGTAGAGGCTGGAGAGAGAACAGGGAGGGTAGGATGGAGCCGAGAGAGGATGAGGACGCATCATTTCTTGGGGAAGGGTTGTCCCCCAAGAGGACGGAAGCCCATCCTGGCTGAAGGCAGATGCCCCTTCCTGGCTCCATCCCCATGCCAGCTCACCACACTCACCCTTCAAATGCAGAAGGAGGGAAAGTCGCCCCCCTGGGCCCTGGCTCTGCCTGGGATTCACTTTCCTTCTGGGCGACCAGTTCTCAAGCACCCTCTCTGCCTGTGGGGTCTCCTGCCCTCCCTGCCACGCCGAGTGGAGCCAGCCCTTCCACTACACTCTCACAGCGGGGAGAGAAAGATCACCCACGACCCCACTCACGAACACATTCTCCCCCACGGGCCCCCAGGAGGCACACTGCTCTCCCTCCCTCCAGAATAGCCAAGCATTCAGCAATCAGGGTCCAATTCCTTCTGTGGCCTCCTCTCCGGGGTGCGGCCATCCCTCCCCTGGGCCTCCCTCAGACTCCCCAGCCCAGCACCAAGGCCAGTGGAGGTGGTTCTCATCTGAGGAAGAGATGCTAAAACACCTGGGGGTCAGGAGCGCCCCCCACCAACTCTTCTGCACAACCTGGACTCGGAGACACCCTGTGACATGTGACTGTGACGTCACCCTCTTGGTGCCCCGACTTCCTGCAGTTTGCAGTTTCTGGCTCTCACCCTCATTGCTTCATGTTCTCGGGAATGTGAGGAGTGGCTGGGTGCACCCTGCGGTTAGCAGGAGGGAGTCAGTGTGCACTAGAGGCCCACAGCCCCCCCAAGACTTAGGTCCAGCCCCCTCCGCAGGACCACCCGGCTCGTGGCCGCACTCACCCTCTGGCCAGAACAACCTATCCCTTGAGAAGGCCCTTGTAGAGTCCTGGCCTTCTGTTCCCAGGTTGCCTACCTGGAGGGTAGGGCCAGAGACAGCCCAGTCACCTTGCATCTCTGGCTGCGGGGATCCCCCCCGGGTGTGGGGTGATGGCCCGCTGCATCAACCTGGGGCCCTGCCCAGTAAAGGTCCTGAGATTCCCCACCTCCAGTTCCAGGAAACTCACCTCCTCTCTTGCCACACATGAGTCTTCCAGCTGCCTTGTGGGGCTCTCTTCTCCATTCCTGACTTGACGGCCTGCTCTCTCCTGACCCACACAGCTGCGATTGGCATGCACCGTGGACCCACACGGCAGTCCTTTCTCCCAGCCGCTCGCCAGCACCCAGGAGGGAGCCCAGCACCCAGTGATCCCTTTCCCCCAAGGGTGGGCTCCCGCCCAGAGTCTGGAACAGCCTTTGTCTCACACCTTATCCACCATCCTTCACCCAGCGTGCCAGGCCTGACCATCCCAGTGGGATGAGGGCCCTGGGGCAGAATAAAGTTGATTTACTCCAACACTTCTCAGACTTCAGTTTTCTGTGTGTCTACATGGATTTTGCTTTAGCTATGGACCATTTGTTCTCTTGCTTACTTCATAGTTTTTCTTTAAATGGATTCATGTTTTATTAACTTAAATTTATTTTTCAAGAAATCTTAGCCCTTTTACAAAACATCTAGCCTGAGCTTTTTAAAAATGCTAATATCACTAAATACAAAGACTCAAGAACTACTTCAGATTAAGGGAGCTACAGAGACACAGCAACCAAATGCAAGGCATGATCTGGAAGTTTCTTTTGCTATAAAGGACATTATTGAGACAGTGAAACAGGGGTTGAGGTCTGTAAATTAAATAACAGTATTGTTTCAGTGTTAAGTGTACTGTAGTTATGTAAGGAAATATTCTTGCTTTTAGGAAATACAAACTGAAGTGATAAAGTATTTTGGAGCAAAGGCAAAACCTATTTTTAAATGGTTCAGAAAAAAAAATCCATTTTGTGTATGTGCTTGTGTGTGTGTGTGTGTGGGTGGGTGGGGGTGGAGTAGGTAGGGGGGAGACAGAGAGAGACAGTAAGACGTTAACACTAGGGGAATCTGGATGAAAGGTATCCAGGAATTCTTTGTATGATTCTTGCAACTTTTCTCTAAGTCTGAAATTGGATTAAAATTTTAAACACATTTTTTTGTGTGTGGTGGGGAGGTGCTGAGATTTATTTATTTTCTGAGGAGGTACATGGGGAGTGACCCCAGGACCTTGTACATGCTAAGCACACGCTCTACCACTTGAGCTATATTGTCCCCCTAAAACACACTTAAAAGAAACTTTATTAAAAAAAAAAAAAGAAAAAACTTTATTGTTTCTGTTTTAAACAGGAAACCAGTATCACTTGCTACAAATTGGAGGTAATTCTAAAATAAAGTAATACTGTTACTCTTGCCAGATGCATTGATCTGCTGAGTCCAAGCCTGAGACCTGCCTGGTCGTGGTTATCATACGCGGGGACGGGCGAGGTTGGGAGGTGAAACGTTCTGCTTGATATCAGAGAAAGGCTGGCATGGAGTTCAGAAGGGCATCGCTTTCTCACCATGGGCTGGTGTGGTATTTGGAGTCCTGCCCCGTGGCTGTGAACTCGGGGACGTTCATTTCATGACATTTTAACGGACACCCTGGGGGCCAGGACCGTTCTGGAGCCCTGGCACTTAGAAAGGACCGGGTCCCTGCCCTCTGGAGGCTCACAAGCTGGGCAGAGACAGTTACAAGGGGGCTGGGATGGAAGTGTGACCAAGCAGAGCTCCTGTCTTGGATTCCTAACATTCCTGGGCTCCCAGGAGTCCAGAGGTGGCGACCTGGGGCTGGCTATCGGGTGCCCCGCTGGAAGCAGACATGTGGCAGGGATGGCTCAGGGCTGGTGAAAACAGGAGAGCCTCATCAGGGTGTGAGAAGGAAGGTGGCAGGACCCAGCCCACAGTCCATCACACCTAGGAAGATGCAGCCAACTCAGCCCCTAGCAGAGTCTGCTCTCATTCCTCTTGGTCCCCATGCACGGCCTGCTCCCTGATCCAATTACAAGCGAGGTGTCTCCCCATTTTTCTTATGGCATATTTCATTTTTTTAAATTAACTTTTTATTTTAGAATAGTTTAGATTTACAGAAAAATTGCATCAATAGTACAGAACTCTGTATCCCACACTCAGCTTCCCTTCTCATTAAAACCTTATATTCGCAGGACAAAGGTATCACAATCAGTGAGCCGACGTTGACACGATGTTATTATTAATGAAGATCTGCATGCTGTTCAGGTTTGTTTGTTACCTAATGTCCTTTGTCTGTTCCAGGATACCACATTACGTGTAATCATCATGTTTCCTTAGACTCCTCTTAGCCATCACAGGTTCCCAGACTTTTAAAATTATTATTATTAATGAAGTATAGTCAGTTTACAGTGTTGTGTTAGTTTCTGGTGTATAGCATAGTGATTCAGTTACACATATATATATTCCTTTTCATGTTCTTTTTCATTATAGGCCATTACAAGGTATTGAATATAGTTCCCCATGCTATACAGAAGACCTTGTTGTTTATCCATTTTATATATAGTAGTTAGTATCTGCAAGTCTCAGACTCCCAGTTTATCCCTCCACCACCCACCTTTACCCACTGGTAACCACAAGTTTGTTCTCTGTGTCTGTGAGTCTGTCACTCTTCTGCAAATAAGTTCATTTGTCTCATTTTTTTTTTTTTTTTTAGATTCCACATATAAGTGATATAATATTTTTCTTTCTCTTTCTGGATTATTTCACTTTGTATGACAATCTCTAGGTCCATCCACGTTGCTGCAAATGGCATTATTTCATCCTTTCTCATGGATGAGCAGTATTCCATTGCATAAATATACCACAACTTCTTTATCCAGTCATCTGTCAATGGACATTTAGGTGCTTTCCATGTCTTGGCTACTGTAAATATTGCTGCCATGTACATTGGGGTGCATGCATCTTTCCAAATTAGAATGTCCTCTGCCCAGGTTTGTTTTTGATAACGATGCCATTGTTGAGACTACTGGTCAGGAACTTCATAAAATGACCCTCAGTTGTGGTTTGTTGTCTTTCTCATACTTGGACTGGGGTTATGGGTTTGGGGGAAGAAGACCACAGAGGCAAAGGGCCCTTTGCCTCCCATCCCATCAGTGGTCATCGTGACTTTGATCACGGCTGATGTTGACCTTGATCACGAGGCTGAGGCAGGGCTTGCCAGGTTTCTCCATGAGGACTTCTTCTCTCCCCACCTTTCCACACTGTACTCTTTGTAAGGAAGTCTCCCCGCACACCCACACTTAAAGAATAGGGAGTCATGCTCCACCCACTTGAAGATGAAGTACCTATGTAAACTATGTGGGGTTTTTCTGCAAGGGAAATTTATCTGTTTTCTTCTATTTATTCAATCATTTCTTTATACCCACGTGGGTTCTTGGGTTTTTACTTTGGGCTCTAATGCAACACGGCTGTATCTCATTGTCAGCTCTCTCCATTGGCTCGGGGACCACTTCACCGACCCCACCATGGGTTCTTTGTCTGTTGAGCACACCCTCACTTTCTGGCACTCAAAGATGCTCCAGACTCATCTGGTATAATCCCCGCACCAGTCCTAGAATCAGCCATCCCTCCGAGCAGCCGTGGTTCCTCTTGCTGGAGAGTGACATTAGAAACCAAGATACGTGCTGGATATTAGATGTTCTTGCTGCTGCTGGAGCATAGATGTCTCTATGCCCTCTCAGTTGACAGAGCGAGGAAATGTGTGTGTGTACGAAACTGTATATACAAACCGACAAATACGTCCACTTGTAGCCAGCTGTATGAGTGTGGAGGTAAACCTAAGCTCATACGAATCCGGTACCACGTGGGTCATCCCAGCCTCCTCGTGTTTACCCACAACCTCCCACTCCAATAGGGAGAAATCTGGCCCCAACATCCACCATCCAATTACCTAATTCTTTGAGTCTATGTATTGTGTTTCCTTCTTAGATTTTTCATTTTTTTCCCCATCAAATTTATTATAAGTTCCTCAAGGGCAAGGCCTGAGTTTTTTTTCCCCTATCCTCACTGATCCCCAGCCTGCAACCAATGTCCTAGCGGAATGTCCTTTTAAAAACCCAATAAACTAAGCAGGGAGGGATAGCTCAGTGGTATAGCACGTGCTTAGCATGCACGAGGTCCTGGGTTCAATCCCCATTGCCTCCATTAAAAAAAAAAAACTAAAAAATAAATAAATAAACCCAATTACCTCCCCTCCCCTGCCAAAAGAGCAAAAACAAAAACAAATGAAAAACAATAAACTAGTATTTTATGAATGTCCTGTAGGTCATTTCTCTGCCCATCTCTAGGGACACAAAGATGGGTAGGATGTGGTGCTGACTCTCCAGTCGCTTCCAGTGCCAATAAATACTTGTTGAACAGTAAATGAAAGATCTCAGCACCTGCCTGGAATGAATGAGACTTACACACCCCAAGGAGAAGACCACATAGAGAGGAGAGGCAGGCTGGAATGGCAGCTCCATGCGGGCAGGATTTTTGCCTACTTTGTTCATTGCTGTATCCCCAGGACCCAGGACAGACTCTGGCATGCAGTAGCTGCTCAATAAATGCTTGGGGGAGGGAGGGAGGTGGGAGGGAGGGACCGCCCTCAACTTTTGTCCGAGTGCCTCTCAGGCCCCACGCACTTTTGCTCCTGGTACACAGACACCTCTAAACGTCCCCTCTGGAGCTGAGCCTGAGTCACTCCCATCAGTGGGCGAAAGAGCTTTCGAGCTACCACCGCCTGCCACCCAGCTTCCTAGCTGTGTGGGCCTGCGTCATTCTTTTGACACTTTATAAAGTGTTATTCTGTCAAGATGAATGGAAAATGAAAACACAGACAGGCTAGTTGTAGTGAGAGAAGAGCGGGTCTCACTAATCTAAGACAGTTGAGGCCAAGTGGAAAACCATCTGGGCCCCTTGCTCTGGGAAGACCCATGAAAGGTGTCCTGAGCCACCCCCTTGGCTACTGTGGCGTGGTTTTTCCCCATCGCAGGGAAGGGATGGAATAAAGATGTCCTGCCCGGCCTTTGGCCCTTGCAGAAATCAACCCAGCAGCCTTCACGCAGCATCAGAAGGTCTTTGGTTCACCATCTATCTCTCTGTTTGAGAAGTCTTGCTCGTTCCCCTGACATGTGTTTCTAGAAATAAGTTGTGCAACAACCTGAACATTTGTGTCCTCAAAACGTCTTTTAAAAGTTGTAAATGGGTGTCACCGTCATCATTCATTTCTGCCCCAATTTAGAACAGGGAGAGGACTCCTGCTCCCAATACCCCAGCACAACCCCCCATCACACTGTGACCCCCACTACTGTCAGAGTCGCCTAGGTCTTCTGAGGGTCCCAGCCCTGACCCAGGTTGCCTGGTCCCACCCGAGGGATGAGGAGACCCCTCGCTCAGGCTCGGAGCCCTGTGTGGGGTGTCAGCAACCTCCCTGAACACCAAGTCCCTCAGCATATTACTTCTTTTTTTTTTTTCAAGGAGGTACTGGGGATTGAACCCAGGACCTCGTGCATCCTAAGCATGCACTCTACCACTCAGCTATGCCCTCCCTCCACTATTACCACTTAATTAAGCAAGACAAAAAAATGAAGCACAGTTAGAAAGCAAGTCTGCGGGGCACGGTGGTGGGAATTGTAACATATTTCGAGAGCAGAGGGAAATCATTCTTGTACTATGCAGGGTGTAGAACGAATGTTCCTCCGCATTCATTTGTTTCGTTTTCATTCCGTCTGCAAATCTTTATCCTGCTCCTGCTCCAAGGGCCATCCTTCTGCGTGTGGCTCCGTGTACTTTACCTGCCAGATTGCACTTAATCCTAACTGCCCTATGTGGCAGCTACCGTTAATGCCTCGTTTCTACGGATGGAAAATAAAAGCCTGGGAACGACCCATGACTAGCAGCAGAACGAATTCAAACCCGATCGTGGGGTCCAAGGCCTTGCTTTGCCCCACTGACACCTTGGGCTCCCGGAACCAGGTCCCCCACCAGCGGCTGCAGCCCTTTCCAGGGGACGGCCTCACGCGGGTCACAGCACCCACAGCAGGGAGAGAGGATGGAACCGCCTCACACATCGATTCAAGGACATCGAATTCTCCTGTAAGGGGGAAACGCCCACACGAAGACCGGAAAGCAGTCTTGTGTGTCATGCAACCAGGTTATCGACACCATCTCAGCAGCCGCCCCCTCCCCGGGGTCCCCATCGGTGGGACCAGAGCATCTCCGTCTGAGAGGCTTCCTTAGGTGGGGGGAGGGAGAGGGCTGCCAGACGGGCCTCTGGCAACACCTGCAAGGGCAAAATGAGATGGCCAGTCAGCACCTTGCCCAGGTCAGTCTAGTCCCCTCTTGCAGAAGCAACGAGAAACAGAGCAGTGCGCAGAGGCTCAAACCCGCCAGATCACCGGCCCCAACTTCACCTCTCTGGTCATCAGGAAACACTGTTTCCAAGTCAGGAAAGGAGGGACAGTCATAAGGACTTCTCCACACATGCGACCATCCTCCCACTTTGGAGATGAGGAAGTCGACGCTCCAGTGATGCACCCACAGGCGGCACCATCAGCGCCAGGGCTGAGGCAGGAGACCCAGATCCCAAGTCCAAAATTTAGGTTTTCCCCTCTTAAATTCTCAAACCAGCAACCATTTGGAGCCCTAATTGGACCTACAGATGTGATTTTTGAGGCCAGCTTGGTATTTTTAATTTTTTGGAAATAAGTGGCCAACATTTGAAAATCAGGAAATTTCACGTAGAATTCCAGATTTCTGATTTCTTTTGAAAAATTGGAAACTCCGGCCACACCAGGCCTGGAATTTCAACAGCCGGCTACAGTCAGCTGGGGCTAGGGCATGAGAGGTGGCCCTCTGAGATGGGGCAGGGTGCTGCCACCCAGGCTGGGACCCTGTTGGCACTGAGCGCACCACCCCCACCCTCACCCCTCACTGCCCCTCCCTCCACAAAAGCTGCATGGCCACATTTGACATGCGGGGAAGGAGAGCGTGGTTGGTGCCCCGGCCAAAGGAAGCGGGGAGAAGGCAGAGGGCTCCCTGAATGCCCAGCCCTCCCCTCCTTCTGTTTTTGCACCTTGAGACCCCGGGCAACAGCTCACTGGGGTGGGTGGGGGTTAGCACAGCATCCTTCCTGGGGACCTGGAGCAGCAGGGCCTGCCTGGCGTGGCCTGTTTGCTGCTCTGCTCCCATGGCTCCCTGAAAGCCCTACTCCAGAGGGGAACTTCCCACAGAGAGAGACAGAGCCCGTCCTGCCGCCCAGCCTGGCACCAGAGGAGGGGCTGGCTTGAGCTCAGTGTTGTTTCGAGTCTGTTCTGGGCCTGGCCTTCCCAGAGGCTTCTACAGGGTCTGGGGAGTTTGTGGGCTTGGAATGGACCAAGATTGGCCTCTAGGGAAGGGGGTGGGTGTTTGGACAAATTGATTTGGACAAACCTTCGTCTGTTCACCACAAACACTGAAATCCCAGCGTGCTTTAAAAACCCTTTCATCAACATTACCACCATCAACCCATGGCCACTGCCTTGGCATTTTATCTCTTTGGTTTGAGGCCTCTTCAGGTATCATTTGTAAAGGCACTCACCCCTGGGAGGTATCAGCCATTAACACTTGAGTATGAATTGCTCTTTCAGACTCTTGAATTTTTAGAGCTGGGAGAGAACTCAGACACCACTTTGTTCAAGCAGCACATTTTGTTTGTTTCAGATGAGAAGCCTCAGGCTTGAAGAGGTGAAATAATTTATCCACAGTTAGGAGCTGAGCTGGAGTCACCGTGAGGCTTTCCTGAGCCCGTGATCTAGGGTAGTGGTTGGCAAACTTTTTCTGTAAATGGTCAGACAGTAAATTTTTCAGAGTTTGCTGGCCACACGGTTTCTGCCACAACTACTCCACTCTGCCGAGGGGCGGGAGCGCGGCCACAGACAAGCCGTAGATGAACATGTGTGGTTGTGTTCCCATTAGATTCTATTTATAGACGCTAAAAAATGTGAATTTCATGTAACTTTTAACGTATCACGAAATAGTCTTCGTTTTACTATTTTTTCAATCCCTTAAAAAATGTAAAAACCATTCTTAGTGCGCAGGTCATACAAAAAAAAAGCGCCAGGCCAGATTTAGCCCAAGGGTGGGAGTCTGCTCACCCCGATCCCAGACCACAGGAGTGCTTTCAACAGAGCTGTAGCACAGCCCCTTACAAGTTTTAAAGTTATTTTCTAAAATGTTTCGCCCAAAGTCTGATGAAGCAGGATGTGATTCATATTTCATATTCAATGTCACGTTCTAAATAAATACTGACATTTTAAAAGAAAACTGTTACAGTGTCCTTTTAAATGAACCTAGTGGAAAAGGACTTTGATATCCACCATTATCCTTTTTTTTTTCAATTTTTTAATTGTGGTAACATACATACATCATAAAATTTACCGTCTTAGCCATTAAGTGTACAGTTCAGTGGTATTAAGTATGTTCAAAACGCCATGCCACCATCACTGCCATCCGTCTCCTTAGTTCTTTTCATCTTGTAAAACTGAAACTCTATACCCATTAAATGACAATTCCCCATCCCTCTCCCCACAGGCTCTGGAAACCACCACTGTACTTTCTGGCTCTATTTTAACTACTCTAAATATCTCATATAAGTGGCATCATACAGCATTTATCTTTTTGTGTCTGGCTTATTTCACTCAGCAGAATGTCCTCAAGGTTCAACTGTGTCATAGCATGCGTCAGAATCTCCTTCCTTTTTGGGGGTGGGGGGCAGGTGGTAATTAGGTTTATTTATTTGTTTGTTTGTTTGTTAGTTAATGGAGGCAGTGGGGATTGAGCCCAGGACCTCGTGCATGCTAAGTAGGCACCCTACCACTGAGCTATACCCTCCCCGCTCTCCTTCCTTTTAAAAGTTGGATAGTATTCTATCATATGGACAGACCACGTTCTGCATATCTGCTCATAGCCATCAACGGATTGCTTCTACATTTTTGTTATTGAGATAATGTTGCTGTGATAATGGGGGTTGAAGGGTGGCAGAATATGCCACCCCCAAACGTGCTGCTTTAGCGTAAGAATTCTTTTGAGTTGAAGGCACTTGAAAAACAGCAAATATAAGGAAAACACTGTGATCTCCCTTCTTCTTCAAAGCAGGAGATGAAATTTTCACATGAAAGATGTATTCCTTGTTCCAGAAGGAAAGTAACATTCTCACCACATCAAGGACAAGAAGCTGAGACCAAGAGAATTCTTTTTTTTTTTTTTAATTGAAATGTAGTTGATTTACAACATTGTGTTAGTTTCTGGTGTACAGCACAGTGATTCAGTTATACATGTTATATATACTTTTTCATTATAGGTTATTACAAGTTATTGAATATAGTTCCCTGTGCTCTACAGTAGGACCTTGTTGTTTAGAACCCAAGAGAATCCTAGACGAAGAGACCTTGTTAAAATAATTCTTTCCTTCCTTCAGTCTGCCATATAGTTTATTACTTTTCCACAATTACCTCTCTTTGTTCAAACTATTATAAAAGCATATAAGTTCCATCATTTCTTTGGATCTTCACTCCTTATGGAAACTCCTCTCTCTCTGGGAGGGCAGAAACCCAACTTCCACAGCTGCCAGTTAGCAGGCACAGCCAGCCTAGTCACACTGACACTGACCGACCCTCTTACCCGCCGTGGGTAATTTTTCACTTCCCAGGCCCTCCCTGAGCCCCTCCGAGCTCCCTCATTCTCTCATTGAATCACCCCAGTCATCCTTGTGCAAATCCAAGGTGACCTCAGTCAACACTGGACCATCCTCCTTAATGCAGGAGTTACCACCAAATACAATCTGTCAGTATCACCACCAGTGCCCGGCTTAGTTAACAGTTAATAGTGTACTTACACCCTCCCCCGCAGAACCACTGATCAGCTACAGCGATCAACACCGATCAATTATTCTTCGAGGGACCTGAGTCCAGACGGGACCTGAGATCACTTCTCTGGGGTGCTCAGGGCACTTGCTGACCCTGGACGTTGTGCCCTGCCCATCCAGCCCAGATCAGACTGTGGGTTTCACTGGTCATCACCGCAGCTCCCATGAGAGCCCCCTTTCCTGGGAGCACCCTCCTCCTCCCAGTAGGACAGACTGAAGTCCTTCTAGGCTGAGGAAAGTGTCTCCGGTTCTGGAGGGGGAGAGACAGGACCCTGACATTTTGGGACCTGGACCAAGCCTTAGAGACCCTTAAAGATCATCTAGTGTGGGGATCTCATTGGACAGCAAAGGTGGAAGCCGAGGGGATCAGGTGACTTCCCTGAGGCCAGGGAGCTAGCAGAGCCCATCATTACTTCCATTCAAACAGCCCTGACAGTCATAAATGGTGCTGCGTGGCCCCATAAATTTTGCCTCACTGACGGAGGGTGAGCCCGCATCCCTCACATTGCAGACATCAGTTTACCTCACCAGATCCTCAGAGCCGGTGGCGGAAGGCCCAAGAGACAGTTGTGAGCAGGTGTGGGAAGCCAGCATCACCCTGTATGTGGGAAAAATTCAAATTAAGACTTCTCTTCTTCTGAAATGTGACTATCCTTCCCCAGTGAAGATACAAGGCTGCCTTGTGGTAGATTTCAGAAATTCTGAGGCTGGGAACCCTTCCCAGGGCTGCAGGAAATGCAGCAAATGTTCAGTGACAGTCCTGCCGAGCAGGGACACGGACTGCCTGACCCCAGGGACCCCAGCAGCAGCCTCGGTTTCTAGCCTGTGGATTTCCTTCAAGGCCTCTGGAGCAACAAGGCATAATTTGGGTGCAAGGGATCGGGTCCCACGGGCCCTGGAGGGGGAGTGGTAGCAGAAGCTTCTGAGCTGAAGAAAGCTGGTTACAGATACCTACCCACTCTATTGAAAGCTCAAGAGAAAAAGAAAGAGGGAAACACCTTTAGGCACATCAGAGATGGTGTCCTATGTGGGGAGGGGCCCGGGCTGCCGGGAAATAGCCGCAGGATTTTGTGTGATGATACTTGTGAGAAAGGAAAAACAGTCTAAAATGCTATCAAACAGAAATTGCTTCATCAGCCACAACAGAGCCCACCGTGGAGAGCTCGCTGGACAACGAGGTGTAGCTAGATTTACTGGTCTGGAAAGATGACCTCAGCATATTATCAAATTACAAAATGAATTTTTAGAAAATTTTTAGAAAAGCGTTTGCAAGAAGATCTCATGTATGTACTATATCACACACACACCTCCCACATGAGTATCCAAAGATATCTGGAAAGTTAGGTAACAGAATCAGGGCCAGTGTCATGGGTATAGGACCCGGGCAGGACCCCACACTCAGAAGGGCCCCGTGCACAGAATAAACTCAATTAAAAAATTTTTGCAGAGAAAATATTTTCATACAGCAAAATGTACCCATTTTAAGTGGTTCAGTTGAGTTTTGACAAACGTAACCACCATTTGTCATGTAACCACCACCAGAACCAAGATACAGAACGTCTCCAGCACCCCAGAAAGTTCCCACCTGCATGCCCCTCCTCCAGCCCCAGGCAAGCACCGATGGGCTTTGCGATGCTGTAGCTTACTGTCATTTCCAGAATTCTATACAAACGGAATTGTGTTGCATGCACTTGTGTTTCTGCCTTCTCCTCTCGGTGCCATATTTGGAGGTTCATCGTGTTGCCATATTACTGGCTGATGGTCCTTTTCTATTATTGTGACATATGGACACACTCCGTCTGTCTCTACCTGTTGATGGACATTTGGGTCGTTTCCAGCTGGGGGCTTTTATGAGCGGTGCTGCTGTGAAGTTTTGCTCACAAGCTGTGCCTGGACATATGCTTTCATTTCTCTGGGGTGAACACGTAGAAGTGAAATTCTCATCGTGTATGGTAGATGCATGTTTACCTGGATAGGAAATTGTCAAACCGTTTTCCAAAGTGGTTGTGCTGTGCTTACGTTCCTACCAGTTAAACTTATTTTCAAACATGTTAAAATTTCAAATACTAGGCTCCACACGTTTCTCTTCAACCCCCAGGGCAGCAAATACATTACAGAGTGTCCCAAACGTCTGGAAACACTCATGAAATTGTGATTATTTATTGCACTTTTTTCCAGATTAACAATTAGATCTATTGCTTCAGATTTAGAGGTATTTTATGCAGAAAAAAATGTCTAGAGGTTGAAGAGAACAGACTGGAAATGTAACTCACAATGGTTTAAAATAAGTTTAGCCTGTTTCCTGAGTTTGGGGACACCCCAAAGCAAAAATGACTAGAGGAGTCACCTAAACATTTCAAGCGTTTTATACTAATGGTTGTGGTTTACTTCCTGGCCAAAAAAAAAGCTACACTTATTTGTTGTAGAAAATTTAGAAAATACAAACAAGAATAAAAATATAGTTCAAAACCTGAATCCCTGTAATGCTATTAAGTATTCCCTCCTAAGAGTTTTGCTAGGTGGTCGTGCGTGTTGATGATGTTAACTGTACTTTTCATCTTATGTTAACTTCCTAAAACAGCTCCTTATTTACAAAAGCGTTACTTCTTCATAGCAAAAATTTACAAATAAAATATTGGTGGTAAAAATGAAAGAAGAGGCTCCTCCACAAAGTCAACAACATGCTGTTCGTCTTTCTGAACTTGTTTCACATCTGTTCAGTCCTTTAAATATATACATGTATAGAAACGTTGTGGGCTCTTTAAATACGTATAATATTTTTTCTAATAAAGTTGGAGAGTGTTTTTTAACTTTTGTTTCTTGCTATTCTGTTTCACAAATTAAACAGGCAAACTTCTGGAGAATTTCTCCCTTAGGTAAATAAAGAGACATACAAGGATAGCAACAGTAGCACTAGTTAGAGCTGCAAACAATTAGAAACCACCTAGCTGCTAATTAACTTGAAAGTGGACTCATGAATATAGATTATTAATTCAATGGAATATTTAAGACAATGAAAATCAATGATCTAGACTACAGGTTTCCACATGGATATTTTTTCCCAGTGAATCTTATATTCCAATATTATTTAGTTCTTTAAATCTTGTGTATTTTATGGATTTTTTTTAATTGAAGTTTACAATGTTGTCAGTTTACAATGTTGCATCAATTTCTGGTGCACAGCATAGTGTTTCAGTCATATATATACATATGTATATTCATTTTCACATTCTTTTTCATTATAGGTTACTACAAGATATTGAATATAGTTCCCTGTGCTAGACAGTATGAATGTGCTGTTTATCTATTGTATATATAGTAGTTAGTATCTGCAAATCTCAAACTCCCAACTGACCTCTTCCCCTCCTCTTTCCTCCTTTAACCATGTTTGTCTTCTATGTCTATAAACACATATAATTTAAACAATCACTGGCTTTTACAACCTACTTTCTAACCTAGTAATATGTCATTAAATATTCTTAGAAAACAAGGTTTCTGATGTCTATGTAATGGTCCATGTATAAATAATGCACCTTAAGTTATTAAAGTATTGCTCGAATGTTCAACACTTTAAGTCTGTTCGTGTATGTGTGTGTGATGTTGTTGTGATAAATATCCTTGTCAGTTTAACCTCGGCTACATCTCTGATTCACTGCTTAGGATAAAGTCCTAGAGCCAGAATTTCTAGATCGAATTACACTCTTTTTTAATCATTAAGAAAACTACTATCAAATTATCTCCAAAATGTTTTAACCAACTTACCCTTCAGTGGATCAAAACTCAGCTGCACTGTTCTAAAATGTTTACGTGAGAGTGAAATGCTTGAAAAATTATTTCTCATTGTCAAATTAATCTGCCTGCTCATGATTATTAGGGAGGTAGGGTTTTTAATATGCTTATTGGCTATTTCTTTTCTTTTGTAAATTGCTTCTGTTTTCACCTATTTTTCCACTAGGGTCTTAATTTTTTTTTTAACAGAAACATAAAAGTACTTAATATATTTATGAATTCCTAGCATTTATAGCAGTGCCCCAATCAATGAAAGCACTCAATAAATGCAAAATGAATAAATAGGGGTATTAACCCCTCTTCCTAGGTGCTGCAAATATAATAGCTCAAATTTTTGCTCATGATGCTTTTTGGTTTACGGAAATCTACTTCTACTTTCCTTTTGTAGCTTCCCCTCATTATTTTGTGTTTAGTAAGTTTTTCTTTCATCCTTAAATCAGATAAACACTGGCCTATATTATCTCCTAGCTCTATTTTTACGAAGCACTGAGAGTTTACTATCTGGAAGGGCAAGCTTTCTTTCACTACTCCTATTTTTCAAAAAGTTCTTGGTAATTTTCACTAGTTTACCCTTTAAGTGAATTTTAAAATTATTTAAATCCACCCTCCCTTCCTCCACCACACACCAATACCATATGGGTTTAGGGAGAATTGCCTTTAACCTTGAAGTTACAACACTCGGTCTTTCTGCCCAGTACTTGGGGCTGCCTTTGCACCGAATCTCCCTTCATGTCCCTTGGATGTTTGTTGGCTTGAGTTGGAAGGGATGCAACAGGTTGTGAAGTCAAATTTCCATCATGCCCACGGCATCCCAGAGCTTTGCACTGACTTCCTAATTTTTAGCCTGAAAGACCTCTAATAGCTCTAAGATGATTACTTAGCTTAGTAAATATTTTTAAAAGACAGTCACCGCACTGATAAGATTAAGGTCAAACAGGCACTCTCCCATACTTTTGGTTGGAATGTAAATTGAAAGATTGTTTTGGGGGGAAATATGTACTGAGGCTGTCCCAATGCCTGTGCTTTTTTTGATCAGGAGAGCCACATTTAGGAACTGCTAAGAATATAGTGTGGACAAATATACATGCACAAGGATGTCCTTTACCACATGTTATGAGGAAAAAATGAACTAGATGTCCAATAGCTGGGAAAACCAATTCATAAATTCTGGTATGCAGACCAGATGGAATTTTATGCAGTTTTCAGAAGTGATTCTTTTCATAAATCCCAGCAACATATACAGCAAATAAACAATTGCCTGTGATACTCTGGATGGTAGGAGTGGATGAGATTTTTTTTTTTCTTCTTTCTAGTTCTAAAAATCATTTTCCAGGTTTTCTACTGTGAACATGTATTTCCTTGATCATTTTTAAAACTTGTTTTAAAAGAGCAATTAGCAGTTTTCAAAATTAGTATATCTTTTTATTATAACAAATCCACACTCATTGAAAAAAGAAACACTAAATGCTGCACAAAACTTATAAAAGAAAGTAAAAATAATCTAAAATCCTACCACCTGGAGATAATCACCTCTTACACTTCGTTGTTCAATAATACAAATACACACACAGACACACACTCAACGCTTTCTTGCATTGATGAGTGGCTTCTTTCACTCATCAATATGTCACGGACATCCTTACATATCAATAAATGTCCATCTACCTCATTCTATTTTAATGGTCTGCATTAAAATATTTCCATCCATACATCTGGCTGTATGGATGTACCATTATTTATTTAACCAATCCCCCACTGATGCACACCAAGATGGTTTGCAAATTTCACTTAGTAATTAACCCATCCGTCAGTGTGCTGGACCGGGAGTCAGCCTCCAGGCTAGTTGTCATATCTACTGTGAATTCACTATCCCCCTTTGTAAGATGAGAACGTGGGGGACACCAGGAGAACCCTGGGGAAGCCTCCAGCTGCTGCCTTCCCTGATTTCTTAAGGTGGCAGCCAGTTTAGAATAGGAAGTGTTTGGTGTAATTTAGAATGAATGGCACAGCTAAGACTAGCGTTCTTCCCTCAGATGCTATCGTGAAAGCCCTCAAATACCCACCAGGCTTAAACGGCACCTATTTCCCAGCCTGGAGGGTGACTTCCAATGTCACCTCAGGCTGTAAACACACTGGAATGCAGCTCTGTCCTCAGCCAGGCCAGCGTTCCTGGAAGAAGTACAACTTTGCAGTTAACGTTCTTTCACTCAGTATCTAGTTCTCTTTTTCTATGCACTGCTCTCAGAGTCCTGCCTTTTTTCTTTCCCGTGTCTTTCCTTGAACCTCAAACCCATTAGGATGTCTTGGGTTCCATTTGCTCTATAGCAAATCTCTCAATACACCTGCTGGCAACATCCTGCCTTCCACAAAGGCTCCTAAAATGGGCCTCTTGTTAGCAAAGAGCTTTTGATGTTGGGTAGCAAGTGGGCTTCAACTGGGCGTCATACGAGCCCCAACCAAATGGCAGCAAAAGCAAACTTAACTGAGCACCTCCCGTGTGCCAGGCACTGTTCTAAGCACCTTTCATGCATCGCTTCATTTCAGAGCACTGGGCAGATCCTGAAGGCAGTTAGGGAAAACCCACACCAAGAAACCCAGCTTTAAACAGTGTCTCTGAATCTAGAAACCAGGCTTAGCAAGGCCTAGTTCTCCATCTGACACATAAATCCCTGCTGTGACAATAATTACATCTAGCATTTATAAATACCTTTCACAGGCGCTAATTGCTTTGGTCCCTGCAGAACTGCTTTTACTGAACTGTGCTTTGGGCAGAACTTCAGGCCTTAAGGGATTTCATAAGGAACAGCCTCATGAAGCTTGCTGTGTATTGTTCATATGGATGCTGAGAATGCCTTTCAAGACAATAGAGAGGATCCTCAGGCCGTTGGGTTTACTTTCTTCTTTGCTTTGGCCACCAGGAAGCTCAGAAGCAAACCAATGCCCCACCACCTACTAAATGGACAGACTTTTTCATATGATGTGGACAACTTTCCTACCAAATTCACCTTATTTCCTATTATTATTTTCCTATCATACAGATTTTTTCGTATTATTTTTTAATCCTCTTCCTTTTCATGCACTGCTGCCTCATATTCTTGGTGGAATGAAAAGAGGTATAAATAAACGGTGGAAGTTAGAGACAGGACAAAGGACTTGCCCCCTGACTCCCAGCCCCTTCCCCACATTTGATGACTGGGTCACCAGAGGAGGAAAGTCACCTTGAGGAGCTGATCTGAGTTGCCCCCGTCCCTGCAACTTCAGAACAAAAGACATCATTGGCCCTTTCCACCACTTCCAACCATCAAAGCAGATCTGTACTCCCTGCTCCCCAGGTAAAGGTGACAACGTCAGTAAATTAAAATTGCCCTTGAACAAAAACTCTAATTTAGAAAGATACACGCACCCCAATGTTCATAGCAGCATTATTTACAATAGCCAAGTTATGAAAGCAATCTAAGTGTCCAACAGATGACTGGATAAAGAAAATGTGAAATATATATATATTTATCTATACGGATAGAATGGATCTATATACAAAACAGAGACAGACTCACAGACATAGAAAACAAATTTACGGTTACTAAGGGGAGAGGGAGGCAGGGGAGGGACAAATTAAGAGTATGGGATTAGCAGATACACACTACTATGCATGAAATAGATGAGCAACAAGGATGTACTGTGCAACACAGGGAACAATACTCAATATCTTGTAATAATCGATAGTGAAAAATAATCTGAAAATATATGTATGTAACCAAATCACTTTGCTGTATACCTGACACTAACACAATCTTGTAAATCAATTATACTTCAATTTAAAAAAAGTGAAGCACCTAAAAATAAATAAACAGAACAAAACAAAACAAAGTAAAATTACCCTTGAAAGGCCATCTTCTGTGGATCAGAACTCTAAACAAGTGGCCTACCAGACTCCAAGGTGATGGAGACAAAAAACAAAACAAAAGAAACAAACCCCTCCCCCACTCACAGCCCCCAGGCTCCCGCACAGGCAGGAGCTGGAAATTCACCACAGGTGCACATCTGCATCTGCTGCAGAAACATCACCTTCCTTCCGGTCATTCAGCGCTTGTGCTCCCTGTCTCTCCACCTGGTGCGCCTCCCCAGCCCCCACGTAAGGCCCAGGAAGCCCTCCCCAGCCTCCCCACCCCACCCCCATGAAGCTTTCCTGACCCAGCCAGGCCCTGGGCCCCCTGTCTTTCCTCCACTGCATTTCCACCTATTGCAAGCTCAGCACAGTTTGGCAGGTAATTGCGTCCAGTCTCCCTGCCACCGTCCCCTCGACCAGCAGGCCGGGCCTCAGCTGGAACAGAGCGAGCTGCCTGCTCTTCAACCGCTAACCTGGTTTCAAGTGACTTCACAGAAAGCTACCTGCTTGTCTGCACACACCCTCTCCTCTTTAAGTTTCAGCCCAAACTGTCATTAAGACCTGGCCTTGGCAGAGGGATGGTAAATTCTCCACGCCACAGTGTCTGTGCGGTTCCAATGAAGATGAACCCCAATGCCCAGCCTAGCATCGCAAAACCAGGCTTCTAAAGCGACACTCCTAAATACCACGTGTACAGCAACATACATTTCCTCACGCCACCGACATTTACGGCGCGCGTACCTCTGGTACCTCAGACCCGGCGTTAGTTACTTCGCCTGCCTCGGCCTCTCATTTCTTACCTGGTGAGATGGATAACCACGGTGCCCACCTCACGCCACAAAGTAACTGTTTACTCCCCCTCCCTGCATGTTTCCTCATCTCCCCGGGCTGTTGTGATTCAAAGTGAGCTACGGCCTGGAAGGTGCTTAGAACAGTCCTTGCATACTGCAAAGGCCTGCCACTAAAAACGACCCAGTTATCATCGTGGTCCCCATCAGTCTTGTGACCACATGGTGATCTCTGTGGGTACCCCCGGCTCAGTGCCTGGCATACAGTAAGTGCTCAGTAAATCTTAGCTGTTCATGCTCTGTGGTTATCACTGCTTCTTTCAAAGCCCTTGACATCTATTTTTCACATACTCTCACAGCACGTTCGGCTGAATTCTGTTTTCTTTGTAAAAACCCATCACCGCAGTTTCATCACTGTGGGAAGAAGACCTTTTCTAGTCTTTTTTTTTTTTATATTGTAATGACACAATGCTTTGTGATGGAAAAATCATTAGTTTAGTTTGACTTTCTTTGTTTTCTTTTTTTAAACGAATTGACTGATCTTTTTTTCCTGGATTCTTCTAAGTTTTAAAACGGCACAAATGAGACACCCACTGGCTGCCCCCCTCTGTGTCCCCCACAGACCACTGGGCCCTGAGCATGGCTCCCCCTGGTCCTGCTCCGTGTGACTCTTCCCCACGTGGCCTCACGGGGTTCTGCCTGGTGTCACCTCATGTCACATTCCAGGACTGTCCTGGGCAGCTCTACCAACTCCAGACCTATCGGTCTGGACGGCTGCCTAATGGCTGCTTCATCTGAGGGGCTTTGGGGTCCTTCCCTTAGTCACATCTTAAGTGTCCCATCAGTTTCCTACCCAACAGATAAGTCCACAGAGGACATTTTGACACACAGATCTTTCTCCTTTAAATCATGTTCTCAAAGTTAGTATCTTTAATAAAATAAGAAATATATTCACATTTTTCTTGATTTAAATTTAATATACATTTGAAGGAGATTGAAGCACACCAAAATAGGCCACTTTGGTATAAGGATTGTTTTGAGATGAAAGCAATTAGCCCTCTGCCCTCCTCTTTTCTACCCAAAAGCAGGACACACATTTCCCTTTGTAAAGATCACATAAATTCCCATTTGTACAGGCGTCTCTCTTTCCAGGAAGAGGAGGATGATTCTAATCATTGGCGATAACTCTTATTAGTGGAGAAGGCACCAACTTGAGTCTGCATAATAAACTTACTAAATAACCTTTATCTTCCATTAGTTTCCCTCATATACTTACCTTCCCACCATGTACCTCAGAAGCCTTAGAAGCTCAACCCCCTCCCTTCCTTTGTCTGGTTTGTTCTCCACAATTTATCACCCATTGTTAAAATAGTATATAAGTTCCCAAGTCTAACCCCTTCTTTGGGTTTTCACTTCTTTCCTGTGAAGAAATATATGAGAAATAAACCTTTTCTCCTGTTAATGTCTTTTATCAGTTTGATTCGCAGGCCCCAAGCACTGAACCTAAGAGGATAAAGGAAAAGTTTGTTTTTTGGTTTTTTACCTCCCCTATATAGTGCTATGTTGACATTTTAGAAAATGCACAAACATTAAAAAAATTTTTTTAATCTGTCCATAGGCAACCACTCCACTCAAAAAAATCAATGCTCCCATTTATGCATCATTTTTTCCGAGTCTTCCCATCCCCTTTCTGCATTGACACATACGAGGTGTATATCTAGAGAACAGGGAAGCATATGTCACTAAAAACAACGTAAAGAGGAGGGAAGCCAGAGATACAGAGACTGGTTCTGTCCTGGCCACTTCACCCCCTCTCCATGCCACCTTGGCCATGTCATCTAACCTTCCTCAGCCTCATTTCCTCCTCTGTGAAATGGGGAGGAGAGGAGCATCTGCCTCACAAGGTGGTTGTGAGGATGCAGGAAGGCGAAACCAGCAAGTGTTGTCGGCAGCCCCCAGGACACGGTGAGTGCCCGCTGAGTGGGAACGAGTTAACAACAGACGTTCATTTGAGCAAATAAATATTAGCAACAAATATTTTTTAAATTATATGTCTACATTATATATTTAGTATTTTATAAGTTAAAAACACAAAGTAATAAATTACAACTTCAAATATATGCTGTAGCTGTGACGGCACCGTAAATGCAAGTGTCTAGCTTGAGTGTCACTTCACATCCTATGGACAGTGTTTCCCATCGTTACAAACTGTTATGTGGGCTTTCATGGCTGCCTAGGACTCACTCCGCAGCGCCTTTCAATTTAACAGAACTGCTCATCTCAATGCCAGAAAGGCACAGCCAGGCTAGGAGAATCCTTGTGATTCCTCGTTCCAGCCCCCCAAAAGTCCATTTTCTTTCTTTTTTGGGGGGGGGGGTGGGTAATTAGCTTTATTAAAGAGTCCATTTTTCCACCCTGGCTCCCCTCGGCTTCATTCAGATCTCTATAAAAGTGGCTTTCTGTGCATTTGATCCTGTGATGGATAATCACCAGCCGAAATGAATAAATCATCTCTGGAGGAAATTCAAGAGCAAGCATTTCAACCCCAGGTGCTTGGACAGAACTATTTCTCTCCCCCTCGGGGCCTGGGGCACCCACAGTTGTGGTTTCCTGGGGACTGGGAAGGAGCCAGACAAATGAGAAGCCAGGGGCTGCCCCTGTTCCCCAGGTGTGGACACTGAGGTTCAGAAAAGTGAAGTACCTGGGCCAGGGTCACAGGGATGGTGACAGAGCCGGGATCTCACCAGGTCTGGCTGAGTCCCTGTCCGCACCCTCCTCCCACCCCTTTGTCCCTCAGAAGAGATGAGTGTCCTCCCAAGAGAGCAGCTCAGAGACAGGAGCTCAGCACAGCCGATGTGCAGAGGTCAGGGGTATGGGAACCCCCATCACACTCACACTTCCATTCCTGGCCAGGGTTCCCCCATGGGGCTGAAGGGCCCACTCATATATGTGAACCTGAACCCCATGCTGGACCCATATGGTCTAGGGATGGCTCCGGGCAGGCACTTATTTCTATCCGACCTTGCCTCCCTGGAGCAAGCCTTCTAAACCTTCTAAAGACAAAGGGAGCCCAGTCTTTGCCCCCCGCCACGACCACAGGGAGCAGGGCTGGGTGGTGGACCCATAGATGGGGACCCTGCCTTGCCCCGACCTCCCCAGCTGTGGCCTGACCCTTGGACTTTGGAGGGGTCCTGCCCCGGGGTCCGGAGACCTGGGTAGGTGATGTTCCAGCAAAGGTGCTATGAGCAGTCAGTCCCGAGAATGGCCAGCACTGTTTCCCGAACTCCGTGGAAAGAGAAACAGAGACCAGAAAATGCCATCTGTGTGCCCTGGAGCAGCTTGTTTCTGGAGCTAGTTGCTCAGCACCTGAGAGCTTAGCGTCACACTGTGACTCTAATTTTTTAAATTAAGAGTCACTGCGGTGTTTCAGTGTACCCCCAGCTCTCCTACCTGGGGGAGCCAGCTCAAACCCAAACCACACATCACTGCCCTCCTTCCCGCTGCAGGAAACCAGCCCCCATCTCTTAGGAGAGAGTGAGCCACTGCTCGCTGGAAATTGATTTCCAGGCCCAGCAGCCTCGGGAAGTTCTTCCCTCTGGACTGGCGGGAGGTGGCTGCCCTTCCCCAGGGAACGCTGGAGAAGGAGGAGGGACTTGCAAAGGCAAATGGGAAAGCAGCTGCACAGGCTAGTAGCTGAAGCCAGAGTTTAGAGGACCATGGAGTGCACCTGGAATTGGGTTGATGGGGTTTGAGTCTGCCTCCGACGCTTCCTAGCAGGTTAACTAGCAAGACTTTTCAGCTGTAACATAAGGACACTGACAACTCTCAGCACTCGGTGTCTTCAGCTATGAGATGGCACAAGTCATGGTACAAGAACGCGGTGGCAAGACTGAAAACAAACCAAACATCCGTCAGCGGGTGAATGGATACACAAAAGGGGTATATGCGTACAATGGAACACTGCCCCGCAGTAAGAAAGAATGAAATACTGACACCTGCGACAGCACGGATGAATCTCAAAAACATTAAAAAGAAGCCAGGCGTCAAAGACTACAAAGCATCTGACTCCATTTATATGAAACTTGCAGGAAAGGCAAATCTATCGCGACAGAAAGCAGATTGGCAGTTGCCTGGAGCTGGGGTTGAAAGGGACAGTGACTGCACGTGGGCCCAGAGGTTCTTCTGGGAAGATGCGAACATCATAAAACTGGATTGTGGTGATGGCTGCACACTTTGTAAACGTACTGAAGAGTATTAAATTGTACAATTAAAACAAGTGACTTTTATGCTACTTAATGATACTCCAATAAAGTTGTTTTTTTTTAAAGTACCCAGTGAAGAGTGTCTCTTCTAAGGATCAATTCAGATACTCTGGATACAAAGTGTTTGGAAAACTGTGATGTGCTATGACACTGCCAGTCCCAATCGTTACTAAGGCGACAGCAGAGAGTGGGTGTAACCACACCAACAGACCCGGAATCAACTCTCATCCTCACAACCGGGGCCCCTGCTCCCTCATCTCTAGAATGGAGGTCATAACAGCCTCACAGGCTGAGGTGAAGATGAACCGAGCTAAACACGCAAGGTGCTTAGGACTCGCCTTGCAAGTGGCCATGTGCTCGGTAACCACAACTCTTAGCATCCTCATCTTCGCTATTACTATCCCAGGAGCTCAGAGCAGAGCCCCCAGACCAAGAACAGGGCTGGAGACACTCCTGTTCGTCAGTGTCCCCTCTGGCTCACAGCCATTTGTCAGCGCTGCCTGGGTGTAGGATTAGACTTTGTCGTTCATCTTGAACTTCCACACATCCACCACATCAGCCCAGAGTCGGCTCTGCCCATCACAGGGCTGCTCCCCATTCCCCAAGTACCAGCCAGGATGTAGGGTCAGCCTGAAAGCCCACTCAAGGATGGGTGGGGGTTCTGAGACAGGGTGAGGGGCCAGGGGCCAGCTCCAGGACCGGGGAAGCCTCAGGCTGTGCGGCCCAGAACCCAGGCAGGCACAGAAAAATGCAACCCCAGCTGATGTACCCGAGCCCTGCATTGTCGCCCTCCTTTGCAGTCAAGGACACTGCGGCTCAGAGGGAAGGACACCTTGTCCTGTGTCTCACAGCATTAGAGACAGGGCAGAGGTCAAACCTGGTCTATTTCCTCCAAAGCTCAAGAGCAGGTGCCCAGAGGAGATGCGTTAAGGGACAGGGTCAGGATAAGCAAAAGAGGGAAGGAACAGCTCTGAACTATAGAAATCATCCAGGCAACACTCTCCCTGATGACACTTGTGAAAATGTGGATTTTGGAGGGAGGATATAGCTCAGTGGTAGAGTGAATGCTTAGCATGCACAAAGTCCTGGGTTCAATTCCCAGTACCTCCATTAAAACAAACAAACAAACAAACAAACCTAATTACTTCCCCCAAAAAACAATAAAAATAATTAAAATTCAATAGCTATCTTTAAAAAAAAAAAGAAAATGCAGATTCTTGGTTTCACCTGCCCCTCAGACCAACTGAAACCAGAAACTTGCATTTTAAAAAGCACACCAGGTAATTCTCAAGAAATTTGAGAACCTTTAGCCCCCAATAATGCAGGGAAGTAGAAATGCAAATAGAGAAAGACTGAGATATCAGAGTAGCTCATTAGTTTGCTGTGCCAAAGTTAAAAAAAAAAAAGAGGAGCCCCCAGCCTGACACCAGGGCTTCAGAGGTGCAGGGCTCTGACGCTGCAGAGTGCACAGTCGAGCAGAAGCCTTGCACTGGCTTCTCACGGCACCCTGTGAGAGCAGGCACATAGAGCCCCACGTACAAAGGAGGAAACTGAGGCCTGGAGAGAGGAAGTCATGTGGCCGGCGGTGACAGAGCTGGCCCGCCAACCCAGAGCCAGTCACCGCACTGCTGCCTGCAAGCTCCGGGCAGTGCAGACCCCAGGTCAGCATTGTGAAGACCCCGAGGGTGCTCTCCCTCTTCTCGTCCCTGCTCCATTGCACCCACGTGTGACCAGACGTGGGGCACGAACGATCCAAAGGGTAAATACCAAGGCGGGGGCGCCTGACGAATCGCATTTGTCAGCGGGATGCGGTACTGTTGGATGGATTGATGGTTATGACCTTACGCCTGCATGGCCCCCTGATGGTTTACAAAGTGCTTTCCAGCAATAATTATCCCCCATTTGCTCACAAGAAGAATTAGTACTCAGTCACAAGTGGGTCTGATCGTAATTTGCAGAATGAGGGCTGAGCTCAGAGCGTACCTGATGTCTGTGGCCACCCCAGGAATCCTGACTCAGTTGGTTGGGGGTGGTGCAGCCTGGACGGAAGGATTTTTTAAGCTCCCCAAGGGATTCTAAAGCATGGCCAGGCCAAGGCGGAGAGTCGTTAGGCCCTTAAGGGAGACGGGCTGGATTTCAGGCCCCCGCATCTCTAAATCACGGCGTGGCTGGGTTCTGGGTGTTTTCCCTGGATTGCCTAGACAATGCCTTCAAACCCGCATGTCCCAAGGGCCCTGCGGCCCCGCCAAGTTCACCTGTTCAAGGTTTCCTTTCCTTGCCTCTAGGACCATCTACACCCTGACAGCACAGTTCTGGGAAAACACATCTTAGCTGAATCCCAAAGTGCACCCCAGCCAACCTGCCACCTCCCACTCCAGCAACTCAACTCCAAACCCACCTCCTCTGTGAGACAAGTGCAGAGTCACAAAGACTGCAGCGGGCCCAGCCCCAGCCCCACCCCGTCCCACCCCACCAAGCTCCCACGTGGCCCCAGCTCTCCCAAGCACGTAGGTCAGCCCAGGACTTCATGCTCCGAAACAGGTCAGGCCATTACCCACCACCGGCTAGTGATTTGGGCTTCGAATTGCCTCCAGTGTCTTAGACGGTGACACTTTCCCCACAGGGACCAAGGTTAACCAATTCCAAGCACTCCCCATCAGCCCCATGGTAATTACCAAGGTCAGTGTGAGCTGTGTGCTGAGCGCTTTCCCCGCATCCTCTCAGTTAATCCTCAAGCTAGGCTGTGCGGTCACTGCTGTGATTACCTTCATTTTACAGATACGGAAACTGAGGCTCAGAGAGGTTAGTAGCTTAGGTGGGTAGGTGGCAGGGTCTGGATTGGAACTGGGGTCAGACAGACACCAGAGCCTGGGCTCCTCCTAACAGCCACACTGCCCAGCCTCTCCCAGGGGTCACTTAAGCATCCTTGTCGCTGTCCTCACGGGGAGACAGCAGAGGGAAGCGCACCAGCTCAGGGACCAGAGCTGCTCGGCCACGCATGAGCTGTGCTGGCTCGGGGTCAGGGAAAAGGGCCAAGTCCAGACCCTGCAGGGACCTCCTGGCTGGCGTGGCTGTGATTTGTCCCCCGAGCCGGGGCACTCTGGGCAGCAAAGGGGGCTTTTATTTTCATGTAGTGTTTTGGTTTTTTACAATGTTGTATTAGTTTCTGGTGTACTGAATAATAACTCAGTTATATAGATACATATATTATACATATTCTGTTTCATATTCTTTTTCATTACAGCTTACTATTAAGCTGTTGAAGATAGTTCTCTGTGCTGTACAATAGGACCCTGTTGTTGACCTATTCTGTACATAGTAGTTTGCATCAGCCAATCCCCAACTCAAAGGGAGCCGTTAGTACCGACGGTGGGACACTCCGTGTCAGTCGGGACTGTCCCAGACAAGCAGGATTTACAGGCACCCAACACAGAGTTGAAGCTGGCTAAATTCTCTGATCCTCAATCTCCTCATATTTAAGGTGAGGCTATAATGAGGACCCACTAAAACAGTTTGTGTGACCACACACTTAATAAACTCTGAAACCTTATATGCAAATGAAGGGCTTTGAAAAAAATTTACAAGGACACACAACTCGGCCTTATGAATTAATTCATGGTCTAGCTGGACGTTGGGAAGCCTCTCCCACCCAGGACCTTGGTTCTCCTGCCGGTGTAGTGAATCTTTGAGCGCATGTGGGCGGCAAAGTGACAGTATAGGGCCAAATTTGCCCAGAATGACAAATCTTGTTTGGTCAGCACAGAGTTTTGATGTTTTTGACTTGGAATGTCACAGCCCTGCCACTCCCGCTTGGCTCCTCCCTGGCTTGATTCACATGGCATGGTCACCCGCCCGGCCCCTTGGGCATCTGAATTTGCAACCATAGGACTAGGCACATCCAGAAGTCCCTTCCAGTCCTGCACATCCTAGGGTCCTCATAGGCTGGGTCCCTAACACTGATGTGTACCCCAGCTGAAGCTATACATGTAGGTTGGCTGCAGCTAATGTCCAGTGTTAACATTAGATCAGTAATGTTTAGCATCAACCAAAGTACAAGAAAATCTCCCTTCACGCCATACCCAATGTTTAGGTCAAGAGGGGGAAAACAGAGTCACAAAATCAAAGGGTCATCACATCTTAAGTGGGCATTTTGGTTCTTCATCAAGCAAACCACTACCAACCTCTTCAGCTTAATCTTGAACCTGATCATAAGGAGAAGGGGTTGGGGAGGGGGAGCCTCTACCTTCTGAGTGAGCCCCAGTCTCCTCTCCTGCAAACCCCAGAGGGTAGCATGCACCTGGCCGGACTAAGAGGCTTGGTGACTCCGCTGAGCACACAGCCCAGCACACACACCACCCCATCCCCAGTCACTTTTACTCTCGCTGACCCACCCAGGTAGAGTTCAGGTGGGGTCACTCTCTGTAATGAGTAGATACTAGTCAGCAGATCCACCCTGGTCCTTCTTGGAGGGCAGCCTCTCGGAGAAACATGGCGGCAGTTGGAAAAGCACTGACTTTGGAATTTCAGCAACTTGGATTTGAATTCTAGCTGTGCCTCTGAGTGGCAGACCTTAATGAGCTCCTTGACCAATTTGGGTCTGTCTGTGCACCTGCTAAAGGGTTAACAATGACCCCTGTCCTGCCCACAGGTGGTCGTCAGCTTGTTAGAACCCTACCTGTGAGATCTTGTGGAGGACCACGTGTGTGCTGTCACTGTAAGCTAAGAAACTCTTCGAGAGGACCAAGCCCTTCACACTCACTGCTCTCTCTGCCATGGAAGCTGATGCAAATGTGTACCACATTGGCCCTTAGCCACAGTGATTATCCACACAGGTGGACTAGTCCCAAGGCTATGAGGCTACAAATTTTTCTTTTTTAAATTATTTTTATACCAAATTTTCTTCTTTAAAAATTATTTATGGCGGGAGGGAGATAATAAGTTTCATTTATTTTTCAAATGGAGGTATTGGGGATGGAACCCAGGACCTCATGCATGCTAAGCCCGCACTCTACCACTGAGCTATACCCTCCCCACTTGCAAGGGTATGATTCTTACCCAGGGTAGTAAATAAGCCCCTTTCATAACAACTGCAAACGAGATGAACAAATCTGCCAGTAGCTGGATCCTAGATGAAGCCAAGATGCCGACACTTAGCCAACAGAGCCAGCTCTTAATTATTTGTGATACATGATCAGAGATGGATCTGGCTTTGGGGGGCCTGAAGCTTATACAATTTGGTGGGCCCTCTTTAAAAAGAATCCAATAGTACACAAATAAAATCAGATAAAGGACCATGGAAGGATCCATGCAAGTGAGTGGCCCTGAGGTTGACCTTGTTCAGCTTCAAGGTCAATCTGTCCAGAGCGTGCGGATAGGCACAGGGGGCACCAATGATAGCAGCCATGTTTCACCCACTCTGTGCCAGGACCCATCTGCACATTGTCCCTTGAATTCCTTCCCACTGATCCTATATCAGAAATGCATTATTAAAGGTGAGGACTCGGGGGTCAGAGAGGTAGAGGAACTTGTCCCCCCAAACTATCTGGGAAGGAGCAGACCCCGCTCACTCCAAATCCTATATTCTTTCAGCCACACCAGGCATCTCTTCAACACACATGACCCACACGATGTGGGTAGTTGGTAATGATGAATGGAACACAAATTTGGGGTAAGATTCAGATTCACCCCATCAGTGCTGCACCCGACTCCCACCAGAACTCCCGAAAATCACAAACATTCAGCCGGGACCCCCCCCACAAAAAGTCCCGGGTCATAACTGTATTCGAGTCATGGAAAATGAGAAAATGGAAAAAACCTCAACATTCCCAGCAAAGACCTGACTGCGCCCTCGCGAAGCTCCACCTCGCTCCCACTGAGGCAGCTTCCGGCAGGCGCCTGTTTGTACAGCCAGCGAGACGCATCACTCGTGCTGATCTGAATTTCTTACCCCCACTCGCTTGGTTCTCTTATGATGACAGGCAGCTCTGTCGAGTTTCACAGCATCCCCAAAACGTGCCAGAGTAGGCTGGTGAGACTCTCGGGGCTCAAAGTCTATCATCAATCACATCTTGGTCGTGACCACAGAGGGTTTTTTTGTTCTTTTTTTTTTTTTTAACACCAGCTCCAGGACAGAAGCATTAGTCAGGGCTCAGAGGTTCAGGAACTCTACTGTATGGGACCATAACATCACTGTAAGGCCCCACAGCTCAGCCACCACCCTTGGTTGGAGCGAAAAAAGAAAAACAAAAAAAAACTCCCAGGTACTTTACCAGACACAGACAGCAGCGTCCTGTTTGGGACAGAGTCATCACAGGCATTTGGCACTGCAGATTCTCAAGCCATAGTTAAGAGTGTTTCATGCTTTTGAAACTGAAAGATGCATCCAAAATAATCTCTCTGACACACCGTGACTCACGCACCACCACCCCCGCCCAGCTCGCAAGGGGCTCAGTTTCTTTCATTCACACCTGAAGTGAAAGGGGGCTGGTCAGTGTCTGCCAATTACACTTCCTGCTTCCTTGCTTCCATCAGCCAGTGGAGCCGCCGGGAGGGACGGGTGTCACACCGCGGTGGGGTCAGGCAAGCCCAACTGCTGTGCCTCCAGAAGCAGCCTAGCCCTGACCCAGTCGACCAGGCCGCCAGCCCCCCATTCATTCGTGGGCCGTCTGTACAGCCGGCCTCTACAGAGGCCTCTTCCGGGACGGGAGTTGTTAGGAGTCGCATATGGAAAGAAAGGCATAGTTCCTCCTCTCAAGGTGCTCACAGTCAGAGGGAGACCGAGACGTGAACGAACAGTCAAATACCATGGTTGGGTACCGGGACGGGGGTGCACGTGTGCTACTGGATCAAGCGGGGAGAGCACATGGTCTGTCCTTAAGGAGTCTAGGAAGGCTTCTCAGAGGAGGTGACAACCCAGAGCAGAAGGATGATAAGAATGACAAAGAGGATGTTCGCTCACCCTGGCTTAGCACCTATGATGGGCCAAGCGCTTTCTAACACCTTACATCCCCATTGCTCTTTGACGTAGGTAACATTATTCATTTCACCTTATGGAGGAGGCAACTGAGTCACCAATATGTTCCCTCATCTGGCCCAGAGCCACACAGCTGGTATAAGCACAACACGAGGACAAGCTGACCTCAGGAGACAGCACAGGGATCAGGACGTGGGAAGCCATGGAGACCAAAGAACATGGCATTTACAGAGAACTGCCAGCCTCTCCGGAGCATAGAGCACAGGGTAAAGGTCATAACACGTGGGCATGTTTTGTTGTGGGAGATGCTTTGTTGGTGACCCACGTGGTGCTTTTCAAAAAATATAAACCAACATTTGAAAATTGGGAGATTTCATACAAAAACCCAGACTATCCAGGTTGTGCTGAAAAACTGGGATCTGGAACACGGAGCCGCATTCTTCTATGATGACCATCAGGGTTGGGATGGTTCTCTCTGGGAGAGCACATTGTAAATGGCAACATGACCTACGGATGCGAGAGACACATGGCTGTTGTGTAACATTGTCATCATTGTTTCTTGTCCCGTTTTGAACCCACATAGAAAACTCAGCCAAGAAGGTCAAGCGCGCCATCTTTCCTTTTCTCCTTTCCCAAAGTTGCCTAGCTCTGATGCTATCCCAGGATCCACACTAAAGATTCAGAAAGATCTTCCCAGTTCCTACCTTTAAAGGGGACCTCAAGGAATGCCTCTGTAACAGTGGTGTTTCAGGTGGCCCTTTCTAGAGCTCTCAGATTCTACCTAGCAAGCATCTAGATTAAGTCAAGCCAAAGACCTGGAGGAAAGCAAAAAAACCCTCAGCCAACATGCAAAAGGTTCCAAGTTTTTATACTGCTTGGCTACATACAGACCAGGGTGAACAGATTTCAATTCACACACCAGATCTAATGGTATGGAAAACTGTTTATGCTAAGAATGAGTCTATGCTGCATTTGAATGAGGCAGAAGGGAGTGCTGTAATTGATTAGTGATGTCTGTTAAGGGCACAGGAATGGAATGGTTATATGTGTGTCATACATTTGCCACCAGTGTAGATAAAATAGCTAGCGTCTTTTCATTTGGGTTCAGGCAGATGTTTAGTCTGTGTAGACCCAGCCCCAGTGTATCAAGGCAGAAGACCCAGGGCCTAATGGAGGAGCCCTTCCCTCCAACAAGGAGACTGATTTTAACATTCCCACCTCCTGTGTCCTCCATCAACCCTCTCACTTTATTTTCTATTGAAAGCACCCTGTCATCTTTTATGTTTCCACTCAGGAAACAGCAACCACTGAACAGAAAAAAAATCAAGATCCCATTTGCCTTGATGGATTCATTTCGATACAACTTCACTCAAGAGCTAGCCGCTTCCTGATTTCACATTTCACCATCAAAGACAAGGGCCACACAGGGCTAGGGGAGCAATCTTATCAACAACGTACCTGGCGGAGCAACAGCTTTCCACCTGGAGAAGCGATTCTGGAATGGCAGCTCTGAACCCCAGCAGCCCATCCCAGCAGCCAACAGAGGAGGGACATCCTAAAATATCCCCCACTTGTCCCATCCTGCAGCCAACTGTGGTAACAGTGGACAGAGCCCTAAGAGAAATCAAAATGAGATTAAAGCCAGACTATCTGTACAGATGAGGGAAGCAAGGCCCAGAGAGGGTGGTGGTATGGCCTTGGTCACACAGCAAGGCTCTAGCATCTAGTCTCCTCACTCTGGCTTGGGCACTGCTTCAGGCTACTTGATGTACCAATGTTGCCACTCATTTCCCTGGTGGGGACCGGGGGACATCAGGGACTCAAGCAACCCCAGACCAAGATAGTAACGAGGTGGTAGTCTGCTATGGGCCTGGTGGAGGAGGGAACACACTCTCCACAGAGCAGGGGAGAGAGGCGAGGACTGAGGACTTCAGGTCCTCCCCAGAGATTTTCACGAGCAACTACCTGGTCCTTGATAAACAATTCCAACATGAATGACAGGGAGTCCACAAACATGGTGACCACACACTGGCTGGAATCCAACCCAGGCTAATATCCACCAGAGGGAAGAACAATGATTCATTCATTTATTGAACAAATTATGTGACAGGCTCCTGCCAGGCTCTGTGGATCCAAGGCTGAAAAAGACACAGCATTTAGATCTTCACATAACTTAGAATAAAACCATTAATACTAAATCAAGGCAGTAGTCATACAACAGGGTACACATTAAATACACCACTTAAAAAGCACAAACCACTGCTACCCTCAAAAACACAAATGAATTTCACAGGCATAACGTTGAGTGAAAGAAACCAGAATGTGTCAGAGGGCACATTCTCTGTGATTCCCTTTATACGAAGCTCAGGAAGAGGTGAAACAAACTGATGGAGTCAGAACAGGGTTCAGCTTGTGGTGGGAAGGGAGCTGGAAGGTTAGGGACACTAGGAAGCCTTCTGGGGGGACAGAAATGTTCTATATCTTGAGGTGGGCAGTGGTTTTGTGTGTGTGCATGCATGCGTGTGTGTGTGTGTGTGTGTGTGTGTGTGTGTTATAATCCAATGAAAGTTCGAGTTTTTTAAAAGTCATTAACAGTGTCTGTTTACACATCCGTTTCACAGCTAACCTCTGAAAAGGCCCAAAGGCAGTTTTGCCTGAGCCTGAATCTTTCCCATGAAATACGAGATTCGGGACTCTGCAAACCCATTTGTATTTCCTAGAGATCAAGTGGGAAGCTCTCCCGGTCAGTCTGGAGAACAGTGTTGGTGAAAATGACCCTTCCGCTGGCCAGTACTTGGAACCAACAAAGAAGTCATCAGTTTCACATTCTGAGCTTGAACAGAGGACCAGTGGGGTGACCGGAGCCGCGTGGGGCCCAGATGGTGCCCACTGGGAGCAGGGACACACGAGTCACAGATCAATGACAGACCAGAGCCGGGCGTGGAGGCCCCAGGTGTGGAGGCCCCGGGCTCCAGGGTGACCCAGTTTCAAGCGAGCCAGCACTGATGCCTCCGAAGCTCCTTCCTCTGCTCAGTGTGGGATGGAGGGAGCCCAAAATAGCAACCCCCCTCCTGCCACCCACACAGAGACAACAGGTGGCTGGAAAAGGAAGGCGGGAGGGGTGGGGAGGAGAATGGCTGACAGGTGAAGGGGGGTGGGCTCCGGGTGGAACCATCTCTCTTCTCTGAGTCACAGCCAAGGGGCAGAGAAAGGCAGGGCAGTGACTTCACAGGACTCCGCTGCCACCGGCCACCCACGTCCACAGTGGTGACGCCAGTATGTCCCCAGACTCATATCTCCCACTGCGCACTGCCCCCTCAGCACCCCTACTGGGATGTTCAGTGGCATCTCAAGTGTTACATGGCCAAAAGCAAACAGCTGATCGGCCCCATCTCGGACAGGGACCCTCCAGCCTTCCAGGTGCTCTGGCCAAAACTCCCTGACACCTCTTTCTCTCTCGTCCCACATGAAATCCACCCAGAAACCCTGCTGCTCCACATGTAGCCAGACTGACCACTTCCACCACCTCCATGGCAACCGCCTGGTCTGAGCCATCATTTCTCACCTCCTGACTTTGTGCCTTGCTCCCTCCAGTGCATCCTCCGCCCTGGAACCGCTCCAGTTTCATATCCTGCTTGCCCTGTGTCCACCACATTGGCCTTCCTGCCATCAAACACTGTGCACAGAGCTCCTGCCTCAGGGCCTTTGCACTGCCCGAAAGCTCTTCTCCCCCGGGAATCTACATGGCTCCCTTCCTCACCCTCCCTGACAATCCTATTTAAAATTGCCACTCCTCCCCTGTTGTATTTCTGTGTAGCCTCTCTCACCATCTGACACATATTTTTTTAAACTCATTTATTTGGTTTATTGTCTATCTCCCCAAGTTAGAATGTTAGAAGCATGAGGATAAGACTCTTCTGTTTTGTTCATGGCTGTATTCTCGACACCAAGAACAGTGTCTAGTGCATAGTAGGCACTTAATCAGTTGCTGAATAAATGAATGCATCCAGGCCCAGCCACCTCCCTCTGGGTCACAGCCTCAGCAGCAAAGCACTCTGCTTCCTCCTGGCCCCATAGCGACCACACTCAGGGCAGGATCACAGGTGTGCAGTGTATCCCAGCAGGTCCCCACATCCCCTCAGAGATGGGGACAAGGGACTCCTCCTCAGGTCACATGGCTTTCCCCACTGCCCCCTACTCAGCCTCCAAGATGCCCCTGGCCTCCTTGTCCCCCACACACCTGACCTGCCTTTTACAACTTACGAAGAGTTTTGCCATCACGGTCTCAGCTGAGCCCTCACGTAAGCCCCGAGCAAAGTTTCAGCACCCCTGTCCCCCGGACTAAGGCCCAATGACACACAACAGACAGGGAGGAGGACCCCCATCCTGACACGAGTCTTGGCCCGCGCTCAGCTTCACCATGTTTCTACCACCTGATTTCCCCAGAGCAGCGCAGCGACGACAGTGGCTGTGCCGGACAGAGGAACGACAAACCAGCAAGGCTCTTGCCGCAGGAGAAAGTGGGTCAGCTGGAAACCAGGAGACTGGGGCTCAGAGGAGAATGCAGAAGGGATTAGGGCGCTCAGATGGACCTGCAAAGCCACCAGAAAATGGCTTTTTTTATTTTTTTCACTCAACCTAAAGCAGGTACTGATCAAAACACAGGAAGCAATACCCTTGGTGTTTGAACGTACATCCCTGTGACCCCATAACCCTCCACCTAGAGATTCATCGCAAGGCGATCATGGAAGGCGTGTCCACGGTGACTGTACAGGGATGTCCATCAGAGCACTGCTGGCAGGACAACAGCGGACGCCATCGGCCTGGCCACCAGAGGGGGATGCGGTCATAAATCATGACCTCCTTGAGAACAGTGAACGCGGGCTGCGTTTCCTAACTCGGAGAGACAGCCGTGATGCTGAGCGCCAAAGAAGGTGTTGCACGAGCCCATTTTTGTTTTTCAAAACGGTGTGTCTGTTTGCACAGGCAAGTGTCTAGAAAGATGCATATCAGGAATATCAAAAGGGCTAGTCTCTGCTTGGTGAGCCGAGGGGCAACCTACTCTCCTATTCTTTTTTGTATCCTACAAATCATTTGCCAAATAGCGTACATCAGTATTCTTTGTTACTAAATCGGAAGGGTTCATCCATTTTAGAAAAAATTGCACGAAATATTCCAAAGGCTGCCCCGAGAGCCCAGCCTGCTAGGCCGTCTCTGCAGCCAGACCTTGGCATCGCCCATCCAGAGCTGTCTAAGCTGAGACTCCGGCCCTCCCGCCGGGCCTCTCCTCTCGTGGCATCAAACGTCTGTGTGCGACTGAAGAGGGGGAAACAAAGAGAAAAAAACCCACTTCCTGCAGAGCTGGTGGTGGTGGCAGCTTTGGGGGAGGAGAGTCGCCCACCAGAGGTGAGAAGGCTGAATGCAGCTCAGGGGCCGCCCTGATTCTCGGACCACTGGGGCCCTCATTGCGGCCTCTGTCGACCACCGGCCGACCAGGTCCTGGGGCGGGGCGGTGCCCAGCGGCTGTCTGCAGCCTATGCGGACACTGAGACCCGCACTGCTTTAGGGAGCATGGTCTGGTCTGAAGCCAGAACAAGCACAAGGCCACAGATAATGGAATCCTCAGCTGGTCTCCAGAGCCACCCCATAGCAGCATGTCTGAGGGGACCCCATCCCTCTCCAAGGAACATGTGGGCTTGCCCCCAGCAGACGGGGGATGTTCACCCAACTCCCCACTGCCACCGGTCGTCCAGGTAAGATCAGGATCTGAATGTGACTGTGTTCTATCCGTCTTGGTATGCGAGGTGCCCAGCACAGACAAGGGGCTTAATGCGTATTTAATCAAGGAATGAAGGAATGAATGAATGAACAAACGAGCGAGCCGTCCACAAAGACGACCCACATCACTGCTTCGAAAATGACCATCTCAGGAGCTGGAAGGGCATCTATAACCTGAAGAGAGAAGCTGTTTTTAAAGAAAGAGAAGGAGGAGGCAGGCAGACCTGGAGAGCTCGGGCCCAGTTACAGGAATGGGCCAGAGGACCCCACCCTACCCACCCCACCCACAGGCCCCGGAGGAGGGGGAGTTGGCTTCTGGGAAGAAGTGGGGCCTCACCTGGGGCAGTCCCAGAGGAGGGAGGTGACAGTGACAGGGCCGGGCCTCAGTTTCCTGCCTTCAGAGGGTGAGAGCCAGGCCACACGGCTTCAGGATAATTACGCCCAAGTCTCCTTCTCCGGAGGCATCCACCTACCAGATGAAGACACGAGTCGGGGCTCCTCTGATTAGACTGAGTGACTCGGGGGGTGTTCAAGCTGTGACATTTGCCTGGGGCCAAAGGGGACATGAATTGCCCTCAGCTGGTTTTGCCCTGCATCGGGAATCAGAGAGGCAGATTCCAGAGAGCGTGGTGTTCGGAGGGAGAGAGGACACTCGGTGAATCAATGCGGCTTCCCTGGGAGCTGAGAAGCTGTTACAAGCTTCCACACCCTGATACGATGCAGCCGAGCTGGGGCCTAATTCTGCCGCTGCCCACCGTCACACCCCCGCACACACACCCTGACTGTGGCCACACTCAGGCCAGCAGGACAGACACACAGAACTATGGACCGTAACTGTAGCCAAGATGCTAGAGAACCCAGAAAAGCCAGCTCTGGCGGTTCCCATCCCAGTGGGAGACTTAGACACCATCTGCCCACTCTTTCTGCAGGCCCAGAGGGAGGGGACATTTGTTCAAGTCAGAATCCAGTCCGGGACCAGAAGCCAGGGCCCCAGACTCCACAAGTGCTGCACCCGGGGGAATTTTCTAGACAAAAGTCAGGGCTTCCCAAGAGGCCTGAATCAGCAGGATGTGGTATCAGCTTGCCCCATGGGGGGCAACCCCCACCCCCTACCCTTCCCAGCTCACTCATCCACTTGGCCGGCAGACCCCCAGACTTCCTAGCCTGGAGCTGGGGGCCAGGACACTTAACTGAGGAGAGTTTTCCCTCCGGATAAACCACAAGACACCCTCAGAGCCTTCTGGAGTTTTCCTGGCTTCAGTGTGCTTTGGACAAGTAACTCTGGTTAAATCCCTTCCCTTCTCTGGGGTACATCCTCCTGGTCTCTGAGGTTCCATCGGACCCTAAGAAGCTGTGAACGTCCAAGCCTGGATTCAGTCTTACTGTGTCAGAGAGACTCAACCCGACATGAATGAGCTGGTTACTAAAACCAGAAAGGTCTCCCCCTCACCCAAATGGCGTGTGATCTAGGAATTTAGATACAAGGACCAGTGGTCATTCTTTTTCACTTGAAATTTCACTAAAAGAAAGCGAACATTTGTGCCACCTGCAAAGCATCCCAAATACGATTGCTGGCCGGGTGATAGCTGCGGCTGCCTCCATCTGTTTATTTTCTCTTTTATCTACTTTTGCCCACGAATCGGGAACATTTAACTGGGCATTTTGGCCATAATGCCTTGCACGAGCTAAACCTTCCCCGAGATGAAAAGCTCCTGGTGGATGGGGGCTTCGGGTGCTGTACTTTTGTGCCCTAGCGTCTAGCACGGTGCTTTAGACCCTATAATGACTATTACTGTTGTTGTTGTAAATTTTCAATTAGAGAGCCTGACGGGAACTCCACATCGAATCCAACCTCCTCTCTTTACACTTAGGGAATCTTGTTAATTCTACTTCAAATCAGTCCATACATTCATTAAAATTGAAATTTAATAGAGTTTTTCAGGGTTTGGGAGATTTGACAAATTTATTTCAAAGTGAGAATAAACAAGAAATATTGGAGAAAGAAGAATAATGTCCTTCCACATTTTGAGAGGATAGTTCTGCAGATTTACAGAAATTAAAACTGGGAATAGATTCATCAGTAGAAGAGAGAATCCAGAAAAAGACTGAGATTTTAAGGCAATTCAATAAAGTGGTGATGTTTCTAATCCGTGGGGGGAATGTGGAGTTTTCAAATAGTGGTGTGGAAGCAACTGCTCTCCTTTTGGAGCAAGAAGTTAAAAAATAAAAACTTCAAAAATGATTTTAAATAACTGAAACAAAGCACATCTCACACCATACTCAAAAAAGTACAGGGAGATTAAAGATGTCTGTATTATAAAACAAAACAACAATAAGACTAGAAGAAAATGCAGGGGGAAATTTCTGTAACTTCGATGTGGAAAAGGTCTTTTTAAGTATGATCTAAAACTAGAAGCCATAAAGAGAAAGAAAAAGGATTTTGACCACATAAAAATGTTAAACTTAGGAATAGTGAAAGACACCATAAAAAAAATCATTACAAAATGGCAGACTGAGGCAAAATATCAGCAACACATGTAATAAACAAATTAATGTCCATCATATGTAAAGAATTTCTATAAATCAACCAGGAAGAGACAGACAACCCAAAAGAAAAATAGGCAAAGAATATGAACAGATAATTACCCAATGAAGAAACACAAATGTCCACAAAACATATGATAAAAATTGTCAATTTCCCTGAAAATTAAAGAAATAAAAATTTGAAACACAACTGGATGTTTTATAGCTATCATACTGATAGAAGTTAAAACTATGGGTTACATCCAGCATTGAGGAGATGGGAGACAATCAAAGCGTTCCTACCATGACAGTAATCACGTCCACTGGTTGATCTTTCTTAAAAGAACCTCTTTGGCGTCAGCATTATCTTTCAAAATTTTAAATGCTCATACACAGAAAGCGACACGACAACCGGAAGTCCATCCTAAAAGATATGAAACACATGTGCCTAAAGACATGCTTGCTGAGCTCTCCTTGTAAACAGACTAAATGCTGACAAAGAAAAGGATAAAATAAATCATGGCACACTCATATTTTGGACAGCCGTGCAGACATTAAAGAGAAGATCATCCACATATTCTGCCATGGAAAGTCACTTATAGTTTATTGGGAGGTGAAAAAAAAGGAAGCAATGATATAGTACATATGTGTGTAAATATAATGTCCCATTTTGTAAATAAACAAGTAAATAAAAATCCAAAGCAAACTTTTAGCTGTGGTTACATCTGCAGGGTAGGCTTGGTGGAGAATAATAGAGATGAAGAAATGCTGCTTTTTAAAAAGTTTATGTTGGTGTTCTTTGAATATGTTTCGATGGTACACAGAATTTTGCACATATATACTGTGTATATGTGTGTGTGTGTGTAATTAACAACAAAACAATATACCCCCACAGGCCCCCACACAAAGTCATTATCATTTTTATTTTTATTTAATTTATTTTTTTGTGTTTTGGTGGGGAAGAAGGTAATTAGGCTTATTTATTTATTTTTAGAGGAGGTACTAGGGATTGAACCCAGGACCTCCTCCATGCTGTGTGTGCTAAGCATGCACTCTACCACCGAGCTATACCCTGCCCCCTTATTTTTATTTTAGAGATGAGAAAACCACACCAGGTTTTCTCTTGCCTGAGACTTTCACATGCTATAAGCTGAGAAGGGAGTCTAATCCCAGTTTACCTGAACCAAAAGCCAGCTAGGACCCTACCCCACCACAACCCACTCACCCTACACCCAGAGCTTGGCCATGTGAATTGCTGACTTGGCAGATGGCGGCCATGGACATTAGAGCTATCAAGAGATCATGCATTGTCTCTCCAAGTGCTATATTTAACATTTCTGATCATCAAAGGACCGTAGTCAACTGGAGAAATACAGGAATGTTAAGAAGCAGGAAAAAAAAATACCAACCACCCAAAGACAATTACTATTAATGTTTTAGAATATTTCTTCCAATATTTTCACTGTATTTTTTCACTGCATTTTAAAATGTAGTCGATATTACACTCAAGGAATGATTTTGTATTTTTCCTTAAAAAATAACGCTGTATCAGAGTCATTTTCTAATGTCATTAAAATCTTTATAAACATCACAATTTAAAAACATGTTAATGTTTGAAGCAGCGGTACTTTATCCTCTATCTAATTTCACCTTGCTTATCCACTCCCCCCACCCACCCACCTAATCTGCAGGCACCGAAGTGTCCCATCTGAGATAAAATATACTCAGTGCATATTCTACGCCAGGCACAGAGATGACTAAGATATGCCGCACCTCATACCACACAGCAGAATTAATTCTGGGTGGATTAAAGGGCTAAAGAAAAAAAAATCACAGAAATACTCGAATAAAGTTGATGAGAGTATTTATCAAACCTCTGTGAGGGGGAGGACTTTCTAAGCCTAAAGCTATGGGAGAAACCACAAAAGAAAAGATCACGAGATCTGGCTAGCTAACATTTTGATACTCTATAAACAATGAAAACCAAAAAAGTAAAGGTCAAGTTGCAACCTGGGGAAAATAGCTGCAACCAATATGACAAAAGATTATAGCCGTAATATATAAAGAGCTTATACAAATCAATACAAAACACCCACTGAGACGCCAACACATAATTGAGGAAAGGCTCTGGGCTCTCCAACGTGCTAGCCACCAGCCACATGTGGCTATTTAAATTTAGATCTGAATTAATTTAGATTTGAAGTCCTAAATAAATTAATTAAATTTAAAGCTAAAAATTCTGTTTCTCCATCAAACTAATCACATTTCCAGGGCTCCTTGGCCACACTTTTATTTAACATCCTATCCTATGCTATTAAATAGTGCAGATACAGACCATTTCTATCATCAAAGAAAGTTTGACTGGAAAGCGCTTAGATCATTTCCAAAAGAAGACGTACAAGTGACTAAGAAACACTTTTTTTAAAAATTCAACTTCGGGAAATACATACAAGATCTTGTGGTAGCTCACAGCGAGAAAAAATGTAACAATGAATATATGTATGTTCATGTATAACTGAAAAATTCTGCTCTACACTGGAATTTGACACAACATTGTAAAATGACTATGACTCAATAAAAAATGTTAAAAAAAATTCAGCTTCACTAGGGATAAAAGGAATGCAAATTAAACCAAAGTAGTATTTCATATTCATCTAGTTCGAAGTGAAGGGGATGCTACTAATGTAAGAATACGGAGTGAGTGACCGACCCTCTGTAACATAATCCGGCAGTAGGAATTAAGAGCTGTAAAAACCCTCAGCCCCGTAATCCAGTTTCTGGGAACAGAACCTAAAGAAATGATCAGAAATACAGAAACAGTTTTATGTAGAAAGTTCCTCTATCCCCGAGTGATTGATACCTTCAGAAAGAGAGCCCAGCCTCTGGGAAGTGGTTACACTCACTCACTCTGATAAACTGTCAATAAAACTTATGTTTTTCCAAGAGAGTCTACTTGAAAAATACCTATGATGTAAGATTAGACTTTTTTTTAAATCATTCAAAACTGACCAGTGAGAATGACATCAACTATAAAAATATGGGAGCAACATATGCACAAAATGCTGTCAAATGTCAGAAATAAATATCACAGGGTGATGGGATTCTTAATATTCTTTTATGCTGTTCAGCAATTTCTGAATTGTTAACAGTGGTCATTTGCTGCTTTTACACAGAATTAGAAAGGTTATTAAAAACTCGGAGAAAGAGACATAACCTTGTGATTAGAGCACGGGACCTCAGAGCCAAAGCGAGCCAGCTCTCCCACCTCAGTCAAGGTCACCTCAGTGTCCTCACCTGTGAAATTAACACCAGCCCTGCCTCCTAAGGTGGTGAGAAAATTAAGCGAGACGTTGCCTGCACAGAGGTGGGCAGTCTGAGCACAGACAGACCGTACACTAGAGCCACGGCTTTTATTAACATGGGAAATGTTTATTCACACTATTGCAGGTGAGACCAAGACCCAGCATCTTCTACTGAACGTACTCTTGACTGGGGAAATATACGCTTTAAACATGAGCTTTTTTAAAAGTCCCAAAAGACAGGAAGGTGCTTTTCCAAACTAACAGTGGTCACCTTGGGGAGGCGGGATACATGAGTTTTCTTTCTTTGTTTAAAGAAGCAAGAAAATACCTTTCTGTGCTTTCCAAATTTTCTCCAGGGAGCCTGCAACCTTTATAATCATAAAAATGCTTGAAAAACAAAAAAGCACAGCTGAAATAAATAAGCATGTTTGATTGGCTGTGCTAAAGAGGTCAGTCAGGTTAAATCCGGGCACTCAGGGACACATAAGTGAAGGCATTAGCAGGGTGCTGGTCTTTGAGTGACGGGCGTCTGGGGGTGATTTCAATTTTTTCTATATATTTTATGTATCTTCCAATTTTTGTACAATGAGTAGGGAATGAGAATTATTTTTTTTCTAATCAGAAAAAAAAACGTAGTTAAGAAAAGAAAACTAGGCTCCCTGACCTTGGGGATGGAGGGTTAGGAAGAGGGCAGCACGGGGACCATGGCTGCCCCGAGAGGGGCCTGCCCTGCTGGGCTTGCGGGTACGGGCTGGATGGGATGGAAAAGGCTCCCTTTCCCCTTGCCCACCGGGGAACTCAGGCCCAGCACAGCTGCAAATATACCAGGGTAATGGCGACAGGTTACCTGGCAGGGGAAGCGGTCCCTTTTGGTTTTCTAAATTTCCTATAAAATGTCTGTGAGTTTTTTCATTGTCAGAGCAAACAGGAGAGGAACTTGCGTTTCACAGTTCACATAGCTGATAACAGATCTATCACATTTCTGTCACTTAGAGATTTATTTTTTCCTCTGAGAACCTGGCAGTGGCTGTCCCCACCCTGCTTGCATAAGTTCCCCCAAAGCATGGCCTTATCATTCCAAGTGCTCTCAAACCCACAGGTCCAGGCCACACACCTGGGGAACAAAAAAGAAACATTTACCATCGAAAAGGGCCAGGACGTAACACCCTCTTCCAGCGTGAGGTTGGGCCATTTCTCAGCCCTGTTATGTCTCAGTCCCTCTCCTGATCTCCAAGCTCCCCAAATCCCCCAGGGCCTCAGACAAAGCCTGAGAGGGCTCTTTGTCAACCAAAGGGAGAGGACCGCTGAGACCCGGTGTCAGATCTGCTTAGCCCGGCACACTTCTGAGGCGCTGGATTTAGTTTTGCTTGAAATGAGTGGGTTGTTGACTGGCGTGTGAGAAGCCGGAGGTGATGCAGAAAGAGGCCGTGAAAATGCAGGGGCTTTGGGATCCGACAACAGGACCTTGACCTGGTCATCCGTCCACACTGGGCAGCAGCCACAGCGTGGGGACGAGAGCCCAGGCTTGCAGGGTTGTGGCAAGCAGTCGATGAAACAGCTGACGGATTTGACGCAGGGAAAGGACTAGTAAATATTAACTCATCCAGCTCCTGTTCTGCTGTTGTCATGGCAACAGGGAAAGCCTACGAGCTTCGGGGATAATGGCATGAAAGGGTCTGGGACCCAGAACCCAGAGTCCCAGACATGGTTCCACATTGGCCTTGTGACCTGTGCCGGTCCCCAGTCCCCTTCTCTGTACAATGGGGTCCCTGTCACCTCCAGCCCTGGCAGCCAGCACCATGCCAGAGGCTCTTCATCACAGGAGTTGGGAGCCACGGAAATGCAGGCAAGCTGTAATCTCTGGCAGAATAATCAATTGCACGCAGAGCCCAGACCAAAAGCACAAAGTCCGGGTCCCCAGGCAGCAGTTTCCTCCGTGAAGAGAAGGTGCATTCTCTGCAGCAAAGCCCAGCAGACCAACAAAACACGAAACCATGCTTCCACGCTGCTCGGCCTCGCCCTGCACCAGGGGCACGGAGACCTGGACTGAAAGTATGTGCCTTCTCCCCAGAAAAATGCACAAATGCACACGCATGACAGCAGGCAGCTCATGGAACCCTGAAGAGCAAACTGGACCCCGAGGTCAGGACAGGCCCCACCCTGGGCTCAGGGTACACCTAGAATCGGCCTGGTCATGGGCAGCCCAAGTTAGCAGAAACCAGGCTGGAGGCCCAGCAGCCTCCGAGATTTGCTGGGCCTGGAGTTCCATCCCAAGCTCTGTGGCTGGACCACCCAACCTTATTGGTGTCATTTTGGCTGCCCCTGAGATGCCTCATCTCCTCTCCCAGGGTCCCCCAAACCCTGGGCAGAACAAAGGGAGGTCCTCAGCTGGGCCCCAAAGGCCCCTCCTTTTAGATTCACTCCCAACTTGGGGCCAGTGGGTAATAGGACCCCCCAAAAGCAGCTCTCTTGAGTGCTCTGCAGTGTCTACAGGCTGAAAGACCCCACCAGCAGAGGCGACGGCTCTGCATCCTTACCTGGACCTCAGAAAGGCAGGGAAAGCCCCTCTGCTCCCTGACACCCCCAGCCCAGCATCAGTCCCCAGCCCCAGCCTCCGTCTTCAGAGATTCAGGACACCTAGTCTAGCAGAGGACGCCTCATGAGAAATCCTCATTCGTGTTTTAAATCTCCTATTCTCTCCATAGATCTATTACCCGGATTTGACCTGGAACCTCTCAGTACAACCTGTGGCCACAATGGCTATACCTTTAGCAGAGCCTGCAGAGGCATGAGCTCTCAGGATTACTGAATTTTCGACTTTCAGCTTTTCTGTTCAACCCCCATGTCAGAGAAGGGAAGTCAGAAGGGAGCATAGAGGAGAAAAGATGGAGGGAGATGGGGCAGCCCATACCTTATTGCAGGGTGGAAACCAAGGAGGGCTTCCTGGGGGAGGAAGCCTTGGGCCAGGGCCTGACTGAGGGTGAGAGCGGGGGCAGCACCAGCTCCAGCTTCCTTCCGCCCCCCCACAGTCCTTCCCATGCCCCACCCAGCCCTCACCCTGGGCACCTTGCCCCAACATCAAGCCAGCGCCTTCCTCCCCAGTGTTTGTGTCATCAGGGCCAGGCCCACCCTGCATGTTGAGCAGACCAGCCTCACAGGGGTGCCAAGGACAGGCCCTGAGAGCGACCCCCCTCAAGGCAGGCCCTGGCCCCTAGACACACACACAACCCAGGCCAGGGGCTTCCCAGTGCGCCCCAACCCCCATGCAAGCCCACCAGCAGGTGTGGCTTACAGGCCATGGGGGCACATTTTACCTTCTGGCCTGTGAAAACCTAGCAGAGCGGCCTTTTCACAAAATCAAGGGAACAACCCTGATGATCCCAGTTTAAGTGCTGGTTCCATCTGCTTGTGAGTTGGATCATGTTTCTCACAGTCACAGCACCTTCCTCTCTGGAATACTGGGGTGGGGGAGTATCTCGGTTCACCTTTCCCCAGGGCCACCGCACGCCTGACCTGCACCACACCACCCCCACTAGCAGAGTTTGGGGGCTGGGGGGGATCTCCTCCCAGATTTACCTGCTTTGCCTAATTTAATCCTCACTCCAACGAAGTAGGAGCTATTATCATTCCCATTTGACAGAGGTTGCTCAGCTGGTGAGTGGCAGAGCTTTCCAGATGTTAAAAAGAGGTTCCTGTCCCCACTGTGTCCCCACCAGAGAGGCTGCCCTAGAACCAGTCTATCTTGAGGTTCTCTGTGACCCTCATCCCCCAGGCTCCCCACCGAAGCCCATCCTGCAGACAGTGGATGCAGGAGCCATGGGTCCCACCCGGCCTGACCTCTCTTGTTGGAAGCCCCCTAGCATCTTTGGGCCTCCATGTTCCTGTGTTCAGGCCCCAAGGCCCCAGTGTGGGCTGTGCCTTACAAGCAGGCCTCCCCTAGTGGACACGGCCCAGTGTAGCAAGGAGGCGGGTATCCTCTTGGGTTGAGAATCAGGAGCCCCTGTCCCAATTGGTTCCTTAACCCGCCAAGGGACTGTGGGTGAGTCACTTCCCGTCTCTGAAACATGGGGCAAATATTTGTTATCCGTGCTGCCTTCCTCCCGGGGTGGTTATGAGATCTCGGCTACAACGTGAACATGAAAGTTCAAGGCTCAGTGAGAACTGACAGTCAGAGGCTTTTACTGATCAAGGTGATCACAGTCCTCCCCTGGAGGGTGGCAAGGCCCTTTTGCAAATGAAATTTAAAATGGCTTGGAGGAGTGGGAGGGTATAACTCAGCGGTAGAGTGTTATGCTTAGGCACGCACGAGGTCCTGGGTTCAATCCCCAGTCCTGCCATTAAAATAAATAAATAAACCTAATTACCTTCCCCATTAAAAAAAAGAAGGAAAGAAAGAAAAGAGACAGCTTCCCACTCCAAAAAGCCCGCGACTTGTTTTGGTTTTAACTCTTTCTCAGAAGGCGGCTGGATTCCCCAGGCTATGAGGGTCTCCACAGGCTGGCCGGACCCCTGGATTTACCAGGCAGCTGGAAGAAGGTACAAACAGAAACAGCCAAGGACTTCATATCAGCAGTTCCGAGTTCAGATCCTGGTTCTGCTGTCTTTTCACCCGGCGGTGTTGAAGTCACTTCCCTTAGCCTCAGTTTCCTCGTCGATAGTGTGGGGACAAGACACCCCTACCCCAGCCATGTCCCCTGGGGCTGTGAGATGCTGCGGGCTGGGGAGTGGGGGGGAAAGAGCTTTAAATGCAATGCCACAAGGGAAGCAGTAAGATTGTCCAAACCACTTACCACCCAGGCCACCTCAAGGCCGCTCTGCGATTAGAAAAGCACCTGCCTCTGTAATTGTGGGTTTGTGTATTTCACACCCCTCCTTGGTCTCTAGCTCTTTGGAGAAAGTCCTGACTACTCTTTTCTGTGCAGGCATCTGTGGGTGGCAGCAGAGCTTCAAAGTTAAAAAAAAAAAAAAAAAAAAGTGGATTCTGTACGACCTAGATGCCCATCACAGTAGAATGGATGAATAGAGTGTGGTATCATCACACAGTGGAATCCTACACCCAACAAAGAACAAACTCCTGCCGCACACAGTAACGTGGATGGCTCTCGTGAGCGTGCCGCTGAGTGAAAAAAGTATAAACTGTGTGATACCATGTAGATAAAGCTCAAGAACCAGCAAAACCAATCTATGCTGATAGAAGTCAGGATAGCGGATACCTGGGTGGGGAGGGAGCACAGGACGAGGGAGGGCCTCCGGGGGCTGATCAGGCTGTGTTTCTTGATCTGGGTGCTGGTTACATGGGTGAGTTCAGTTTGTGAAGTCACTGTAGCTATGCATGTGTGATATATGCACTTTTCTGGGTGTACTTTATATTTCAAGAGAACGTTTTGTAAATTAGGCATCTGAGTTCCAGTCCCAGCTCTGCCCCAAGCATATTGGATGATCTCAGGCTAATGAAACTCTCAGCCTCCACTCGCTCCTCTGCAAAGTCGGGGTAATAATGGTATCTGTCCCTAATGGTCCCAAATGCCAAGTATTTAAATTCCACCTTCATGATATTTACCTTACCCAAGTGCCAAGTAGTCATTTAGGTTTTCCCCTTAGATCAGCTCAGCAGTTTTAGCTAAATAATCTAAAAATAACATTTTATATCACTCTCATAAGTCATGGCTTTGGTGTGCTAGTAATTTATTGTCTGGTATACTAAATTAAGACAAACTCAGAGCCCCTAGCACCGGGCAGGCCCTTAGTAAGTGGTAAACATTCACATCTTCATCAGCATCTTTGTCATTATTACTGACATCATCACCACCATCATCTTCACCATCCTCATCACCATCATAATTACCATTGCCACCAGATACAGAGCCAATAAATACATGCTTCCAGACCATCTCACAGGATCAGCCCAACATGGCCCTGCCCTCAGCAGAATTAAGGACATGGAACCCATCCTGAAGTTTCAGGGCTTGCTGGGGTGCACAGCTAGGTGAGGGCTCCCTGCGGGCTGGACTGGGTGGCGGCTCTGGGTTGCCCCTCCCGCCCTCCACACCGGACCAGAGCTGATCTCTCTCCGGATGCCTCTGTCAACCTGCCTCTTCCTCCAGGCCAAGGCTGACCACACCCAGGCCTAGCCCTACATCTCTCAGAACTTCAGTCTCCTCGTCTCTGAAACAGGGCCAGCAGCCTCAGCTCTTCAGAACCCCACACTGGGTCCAGATCACTAGACAAACAGAAGTAATCATAGAGAGCCCTCAACACTCAGTAAATCATCAAAATTGTGTCTTCACGTTATCTCAGATTTGCCCTCCGGGATGTGCCTGAACCCTTCCCACACTGACTGTTGGGGGAAAGAGGGCCTGAAATGCTCACAGAATTAAAATAAAACCCACTTGGGTTGTGCTCCTTTTTATGTAAACTCAGCCACTCAGCATTCAGAGTTACTAGAACGAACTGCACTTTCTAAAAGGGCTTTTGGTGTTTCAAATGACCATAACCATTGATTCAAATAATTCTACTTAAAGGAAATAAAGATATGAAAAAAGATGTTTGTGTAAAAATACTTATCACAGAGTTATTTTTAATAACAAAAAAGAGAGAGAGTAAACAATACAAATGTCCAGTAATAGGAAGTAGTTAAACAAACATCAGGACTTTTATGTATCAGCAGGACATCTTTTAAACCATTGTACAACCATTTAAAAGCCATGTTATGTAAGTCTATGATGTGGGAAGACACTCAACATATATTGTAAGAGAAAAAGCAGGTTACAAATGTAAGCATATATCTAATATATAAACACATATATATATCTTTTATGTATATAAAGACATATATATCATATATGATGCTAATTTTGAAAGAAAGTAAAATCTTTATAATTATAAATGAAAATGAATAAAAATACATGCCCTGATATGTTAACAGGGGTCATACTAGATGATAAAATTCTGGGAATTTTATTTTTTCTGTACTTGATTTTTTTTAATAAGCATGCATTATTTTTATTATTAAGGAAAATCATATAATAAAAATGTTATATGTCATATATAATGATACCATAAATACCTGGGACTTTCGTCTTTAAAAATTTTCCTGCAGATCCCTTTTATGTTATTTTTAAATGTATCATAAAATCATAATATACAGTCTTTGAAAGAAAAGCTCAACAATAAAGAGGTGCATAAAATAAAAAGAAAAGCTCAACCCAACCTCGCTCTTCCATCGCTACCAAACCCTATCCCGCATAACTCATGTTATCATTATTTTGATGAATATTCTGCAAAACCTTTCTCTGTGATTGTAGAAACATTTTATCTAACTATTCAGTTCACTCATATTTTTATTTTATGAAAATAAAATTGCAATATACAAACTGTTCTGAAATGTAGTTTTTTTCAGAACAGCTATCCCTTCGAGTCAGTACCTTGTGATCTATGTCCTCTCTCTTCACTGTATCGTATTCCAGAGTGGGGTTAGGATGAAACTGATTTGCCCTTTGCCTTGTCTTTCCATTTTTTATTATCCCTTGGTGGCTTCCTAAACACCCTTAAGTATACTGACTTGCACCCTAGGAAATATAAGAGGGATCTCTAAAAGTAACACTGTGTAGGCGCTTTTTTAAAAAAATGTAACTTTTGCCATTTTGCCTTCAAAAAAGGGTTGTATGGATTTTTCAGATTCCTGTGAATGTATTCCTTAAATAAGATCCCAAGCCTCAACTCCCAGATTGAGGAATCTCAGGGACCATCTCGGGCTGGGTGAGGGGAGATATTCAACCCCAGGTACAGAGGCGAAAAAGGGCTGAGTCAGGACTGATACCCAGCTCCTCCAACTTCTAGACCCTTCTCACCTGTAGCAACATGGTTATTGCACTAACAGGACTCAACAGCCTTTGCCCTCAGCCTGGAGAACCAGCCTACCAAAGTGGCAAACTCCTGCTCACTCCGGGTCTCAGCTTGGATGTCACCCCTTCCAGGAAGCCTTCTTTGACTTCCCCAGAGGTTGAATTGGACACACCTCTTCCTGAAGGCTTAGCCATGGACTGTCCCAGTTGCCTGTCAGGTGGTGTCCCCACTAGACTCAGGGTTGGTGGGGAGGAGGGCAGTGCTTATCAGTCTGTTTCATATGTCCAGGCTCAAACGCGTCAAAGGGCAGAGAAGCATCAGCCTGAGATAAGAGAGAGGCTGTGCTGAGAAAGGGTCACCCACAGACCAGAAGACTTGGGAGTTCAGTCCAAACCTCACTGTTAGCTGTGCGTCTTGGGAAATTCACCTAACCTCTCTGATGCTGTTACTTCATCTGAACAACGGGCTTGGTTAACACTTGTCCTACTCTATCTACTAGGGGCCTCATTTTCTCTATCAAAACTCATGCCCTGTGGTCGAACAAGTCCAATCCTACTCACAGGAGCAACAGAAGAGAAACCGTACACACTAAGTCCTCAGATGCACACACAGGCCATGGGCTGTGGGATGTGTTTCTTGCATACCCACCATGGGGAGGCCTGAAGCAGCCCCGGTGGGGGTGGGAGTGAAAAGGGCAGGTCAGTACACACCAGGGCATCTGCTGGGCCTCCAGGCAAACAGCCCGGGAAGAAATGTGAATAGGCCCCGGAGGGGGTGGGGGTGGAAGAGGCCTGAGCTGACCAGTCTTCACACTCACTCAGGGGAGTGCACTAGGGTTTACAAACCCTTCATGTCATTATAATAGAACCTTCCAGAAGCCCTGTAACGCAGGGCTCCTTCCCTACCCACATCTTATAGAGGAAGATGATCAGTTTCAGAAAGGGGAAATGACTAGCCCAAGGTCACCCATCTAGTCAGAGTAAAGCTAGTTTCCAGGCCCGTAGGCCCTATACACACCCCCCAGCCCTGAAATTATCATCATAATAGCTCTCATTACCAGTGTGCTTCACTCTTTATGTGGGTTATTCTACTTCATCTTCGAACTATCACCTCGGAAAGATGAGGATTTTTAGATAATTTGCTTGGGTCCTTGACTCAAGATTTCAACACAAGGATGTGAAGCCAGAGTCATCAGATAGCAAAACCTGACTCCCAGAAGGGATGGGACAGCTGGGGGTAGGGGGCTTTGACCTGTCCCTCCAGACTGCAAAGCCTTCGAGGGCAGCCCCACTCCCACCTAAGATTCCAGGAAAGTGTACACACTGAGCCACCGTACAGAGCCAGCATGCCCCTATCCAGGACAACCTCCAATTCACACTCTGTCCTTCGCCCAAAGCCCTGGCATTTGACACCCTCTCACCCAACAGAAAGAATCAAACCCTCCGGGTTCCAGAGCATACAAATCCCCTACCTCCAACTCTGATGGTGCAGCCTGGGACGTGGGTCCTAGAACAAGAAAACCAGTCTCAGGATCATACAATCCCAGTTTGCAGATAAGTCAGCTGAAGCCCTGAGTGGCCACCTGGGGCAGAGGTGGGACCTCTCCACCACATCTGCACATCTCAGCTGTCCACCCAGATCCAGAGCCAAATGTTATGTCCCTCCTTCTCCCCTCTCCCCACCTCTCACTAATAATCTGATCCAGCTGGAGCAAAAGTGGGGGAGGGGGTGCACTTCCTGAGGTGTGGAGCAGGGGAAGGATGCTGCCAATCCTGCTCTTCTTAGGGCAACCCCCCCTCCCCTCTGCCAAGTACAAGTTTTCAAGGATTCCGGTCACTGAGTCATTCAACAAACAAATAGGGGCAGGGCTCTTCACACTCATCTCAGAGCAGAGGTACCGCCTCTGGCCACCGGGCCATCCCGCGGTCTTTTGGAACCATCCCAGAGATACATCCACTCATTTAACAAACGCTGAGGTCCTACTACGCACCAGTCACATTTCTCAGCCTCTTTCCTCTCCTCCCGCGGCCCCTCCCTCGGTCCCAGCCCTCAGCTCCTCCCCTGCCCATGCGTTCCCTGTGGCCCCTTGACCCCGGGCGAAGAGGGCAAATCCCGGGGGCGCCGGGGAGTCAGGGAGCCCCGAGGGGCTGAGACAGCGCTGGATGACCGAGTGACAGACACACGCAGCCCCCGTGGTTACCTGGTGTGGGCCCGGGCAGCGCAGGCAGGCGCCTCTCCCGCGGAGGCCGAGGAGGTACTGACACGGCCCTGGGGGGTGCTAACCCCCTCCCCACCCCCATCTTCGGCCTCCACCCCGGCCGGGCGGCCTGGAAAACCCAACCCCGGCTCAGCCGACTTCCTCTTGTGTCATGGAAAGTGCGGGTGCTGGGCACAGGAAACTCCCGCCAGGGATCTGGGGTCTGAGCGGGGACAGTGGGCTGGAGGCCTGGGAGGGGTAGAAGGAAGGCTAACTCGCGGAGGGTGGGCGGCAGGGAGGAGGGGCTTGGGGAGACAGAGGAGGGTGGGCGCCTATAGGACAGCGGCTGGGGAGGGGGTGGACGCTTGGGGGTTGGAGGGAGGGTCAGGATCCCTCCCACTGGGATGGGGGCAGGCAGCCGCCTGAGGTCCTGGACTGCTTTCAATTTTCCAAAAATTAACAGAAAAGAGTAGAAACTATACCCTTGTCTGTAATGAAGACCCCCCCGAGATCAAATAAAAAGCCAGTATTTTTGCTTGTTTTCTTTGCTTTTGGCGAGCGGGGGTGGGGAGGGTGGGGTGGAGGGTGGTGGCAAGGGTTGTAAAGTGAGAGATATGTGGGTTCAAATCTTAGTTTTAACCTCCCGAGGCCAAAGACGTTTCTTTCTGAGCCTCAGTTTCCTCGACTGAGAAATGGAAAACTGCACCCACTTCCTATGGTGGTTAGGAAGATTAAAGGAGGCCACGCCCCCTGGCTTGGGTAGGTGCCCACTAAAAACCCCCTTCCCCGGCTCCCGCTGCGGTTACGTAAACCGAGCGTGGTGACAAGGGCCATGAAGGGCCACTTCATAAACACCCCTAGTGTGACAAGTAAAAGCTTCCTAAACACCGAGTCTTTAAGAAAAAAGTTATCCAGAAGGTCCTTGGAGTGTAAGCAGGGTGGGGACCGTGTGTCTGCACCCCTGGTGCTTAGTGTGGGGCAGAGATTTGTTGTATGATCAAACAAACGGTGGAAGGATTGAAAAGTCTGGGATTTCTAGAGTCACAGGGGAAGGATGGATGTTTTGGGGTGGGGGGGTGGGGGTGCCAGGAAGGGCTGGCTGAGAACTTGGGTGTCACCTCTGGGGAGGGGAGGAGACAGCTCCGAATCCTGTGTGAGGTGGTGGGTGTGCCCCCCAATTGCACGTGTGATGGGAGTCCTCAGCCCCTGATCCTGGGCCTCGACCCTGCCCTCTGGGGAACCAATTCCAGTATCCCCAAATCCTCCCAGCCTCACTGAGAGGAGACTGGGGAGTGTTGGATGCGGGAGCTAAGTGGATGCTATCTGGCAGCCGCTGAGACAACCTCATCAGGCCCTGGGAGGGAGAGCCCCGCCCCAGCGCTGGAGGACCGCCAGCTGCAGAGAGGGCGGGGATGGGGATCGGGTGCAGCTGGGAGGCCCACTCAGCCTCTTAGCCTCCAACATTTCACATTACTGTCATGTCGGAACCACTTCGCCCCTGCCTGGTGTGGCCCGGATTTCGAGAAGCCCCAAGGAACCGAGGTCTGCCTCCATCTGCCCTTCCTGGAATGAGGGACCTGAACCTTTTCCCAACCACATGCCTCCCCCACCTGCTTCACAGAATGCCGGCCACCTCCCCTCACCCTCAATAGCCAGGGATTTCTTTCAGCCCCTCTGGGAACAACATGCATCAACACAAAGATGTCACACATACACACAGCGACGCAGACCCGGCGCCCACGGCAGAGCCCTCTCCATCCAGTGTTTGCTAGTAAAATGCCTCCGGTGGGGAGTCACCTCCAACTCACCCCTCATCCCAGCAGGGGAGATGGAGGGTTTCATTTGGCTTTTCATCTCTGAGCAAGGACTGGGGCAGGGTCCCCACTTCCCACTCACTCCTCACCCCAGCACCGCTCAGAGCCTGCTTGGTGGGATGTGGCCCCTGTCCCCCTCAATCCCCTCAGCCAGGCTTAGGGCCCCCGCAGGCCGCAGCCCTTTCCCTGCCCCAGCCCTAGGCACCTCGGGCAGGAAGCTGGCAGAGACCAGGCCCGCCATTCGAATTGGGGCAGATGGTTTTACCAAGGAGGAAGTTGACAGTTTCAACTTCAAACACAGGTGACGCAGGCCCCACACTGTCGGCTTCCCTGTCCCACCCCTGCCTGAGCCTGCCCGCCCTGCCCCCTCCTCCCAGAGAGGGACACACAGGGCCAGACGCCCTCACCCACGGGTGCCGAGCTCACCGAGACTGAGGCAGGACGAGGCCGCGCCCATGGGGTCTCAGCATTCGCCGCTCGCCGCCCGGTACCTGCTGGGGCTGCTGGGTGAGTACCCGCTCTGGGGCGTCTGTCAAGGTACCTGGTCTCAGGGTGCCAGGGTGAAGATGTCAGTTCTTTCCTCGGTCTGACTCAGGCTTGCATGTCACCTCTCTGGAGCATCATGGAGGGTTGGGGCCACCAGGACTCCTGTCTTCTCCTCCAGCCCCAGCTCAGCTCTCAACCCTGCTTGTCTCACCCCCAGGGTCCCACCTCTGCTTCTCTCTTGCACTGTTGGGGACCTTACTGTGCCCTTCCAAGCGGAATTCATGCCAAGATAAGACTCAGCCTAGAGATCAAGTTGTGCGGTCCCCATTCCATGCAAGCTTCCCTGTGCAGCTACTCTCCACCCCATGAGTGTCCAGGCCGTTACTTGGATGCCTCCGGGGACAGGAAACTCAGCATCTCCTGGGCAGTTCTGACGATGCTCTGGACAGAGCAGACCTAAGCAGGGTGGGGACCACCTCTGGATTACAGTGGGACAAAGGTCAAAGACACACCGAAGTTCATCCCAGAGGGGCCTTACCCAGGCCTGCCAGCCAAGCGTAAGCACTCTCTGGGTCTGTTCTCACTCCAGGCCTGGAGGACGGGCTTCCAGAACTCTTCCCCAGGGCCATGGTGGAAATGACCTGGGGTCTCTGGAGAAGCTGGCTGGGGATAAGGTTAGGGCTGGGTGAGGTCTGAGGCATCCTATTTGCTGGAGGGGAGATGGTGGACCTGGCAGTCCTCCATCCCTTGAGACCTTGGGACACTAGCTGGGGACCGGAGTCCTGCTGCTAGGGCACTCACGACACTGGTAGTGGGGAGGATCTGGAGCAAACGTGGGGTGGGGAAGGGCAGTGTACTTTGTGGCCTAAGCCCTAGCATCTAAGCCTAGCTGTGTATGACCTCAGCTATGTCCCTGAGCCTCTCTGGGCCTCCACTTCCCCATTTATAAAATGCCAGGGGTGATCTGGATGAGATCTGTCTGCTTCTCAAGGGTCTGGAAGGTGTGGCAGGGTGAGAGGTGATTGACTCAGGACAGGAACAAGCGGGAGCTTGCGGCTTCCCAGTTTGGAGGGAAAGGACTCAGGGGACATTGCCTACCTGAGCAGGAAGCCTCAGTCCTTCCCAGAGAAGGGGGCAGGCAGGTGTGTATGTGTGTGTGTGTGTGTGTGTGTGTGTGTGTTCGTGGGCAAAACATGGCCTCCAAGTGTAGGCTTGCCTTCCCGCCGTGTGTGTGACAGTGGACGTGCACACACATGTTCTCATGGCTGTTCTTACATGGAACTGCAGAAGGTACAAAGGGCCTCCCGTCCCCAGGGCGGAGGCTGAGAGGTAGACCCCTGCTGCCCTCTGGGACCCTCCGAGGAGCTTCTGAGTCCTCCTTAGCCCTGGAGATTCCAAGGACCAGGCCCCTAAGCCCCGCTACCTACCCCTCCCCTGTGGCCTCTGACCCCACCAGGGCAGAGAGGCTGGCCAAGCTCCCAGCCAGGAGCAGGGGAGGGAGTCTTGATCTATGGGCCTCCTCCCAAATTCCATCAGGGCCGAGGCTCACGGCAAGACCAGGCCCAACAGAGCCCAGAGTCAGGAAGCGTTGGAGGCAGTGTCTTCACTGGAGTATAGGAACCATCTGGAAGCCCAGGAGCACATGGTTCCTGGTGTGTGTGTGCATCTGTGTGTGTGAACTGGTGGGTAACAAACATTCCCATTGTTCAGTAGGTCACAGCTTAAGAAATACTTTTAAAACCATTTTTTTCTGTAAGCTTCAAAACAGGAAGGAGGTGGTCCCATTGCCCCCATTTTACAGTAGGGGAAACTGAGGTCCCTGGGGAGCATCTAGTGAGCTACAGAGCCCACCCCAGCCTGGTGCTCCTGCTCTCACAGAGGCCCCTCTGCACCCCGAGCTAACAGCAAAATGCACCAAAGCCACTCCTCCGAGTAGGAAAATGGCCGTGGGACACAACCGCCATGCAGCCACCAAGGGCTAAGGATGCCTAGGGCTGGGGCTGGGGGCAAACAACACAGGCACCCTTCGAGCCATTCCAAGTAGAGGCATCGCCAGAGCCTTGGGGATACTGCGGCCTCCTGGCTGGCCATCAAGGTTGTGCCATGGCTTGGCGACCTTTGATACATGAAGATGCCCGTGGCCTGCTTCCCTCCGCAGCTGCTCTTAGCCCCAGCCTGCCTGGGGCTCACCTGCCAGGGGTGGGGCATAGAGGCCACCCTGATCACCACCCAGCTGGTCAGGCCCAGCCACCGGGACTCCAGAAGCCAGCACTCGGGCGTGGGAAAGTCATGGACTCGGCAGTTTGAATTCTCTTCTGTCGCTTATCAGCTGGGTGACCATGGACCCATTCTATGAGCTTCAGTTTCCTCCTCTGCAAAATGGGTATAATAATAGGACCTGCCTCATAGAGATTGATGAGGATTAAAGGAATCAAAGAATGTGGAGCCGTAGTAGGAACATCAGCACGGAGCATAGTAAGTGCTCAGTTAGCATTAACCACCATCGTAAATTAATTTATCATAGAAATAAATTTATTAATACATAAAATTATTGTATGAATTTATTAATTGTTATTTATTATACAATTCGGCATATCGATTTATTACTTATTATATAAAATTATTATTATTACTATCAGCCTCAGCAAGAGACAAGGTGAAGTAGGACCTGGTGGGGAGGAAAGTCTTGCCAGATGAGAGCCAGGCCATCAGCCTCTCTCTTCCCCAATCCTCCCGCACAGGCTCGGCATCCATTCATTTATCCACCTACAAATATTTACGGAGCATCCGCTACGTGTCCAGCTCTGTGTAAAGCACTGGGGCTACATCAGTGAAGGAGACAGGAGTCCCTCCCCTCATGGAGGGAGCAGCCGAAATATTCACAAATTTCTAAATATCATGATCGGGGCAATGAAGGAAACAGCAGGGCTGAGATGCAGTGGCCGAGTTCACTTTCAAAGGGGCTCCCGGTCCAAGGGGTTCCCCTGTGAGGAAGCGGCGAGACCCAGATGATGGAAGGAGCCAGTCAGGCAGAGGAAAGAGGCAGGAGTGTCCCAGGCAGATGAGACATCGAGGGCGAAGGCAAGGGCAGGACAGGCAGACAGGGACTGGGTGTCCACAGTAGAGGAGGGGAGAGGGGGGAGCCAACTGCAAGCTGTCCCAGGCTGCAGAGCTGCAGCCCCGAGCGCCCCACCCCCAGCGGGGAGAAGCGGGACCTGGGGTCTCGAGGGCTGGCACTGACCCCTCCGGTCACTCTGGCCAGCTCCAACCATTCAGAGGGATTTTTCCACAGCAACCAGGGAACCAGGGAAGGACTCCAACTCCACCCAACAACATCGATTGAACACCTGTCCTATGGGCATGCATACAGGTGCCTGGATAGCAAGTGTGTGTATGCTGTGTGCCCGCCTGCTATGTGTGTGTGTATGTGTGTACACACAAGCGTGAAGGCCTGTGGGGCTTGGGAGCAATCAGTCTGGGTTGGATTTCTGCTTGGCCACTCACAGATGGTAAGAACACCCTCTGAGACTCAGCCTTCTCAGCTGTAAGCTGGGGGTAACTTCAGAGGGTCATGGCAATCTTGAGATCTGGTTCATTCAGTCAGTCAGACAGCATGCGTTTAGCGAGCACCTACTGTGTGCCAGTACTGTCCTAACCGCTGAGGACACATGAGGAACTATCCAAATTCCTGCCCAGGTGGACCTGACTTTGTAGTTGGGGTGCGATGGGGAGGCAGGCAAGAGATGAGCTAAGTCAATGACTATATGGATGTTAGGAGGTTATGAATGATGTAGGGTTGGGGACTGGGTGCTCCAGGGGGCCGTGCTGGACCTGGGAGGGTGCAGTGTTCTCACAAGAAGATAATATTTGAGCAACTATGCACAGGAGATAGTGGGTGCACCGTGCCCTGTGGGCCTGGGGAGGACCGCTCCAGGCAGAGGGGCTGTCACACACAGGCTGGTGGCGAGGCAGAGGCAGCCATGGAGGCCTCCGTGAGGACAGGACATTTTCTCCAATGAACTCAAGCTGCCCAGGTGCCCAGCAGAGGAAACAGGGTGCTGAGTATCCTGGAGAGAAAGGGTAACTCTCACCTCTCCAGGTGCACAAGTCCCATCTTGAGCCTCAGACCAGGTACGTTTGGGAACCCGGAATTTTTCAGGTTGCAGGTAATATTGTTTATGTGCTATGTGCTCATGACATGCCAACAAGGTCCGGGCAATACCTCGTAATCAAACACATCCCCAGTTCTGCAGTGAAACTGAATTCACACACTAAAGGCACAAATATCTTCCCACCAAATGCATCAGAAAAGCCTTTTGGTTTTGGACTTGGAATTACAGTGGCAGATGGGACCCTGTATCACTTCCTCTAAAGCCACTACTGTCACCACGATTACCTCTGTCATTATCATGTATCCTTAGGGTGCTCGACTCTCAGGTTTCCACTAAGGACCCTGATACTCCCTTCTCCCTGGGGGCGCGGCTGGGAGAGATGTAGTGGGAACAGGGTACGAAATTGGTGGCAGTTGGCAGAAGTGACTTGGATCCCATGCGCTGCCACAGATGCCCCCTTGGAGTGAGCCTCTCCCTCTCCCTGGCCTCAGTTTCCCCTGTCTGTACCAAGAGGCAAGCAGGCTCTGGGGTCTCCCACTGGTAGACCCCCAGGGCGCCCTGTTAAGTGATGGTGTTGCCAAGAAACCAGCCTCTGAACCCCGATAGCCGAACTGAGAGTCGGAGGCAGTTTTGAGAGGAGAGGAAAGAACAGCTTTATTGCTTTGCCTGGTAAACGGAGTCAGCAGGCTAATGCCTTTAAGACTGAGAGTCCGTCTTGGGGTAAGGGTCCTGGGGTTTTATAGAAAAATGGGAGCAGGGAGGGTGGTAACAATCAGGTGTGAGCAGAGTCTACATTCCTTTCATCTTGGCAAGAACTTACTGCTGTTATGGAGGAATTGAGGGTCTGCCCATTTTCTCAAGGTTCAGTCCATGACCTTTCAAGACCTCTAGGGTAAAAGGATAAGTTATTCTAAGAAAAGAACGCACAGGGAGGGGAGCGTGTTAGTCATAAGATCAGTTTAGTCACGAGTTCAGGCCTGAACAGCACGGTAGCCATCTTGTTAGTTTTCTATTCTTTCAGTGGTGATGGGGTTTCTGCCCTGACTCTACCACCAGTGAGCTGTGTGACCTTGGGCAAGTCACTCAGCCTCTCTGAACCTCAGTTTCTTGATCTGAAAATGGAGGTAAACATGGTCCCTTCATCACAGGGCTGTGGGTGGAAAGGACAGTTCCCTGGGTGTGAAAAGGCTTTGGGATCTGTGCCACTCTGAACAGAAGGAAGGGTTTGTCCCTGTGACAGTGGAGGCACACACTGCACCATGAAACTCATGCAGATTCAATCAGACGCACCAGGCCACCAAGGAGAGCGTGGCATCGCAATTTAGATAGTGAAGGCCATTCTGCCCATAGTCTTGCTATCACTCGTTGGCACAGGGCCTGGGTGGGTGAGATTAGAGACCCGAATCTGCTGTTCTTTCTGCCAACTCCAGCCCCCAGGCTTCTCTTGGCATGAGCTCAGCTTGATTCTTTGCGTGTTTTGCACATAAAAAGGCCCCTGATCAAAAAGCAACCGCTGCATCTGGTACTCGACCCAAGAAACAGAATTTTGGCCCTTTATGATCTTCGTTTCCCTGAGGCCCTGATACAGAATCGGGTTAACACGGCTCCACTGATGAGTGTCGTTTCGGAGAAGCAGGGTTCCTGGACTTTCGAGTCAGCATCTCATCAGAGGATGAGGGAAGGGCAGTCCAGAATGCCCCCAAAAGACAGTCAGCATATCGTGTTTGTGGTAAATCGATGAGAATCTTATGGACCATTAGAGGGAATCACTGTTAATGGAAACAATGATTCGTCTGACTTCCAAACCGCATTAAATCAGTCTGTCAGTTTCCTTATCTGGAAAACAGAATGATGACAGCCTCTCTGATTGAGCCTGTCAGGAAGAAGTGGGGTCTCCCGTAAAATAGCCTCGCCCAGGGGGTCTGCACAGAGTAAGACTCAATGAATGTCCCAGCCCTGTGACAGTGGGATCTCGATGCCCGCTGGGCCCTCAGCAGGCCACGCTCTTGCCTCCACTTCCCAGTGTGTGGGAGCTGCGGGCTCAGATCCTCACTGGTCCAGGCAGACCCCGGAGTGAGTCAGAGTCGAGCATCAAGGATACAGGCTCTGAAGCCTGCAGCCTGGGCCAAATTCTGGCTCTGCTGTAAAATGGGATCCATAATACAAGTCCATCAACATTCATCTGCAATTCCGAAACCCAAAACCCGTTTGCAAATTTCGGGCAAACTGCATACAGTGCAAAATTCCGACCTGAATGAGTAGGAGACTATTTATAATCTTGGCGCATCCCACTCCGTGTGAAAATTCCTCACGTTCCACTGCAGAAACCATCATGTGTTTGAAGATGAGGCTCTCCAGACACAGGGTGATGGGGGGGTGGGGTCCCGAGGGTGCTGGCAAGCCAGGACAAAACAGGCCGAAACCTTGGAGCTCACGGCAGTGCAGCCCCATGTGGCCAAAGCATAGTGTTTTTCAAAAACATCTGGATCTTGGGGGTTTTTTAAAAGCAAAACAGAACCAAAAGAAAGCTTTAAAAACAGTGGACTCAAAAAAAGATGTAAACACTGTGCAGAGCAAATAAAACTCATCCGTGGCCTGATGGGGCCGGCAGGGTCGCTGTCCAGAGATCCAAAGTTAGAACCATCTGGAATGTGGGGGGGCGCAAGAGGAGAGGGGAGGGAGGGAATGTGTATGCAAATGTCTCAGAGCTGCTTTCAGGAATTCATTTACTCCTCGCTGAGACTTCATCAGGGCAGGCAGGGTCAACATTTAAATCTCTGCAAAGGTAGAGATGTGGAGAGGGTCTCACGGAGAATTAAAAAGCTTTCTAACTCTGGCGTTTTTGGCCCTGAGCTTTCGCTGGCTTGGTTGGTCTAAGCCCTAAGTAGCGGGGCCTCCCAGGAGAGTTTGGCAGGGCAGGGATGGGGGCCGGCCCCCTACTGCTCCAGGTATAGTTGCTGATGATGGATTGGGAAATGGCACGATGCTTCCGTGCCTCGTGTCCCTCATGGTCTCGAGGGTCCCCAGGCTTCCGTTTGCAGATTCTGCAGCAGCAGATCCCTGGGCCTTGGACTCCATGCAGGGGCTGAGCTAAGTTGTAGCCAGGGAGGGGGTGGTCAGAGGGACCCCAAGCACAGGCTGCAGGGCTCAGGGGAAGGAGGATGTTGGTCTGAGCCCCATAAGAAGCAGCTGAAAGAATGGAAATAAGTCGTGGGCAATCAAAACCTGAACGGATCCCTGGACAGACAGGAAGACGCAGCACCCAGGAAGCCTCCCAGTCAGTTACACATCTCACCTGCCCACGCCTGCCAGCTGCTGAGATGCATCAGGAACTAAGACTATAGACCCTGGAAGTTTGAGTTGAAAGGAAGGTGAGGGATGGTGGAATCTAACTTTATAGACAAAGAGACCAAACCCAGACAGGTTGAGTGGCTTGCCAAGATCTCACAGCAGATTCCTGGAAACGTCTTCCCACAGCATGTTTCACTGACTGAACGGAATCCCAAGTTCACCCCCTTTCAGCAGGCGTGCACGCCAGGAGCAGGCAGGAACTGGTGGCACACAGGGCAGGCGGTCGCAGCCGTCCCTCTGAAAGAAAGGGCGGCAGCTGGGCCCATCAGTCAAAAGCACAGACTCTGGGCCACATGGCCTGGCTCAGAGTCCTGGCCCCAGCACTCACCAGTTGCTTAGCAAGTTACTTACTCTGTTTCCTTTTCTATAAAACGGTGATCACAATAACAGTGTGAAGTCTAAGTAGTGAAGTCTAAGAGAGTTAATGTGCAAAAATGCCAGGGGAAGAGTGCAAACTATAAGTGTTAATGATGGTGATGGTGATGGAGATGGCGCTGGTGACGGTGGCAATGTTGGTGATGGTGACGGTGACAGTGACGGTGTTGGTGCTGCCGACCTGAGACCAGTCAAGCTCCCAGAGGGAGGCAAAGCCCTGGAATGCATAGATGCCTTTTCTCCACAGAGCATTTTCTTCTCCAGAATTTTTCTCGGTTCCCGGGCTGTGCAGTCTTTTCCTGAGAACATTCTCTGAGCAGAGCCTGGCTGTTCTGGGTGAGATCTGCTAGGCTGGTCAGGCCCAGTCCGTGCCCTGGGGGCGTCAGGGTCTGGGAGTTCCAGAACCACAGGGTCAGGGTCTAGGTCATTTTCATTTCTGCATTCCCAAACTTGGGATTTTGGAGGCCCCACTGGGTGGCAGAGAGCAGAGAGCATGGGTTTGGAAGGCAGAATCGTGGTTCAACTTCAGGCCTTGCCAGTGGCTGGCATTGTCACCCTGGACAGGGCACTCGCCCTCTACCAACATCTACACCGTGAACATATTCAGCTCGTGTTGGGGGGCCGTGTGGAAGATGAACAATGATATTTGTAATGACCCCTCCCCCAGGAGGCTGAGTACACAGTAGGTGGTCAATAATTGGTAGCTGCCGTTAATGAATGTTGACTGTGGTGACTTTGGGAATATGCAGGTCCTAGTGGGAAAGGGAAGTGGTGAGCCCTGTGACCTGGCTCTGCAATGGTACAGACAGGGATCGCTCCTGCTGGGGAAACTCCTGAGCAGGCCTGCAGCCCCACCACCCCTGCCCCGGGGCCCAGCCAGTAACACCAGCTCTGAGCACTGAACACGGGCCAGGAAGGCACAGGGCTAAGTCCTCTACATAGATTATTTCATCTCATCCTCATGACATTGCTGTCAAGTTGGTCCCTTTCTTGCTCCCATGCTGCAGATGAGGAAACTGAGGCTCAGGGGGGCTAAGAGACTGTACCCCAGGGCCCTCAGGTAGGAAGTGGCAGAGCTGGTACTCAGATCCAGCGAAAGGCATCAGTGTCCGAAAAGCTGCCCTGCGTCACACAGCGCCAAAGGGTGGATCTTTGGCCACTTCAAGCTGCCTCAGCCCTCAGGGCTTAGCCAAATAAATGAATCACTAAAGGTAGACAGTACCATTCACAATGGGGATGTGGGACCAGAGGGAAGTGGGAATGAGAAGTCAGGGGTGAGAGTTGAGGGAGAGACAAAGCCTCCTGCCTTCTCTCTCACCAAGCTAGCCGGGCATCTCCACCATGTCCTCCAAGGCTGCAATAGAGCAGATGATTGACAGTTGGCCAGCCCCCTCCCAACCCAGGCCAGAGCTCTGCCTCTGCTCTAAGTCCCACACTCCCTCTGCGTAGGAAAAGCCTTCTCCTTCCGAGGCCCAGGACTCCCCGGGCCACCACAGTGGGCTCTTGCCAAGATGGACAAAACTTACCACAGGCCACAGCTTCGTTATAAGGCGCCTTGGTTGTGGGGAGATGGCAGTTTGGCTGGTTCAGCTCTCCCCTTAAAATTCTACCATCAGCTTCAGAACACACAGGGAAAAATGGGCTTTTTTACACCCAGCAACAATTTCTCAAAAGCAACTTAAACACAGCCCTTTACTGTATAAAGTGGTCACCCTGATCCCAGGGTGAGAAGCCAGCCCAGGGGGCAGATGGAAACCAAAACACCCGCTCCATGACCGAGAAAGCCAGGCAGCAAATTTGGGGAGGGGGGTGGGCTCTGAGGCCATGCAAGCCTGCCACCCCACCGCATCCCCATCCAAATCAAACTTCTGCCCCTGCCACACATGAGCTGGCCACAGGCTGCTCGGCCAAGAGCCCGGCAAGGAGCCACTGGGCCCCCGCTGCACAGAGGGGCTGGGAGGAGGCGGAGCGTCCTACATGGCCCCCATTCCTATCAAAGTGGCACAGGCAGGAGCCAGGCCAGAGGGGAGGCCAGTTACCCCCCAGACCCACGTTCACTGGGCTCCTTCACCAACTGGCCACGTTATCGTGGGCAAGTCCCTTTGCCTCTTTGAGCTCCGATTTCCTCGTCTAGAACTGGGAGCTGTTAAAGGGAAATTGCTATCATTCTTATCCAGCCTTGGGAATTCTAGAAAGCACCAATGCTGTCCTGGATTCCCATTCTGGCTCATTTCTCAGCTCTCTAGAACCATGACATCCAAGCTTTTTTTGACTGAAAACAACACTCAGGAGATTTTTATACCACCACCCAATGCACAAAAAGTGAGCCTTACCCTCACAAGACATGATGCATTCTGACATTCTCTATTCTACCCCATTTCATTTTTTAAAAAATGGATGGTTGCATTATCATATAATTTTTAAAAATTGATGGTTGCAATGCTGCATGTTCCTGCAGAGGGACAGCATGAGGAAATCTGGGGGGTGATGGGCTGTCGTACGCCTCGTTTGTTATGGTGATTACACAGAACTATATGTGTGTTAATATTCATAGAATTGTGCATTAAGGGAAAATCAATTTTACTGCATGTTTGTTTAAAAAGTAAAGTTTTAAAACAAGAAAGAGAAGTGATGGTTGCCTTGCACTAAATTGATTTCCTGACCCCCTAGGTGTTCCAACTTGTAGGATGAAAATCCCTGCCCCTGAACCCTGTGGAGGGTGATGGCGGCCGGAGGCGGAAAAGGCCATTAATCAGGCTGTGGGTAGTGGGGAGGCGGAGGGGGGGGGCGGGTGGAGAAGGGAGTGGGGGACAGACTTCATTTCCTGACGTCCTCTCTCCTTTCCGCAGTCACTTCCTGCCTCGGAGGCCTCCGAGGGCTCAACTTGGAGGAGTCAGGTAAGGAAGAGCCACACAGAAAGGGGGGCGTGGAGCAGGGCTGTGATGCCACCAGGCTGTAGGGGGACCTGACATCCCTCTGTCAGAGTGAATCCACCCTGAGGAGTTGGGGAGAGAGAGAGAGAGAGGGCTCCGACACACATACACACACACGTGCACATGCACACGCATGCACGCCCACTTAAGAGGCCCATTTCAGGTCGATGCCCTCGATGGCCATAAAGCACCACACAAATGCTAGCTCTCCTGATAATTATTATTACCACCCACTCACCAGGCACAGAAAACAGACTGGCCCGTAAATGCACCTTGCAAAGTCTTGCTTCCTACCCAGTCCTGCCAGATGCTCCCTGGTCAAAGACATTTGCAGCTGAGGCTGCAGAGAGAGGCTGCACCAGACTGTAAAGTGTGTTAAATGTCTTGCCTTTGAGGGTGGACACTAGCCTAGAGGCTAGTGTTTCCCAGACAGGGTTCCACGGAACTCGTTGGACCCACGTTAGGCAACACTACCTCACCCCCTGCAGACTGTTGGGGTGCACAGGCCAGGTAGAAGCAGCTGAGAAGTCCTCCAGCGAGGAACTCTGTTAAGCATTTTCAAATTCAGCGGTTCCCAGACTCATTTGACCACAGACCTCTCTTTTTTACATTTCCTGAGATAACATCATGCTGAATGTATTTGAGGATTAATGCGGCGGGAGGGTCCCATGAAGCCACGGTGCAAAGGGGCCTTGATGGGCCCTGAGCCAGGACCTGGAACCCTGTGATGGCAACCTAGCTCCCAGCTCTAGCAAGACTGCACCTGCTGTACGAGCCCACTTCTGTAACATGTGAGAACGGGCAAAACTCATCTCAAGTGACAGAAAGCAGATCAGTGGTTGCCTGAGGCCGGATTCAGGGAAATTGACTACGAAAGGGTGTGAGGGAACTTTCTGGGCGATGGGGACATTCTCTGTCTAGAGGGTGGCAGTGGCCACAGGCATGTATATGTTTGTCATCTTCCACTGAACAAGTGCCCTTAAGATGAGTGCCTTTCCCTGCATGTAAATAGTACTCAATAACATTGAATTTACAAGTTAAAGGGTAAAAACCCAATTAGGAACCGGGCCCTATCCGGGATCTATTGAAACAGAATTTCCAGGAGTGGGGCGATTCTGCTGGACAGTGGGTGCCGAGAACCCCTCGCTCACTGCTCCAAGTTCCCCTGGGCTCTGGGGTCTCCAGCCCCATCCTCCTAGGCCTGGTTTCAAGAGACCACCTGGGGCAGGAGCAGCACCAGCCCGAGTCTCTGGGAAGTCCCTGCAGGGCCCCAGGGGAAGCTCACAGGAGAGGCCAAGCAGGCAGCGCGTGGGCAGAGGGAGCCTCCCTGGGTGTGGGCGCCAGGCGGGGAGGGTGCAGCGAGGGGACCTCGTGGAAGGCCCTTTCCCACCTGACCCCCACCCTCACCTCTTTGACCCCCTAGGGTTCAGTGTGAGACTCAGTGGTTCCGGCTCGTGGTGCCAGGGCCGGCTGGAGGTCAACGCCAAGGACACGTGGTACATAGTGCACAGCCAGAGCTGGGGCCTGAGTCCGTTCCGCCAGGACTCCGCCGGGGCCTCGAAGCTCTGCCGGCAGCTGCAATGCGGGGAGCCCTTGTTCCTTGCCCACTCCCATCCCCTCACAGGGAAGCTATTCCTGAAACAGATCACTTGCCATGGACAAGTGGGGTCCTTCTCCAATTGTAGCTTGAGCTCCAGCAGGACAAACCGGGCAGAACCTCTGGCCCTGATCTGCTTAGGTGAGTAACTAGCTGGCCACGGGGGTTCCCTGGGCTTGGCGCCAGCCTCAAGGAGACAGCCCAGGGCCTGTGACCTGGAGCCTGAGCAGGCAGGTGGAAAGGGTCCCAGATTTACAACCACCCCCTCAGAAACATACACTGGTGGGGAACTGGAGGGGGCGCACTGAGGGGGTGCCGGCACCTGTCTGGTAAGATGGAAAAAGTTGAGGACCTGGTTCTGCCAACTGCTAACTTCTCTCAACCTCTATTTTCCCAACTGTAAAACGAGCTGGTACTCCCCGCCTCACAGGAGGCTTAGAGACAGCGTGCGGGCCGAGGGGGCTTGCATCCTGAGTTCTGGGTCTTTCTCAACACTGCCGGTTGCCCCCAGCTCTCCGCACACCCCCATCTCTTCCCTCGTCCCTCCCAGGGTCCCCAGCTCCTCTCTAACCAGAGTGTCTATTTGTAGAGCCACGGAAGACGACGCCTCCTCCCACAAGCCCCCCGCCCACAACCACGCCGGAGCCAACAGGTAAAAAGATTCTGAGGGCCTTGGGGGTCGGGGGTTGGATTTAGCAAGTAAAAACACAGGATGTGCAGTTACATTGGAATTTCAGATAAGAATGAAAAGTTTTAGTGTAAGTATGTTCTACACAATATTTGGGACCTTACCATACCCCTGGGCTGTCGGCTAGTCCATGTGTTAGAGCCACTGAGCAAGGACGGCCCCAGGGCTGGTCATCAGTGCTCAGCTCTGCTCTCCCCCATGCCTCTCTTCCCCCAGCTCCTCCCAGGCTGCAGCTGGTGGCAGGTCCCGGGGGCCTGCGCTGTGCCGGTGTGGTGGAGTTCTACAGAGGCAGCCTGGGTGGCACCATCAGCATCGAGTCCCAGGATGGGACCCAGGACCTGGGGAACCACATCTGTGCAGCCCTCCAGTGTGGCTCTTTCCTGAAGCATCTGCCGGAGACCGAGGCCACCAGGGCACTAGAGGCTGGAGAGAGAAGACCCTTGCCAATCCGATGGAAAATCCAGAACACAAGCTGTGCCTCCCTAGAACAGTGCCTCCGGAAAGTCCAGCCCCAGGCAGGCGGCCAAGCTCTTGGCCTCATCTGTACTGGTGAGTGGGGCCCGGCCAAGACCCATGGGTATCCCCAGATAGTCAGTCACCACACGGTCTCCAGGCAGAAGCAGCCCCTGAGGGTCTCTTGGCCTGAGGAGAGGAAAACCTGGCTGGCTCTCAGGCCCACCCACCCTTCTGCTAGGAGGCCTCTGCAGGCTCTAACCTGCAAAACCAAACCCAGAGGTCTTGCCTTTGATTTTTTTTTTTCCCTAAATAGGAGATTTACTAGGGCTTTGAAGATGCATGTTGCTATAGAAATTGGCCAAAGCTGGTGAGATCACAACTCACTCTAACCTGAGCACGTGTGGGCCTCCAGGCCCAACCCTGTCAAGCAGAAATGAATTCAGTCTCCATTGGGCCAGGCCCTTTTATGAAAGCCTGTCCTTCAAGGCTCGAGGCCTAGGCAGTTGGATCCCTGGGTTCTGTCCCATCCGTGAGTCACCAGGACTCAGAGCAGGAGGTACTTCCCCCCCCAGGCCTCCGTTTCCCCTTTCTGAAAAGCCCTTCCTCCTCCTGAGGTGGGAGCAAGAGAATGAGAGGATGTTCCCAGGAGAAAAGTGGATCCAGGTGGAGCCGATTCCTCACAGCTCATCTTTTCCTGACCCTGGGCAGAGGCTGACTCCCTGCTGGTGGCTGCCGAAGGGCACTGCCACCTGCTGGCCCCTTCACTGAAAGTGCCAGAGCTGTTGCAGCTGTGCAGGGGGTCCAGGGACAGAGCTTGATGGGGGAAATGCAGGAAAGGATGTCAGAAGAAGGAAAAGGCAGAAAGGAAGGTGGTCTCACAAGGTGCCCTGCCGCCCCCACCCCCGAGAGCTGGGCCCTGCCAGGGCCCCCACTTTGCCAGTGCCACAGGGCCCAGGGAACTCCCGCCCAGCCCGCCACCTCACCTCCCCTTGCTTTCCCCCCAGATTTCCAGCCCAAGGTGCAGAGTCGCCTGGTTGGGGGCAGCAGCTCATGTGAAGGCACTGTGGAGGTGCGCCACGGCAAGCAGTGGGATCCCCTGTGCGACAGCTCCTCGGCCAAGGGCTCGGCAGCGCGGTGGGAGGAGGTGTGCCAGGAGCAGCAGTGCGGCAACGTCAGCTCCTACCAGGTGCTGGATGCCACCGAGAAGACCTCCCAGGGGCTCTTCTGTCCCCCAGGGAAGCTGTCCCAGTGCTACCAGCTTCTAGAGAGAAAATCCCACTGCAAGAGGGTGTTTGTCACATGTGAGTTGGCCACAGGCCATGGTGGTTGGAGGGCGGTTCTGGATTTTCCTTCTAGGACTCAGTCAATGAGCCCTTTTCTGAAGAGCAGGCCTGGGGCACTAAACAGAGAGCCCCGGAGACCTAGGAAAGTGTGGGGAAATGACAAATAGGGGTGGGGAGGGGACAGGAGTGCTGAGACAGCAATGAGCATGAACCATAAAGGGGAGACTGGCCGTAACTGTTAGGCAGCTAATGAATGACACAACTCTCATTCCGTTTTCTATCTTCCAGATGGGAGACAGAAAAGCAAGGGAGCGGTGCTGCTCATTCGCTGCACTAGTGGTACCTGAATAGCACAGGAGAGAGAGAAACGAGGGGCGGGGGTAACAGCTCAGTGGTAGAGCACATGCCTAACATGTATGAGGCCCTGGGTTCAATCACCAGTACCTCCATTAAAAAAAGAGAGAGAGAGAGAGAAATGGCTGGCTGGCTACTGGTATACAGTCTTATACTGGTATGTGATGGCAAGGTGATCACTTATAAGCAACTGGCTAATGGTAGAAAGTTACAGAGTTGAAAACAGGAGTGGCAAACGATAGCCATCCGGATGATCAATTGTTAGATAGTAAATCATGGATAAATGACTGTGCAGCAGAGAATTCCAGAGATGGGTGGAGAGAGAACCAGATACCGCACTCGCTGGTGAATTACTGGGGAAGCCAGCCAGCCCGCAGCTTCCTGCTGATGGACAGTTTCCAGAGCTCCCAGGCCGGAATGACCTAACCCCTCCACCTCCCCCAGGCCAGAGCTCGAGCCCAGCAGGCCTGGGCGCCGGCACCGTGATGAGCATCATCCTGGCCCTTGTGCTGCTGGCAGTGCTGCTGGTCGTGTGTGGCCCTCTCGCCTACAAGAAGCTGGTGAAGAAATGTAGGTGTCCGTGCCCCAGATCACATTCCTCTCAAGGCCCCGAGTGGGGAGACTGGGCGGGCTGCACTCGGAGGGGTCCCACCTCCAAGAGCCAGCTGCCAGCACCCCTGCTCACCAGCCAGTCCTGCCCCTCTCCTGTCCCCGCTCCCTCCCAGGCCCTTCTCTGCTCAGAGGAACAAACAGAAAGTCAGGAAAATCCCTGATGAGCCCACATCTGGAGCCCGGCTGGGACCCACTCCAGGCTGAAGGGAGGGCGTGGCCATCCTTTAGACCTGGGTGGGTCCAGGGGGTCATCAGCCCCCACTCTGATCTCAGAAGACACAAGTCCCAGGCCAGGCCCCACCACCTACCAGCAGATTGAACCACTTCCTCTCTGAGCTGATTTCCTCCAGCAACAACTGGGCGATGGGGGACCTTGTGAATGTAGAGGGTATTCCCCTGGCCTGGCAGAACTCAGGAGAAAATCATTCAGAGACAAGAAAGTGAGGCGGGAGAGGCTGGAAGGAGAAAGCCCAGAGGTGGGCAGGGTTGGCGGGGGTCCCTGGCGCCCTCTCAGGTCTTAATTCTGGTTCTAGAATTCTCTCCAGGAGAACCAGCCCCTCAGCATGCACCTGCTGCCTCCTCCCTCCTTCTCTGACTCCCCCCACCCCGCCCCACCCCTCCCTCACTCGACCCCTCTCCCTAACCCCCATCCTGATGTGTCTTTCCTGTCTGTCGCCCAGTCCGCCAGAAGAAGCAGCGTCAGTGGATTGGCCCAACGGGAATGAATCAGAACAGTAAGTATCCCCAGAGGCAGGGTCCTTCCTTGGCCCCAGCCAGTGTCCCCCAGGCTGAGGAAGGAGGCCGTGGAGCAGGGTCACGAGTCACCGCTGACCACAGATGGAGCCAGTGCAGTGGCCGCTTGAAGCCTCTGATCTCCACCATGCTTGTCTAATGTTGTGCTTCTGGCCACAGGTGTGAACAGGTGGCACTCGGAAAAGGGGACTCCATGATCCAAAGGGTGTGGGAATCAATGAGTTCAGCAAGCCAGACATGGTTCTTTACTTCAGGACTTATCAGAACCTTCATTGGCATTTTTGCACTGTTCATCTCTGGAGTGGGCATACGTTTCTTAACAGGTTGTTCGAGCTAGATTTACCATGGAACATCTTTATCATGGAGCAACTTTAAGAAGCCAGTTTTAAAACCTTTTGATGCAGCCAGCCCAACCCCCACCCGTGTTCTCCACCCCCCTCTCCTTCTGGCCACAGCCCTCCCCCTGCCTCCAGTCCACATTCTCCCCTGCTTCACATGTCAAGGGCCAGATCCTTCAGGAAGGCTGTATGTTGTGAAGTCTTTCTTACAATATAAAGACCCTCAGCTCCAGGAGGGCAGGGACCGTATCTGTCCTATCACTTGTGTTCCAATCCCTTGCTTGATAAATGTTTGATGACTGACTGACTGACCAACTGACTGAAGGCCCACCAGCCAATCAGCTTGCCAGCCAATCCAAAGCTGCTCTAAAACTCTGAGCCCTGCTAGAATGAGACTCCCCAGGAAGAAATGGAAAAAGAAATGCATTGAAAGATCTCCAGGGCCCTTGTTTCCCACCCCACCCCCATTACATGGTGGGAAGAGGAATTTTGAGTCCTGGGCCCCTGTTGGGGAGGAGGAAGAGGAGGACAGAGCAGCAAGTCTAATGACACTCCCGTCTCCTGCTCAGTGTCTTTCCATCGCAACCACACGGTGACCGTCCGGTCCCAGGTGGAGAACCCCTCGGCCTCCCACGTGGAGAATGAATATAGTCAGCCTCCGAGGAACTCCCAAATCTCAGCCTATCCAGGTAAGCACTGGCTGGCACTCCTAGGAATGAAGGCAGGGCAGAGCAGAGGGCCACATGATTGCTCGGAGAGAGAAGGGAGGCTGCAGGGGGATGGTGGTGTTGGGAACAGTGGGGGTGTGGAGGGGATCAAACTGCCCCTTTGACAGCCAGTCACGGCAGGTTATGGAAGGGATACAGCTTAACAGGCCGCTCAGCTAGAGAGAAGGACGTGCCGGGATGCCATTACCCTCAGCACTGCTGTGACTGAAAGGGCCTGTTTCACAATAAATGAGGCCCCTTGAATTCCTTTTAGGCAGAACAGAACCATCCATCAGTGGCCCGCAGAGCCCTGTATCGAATACCCTCTGATTGGCGCTGACAATTAAGCCCCAGGCAGCCCGGAGTTCAGCATCATTAGTGGACACTAGCTGATTCCATCACAACAGATCCAGGGCTGTTGAGTCACCAGCTCAGAAAGCCTCTGTGATCTTCCGACCCCTGCAGGGCTCTTGGCTCTAAGGACTCTCTCTGTGTAGCCTGGAGGGATAACCCGGCTGCAAGTAGCCTCCTTTCTTTCCGCAGCTCTGGAAGGGGCCCTGCATCGGATCTCCACCCAGCCTGATAACTCCTCCGACAGTGACTATGATCTGCATGGGGCTCAGAGGCTGTAAAAGGTGAGCCCAGCCCTCGGCCCCGGGACCCCTGCACAGCCCTGGAGACAAGCACCAGCCACCCCGTTCCTCACCTCCTGCTCACCCTGCCCATCCATGACCCGGGGGAGGTGGGGGTGGGGAGGGGCTGGCTGAGCATCTTGGCTCTTGGAAAGAACAAGCATCAGCAGTTCAGGAGACGGCAGCTGATTTGGCAATTTGAGCAGAGGGATCGTGGACCTTAAACACCACCTTAAACTCCATCTCAGAAGACCACACAAAAGAGCTCCTAAAAATAGGGGAAAGATTAAGAGATACAAACCACTATGTATAAAATAAATAAGCTACAAGGATATATTGTACAGCACAGGGAATATGGCCAATATTCTATAACTACAAATGGAGTGTAATCTATAAACATTTTGAATCACCATGCTGTGCACCTGAAACTAATACAATGTTGTAAATCAATGACCCCTCAATTTTTTAAAAAGCACCCCTAAGAGTGTCCAAATGGACTTGCACCAGCAAGAAGGAGAAACCACTGTCCCTGATACTGAACGGGGGCTTTGGGGGCCCGTCCCCCACCTCCCTGCACCATCTCCTCAGACACATTTCGTCACCCCACAGAACCAGGAATCTGGAACAAACGTCGAGAGCCAGGACTTTTGTCCTGAGAACTCCCTGCAGTCACTGCTTGGAAACGATGTCCCGGTTCCTGCCCGGTTCCTGCCCAGCAGGGACATGGACATGACTCTCCAACACGTCCTGCAGAGGCAGGCCAGCTCTGACATCTCCCCACTGAGCCCCACCCAGGTGAAGACCCCCAACACAGCTCAGCTGGCCCCTCCAAGTGTGGAAGCTGTGAAAGGGCGGAGCCCTGAAACAAGCAACCCTCCCCAGCAGAGACACTCGGGGTCCGGACCTGGGCAGCCCCCCACCCTCGTCCACGGGATGCTGTGCAGGATCGGTTCTCTTCTCAGACTTTGACCCCATGGGGCCCACAAGGAAGTCACACCTGGGGGATGGGGGCGGGCTGATTTCTCTCATGTATTTTTAATATGTTCTTTGTAAATAATGTTTTTTCTGCTTCCTGAGAACTTGCTTGCCTGCCCTCCTCAGTCCACGGTCCACCCTGTGGATCCCTTTGGGGCTGCCAGTGGGAAGGGGATGTACCGGGCAGGCAGGAGGCTCTGCAGCCTCATGGTCAGAGGGCTGCGGACCTGACACAGGACTGCCGAGCACATCGCGGCCGCTGCCAGCCAGCACGTGCGTGTGTGCCCGGGCTGTGTGTGGCTGCCTGACTTGGAGCCTGGTCACCAGCCCACCAACAGCCTGTCATCTGTTCCCTGCCCCCTACCCACCTCGCAGCCCCTCACTCGACCGAGAGCAGGGACCGCTGGCTGTCAAGCCCAAACCAGCACCCCCACCTCAGGGCCCTGCACAAAAATGGTACCTAGTAAATCCTAGCCGACTGGGGGTTTGGGTCAATGAACCTTCTAACCTGAGGGTCAGAGAACCGGGCTGAACATTCCTGTGGGTTAAATCACTCCCTTAACTAAAATAATCTCCTTACTCCCTGGAGAAACAGACACATACCTAACCCTGCAGTGGCCAGGTTTCCTTAACTACAGTGGGACGAGGACCTCTGACTAGGAACTTAAGGGCCCAGTAAAGGGAGAGTGTGCCTGGCCTCACCGAGCCCCGGGCAGCTGACAGTTCCCCGAGAAGAGGCCTTGGGGCTGGGGCCTTTCCCCACATGATTTGGCCCTGTATCTGCTGGGAGCAACAGATACCGATGGTCCGAACCACAGAAGCTAACTCTGGAAGAGCAAAAAGAAGTTACTAGAAGGGTATGGCGAGGGTGGGGGTGTGCTCATAGAATCGGGGAGCTGGAGGGACACCTGCACGCCTGAAGAGCCTGGCCAGCACTCTGCTCCACCAACATCCTCCTACCAGCCCTCCCGCCCACCCCCGTTCCTGTGAGAGCCCAGGGCGTGGCTCTGCCCTGACCCTGCCGGGAATCCGGAAATGGGGCCACCCAGTCACCTTCCTGTATGTGGCAGGGGCTCCTATACTGGAGGGGCTCCTCCAAAGGGAACTGGGAGGCTGCTGTCAGGAAGGGGCTCTAAGGACCTCTTGCTGCACCTTTCTGGAAAAAAGCTCTTTAATCTCTAGCTTGGCCACCATGGCCTACTTGGAAAACAAACCACCCCCCAAAAGAGATGCATTGAGCAGAAGATCTCTTTACAAGACTGTTTTCCTAGTAGTGGCTGGCTTGGGCAATGTATTTCCAGAAAGATCTGTTTGGTTAAGCAGCTGAATTAGAATCATCTCAGCCAGGGAGGCCCCTTTGTCACGGACCAGTCTTGGTGGGGAGACACAGCCCGCGGGCCGCTGGTCAGCGCTGCTCCTCTGGTGAGCAACTCACGACGTCTCCCTCGGCTGGGAAGGTGCCCAGCTGGGACCTGGGCCCACCTGGGTCCACATTCCAGCCTGCAGCCCGCCAGCCAGAGCAGAGCAGGTACACCCTCCGCCTCCGCCAGAGGGGGCGGCTCACCAGTATAGCCCCACAGCCTAGCCCCCTCCCCTACATCATGCTGCCCACCTGACCCTCACGGGCAACCTGAGTCTAGCACATTCTCCTCACGTTAAGTCAAGGAAACTGGGGACTCCAGAAGGAAAGCTCGCTCGGATCACCAAGTACCGGGTCTAACTTCAAACATGTCAGGCCTCTTGGGTCTGGGAGGACTGAGTGGAACAACCTGATGGCTGAAAGGGCACTTCAAATGGCCTCACCAAGCGAACACAGCAAAGTGTCCTTCTCACCGAGCTAGGAATCTCTGTGAGGCTCTGAACTTGGCACTTAGAGCTTGTCCCCGAGCAGCCCACACTGCAGCGAGAGGCCCACTGCGGTCTGGCAGAGGATGCCCAGTGATTTCATGCAGCGAATGCAGAGAGGAAGGGCGTGGGGAGGACCCGTAGGCCAAAGTGAAGGTGGGGAGGGCCTGGGGAGAAGGGACAGCAGAGAGCAGCTCGGGTGACATGCACTGAGTGACCAGAGGAAGCAGCTCTCCACCGAGCGGCTTAGAAAGTGGCGTTTCCTCTATTCATTCGAACCTGGGTACACCCTGCCACCACCCTGGGACCAACTCAGAGCAGGTGACTTGATGCCCCCCTCCCCAACCCTGTGAGCTTTTCAGCTTCTTCCTACAAAGCCTCCTAGCTCTCCCTGCTGTCCTGCATCCTCAGCCCCGGACACACTTGCAAGGCAAGAGTTCAGGAGGCAGCAAAGGGCAGTAACCCTCTGACCCAACCTCAGACAGATTCACCTGTGGGCTTAGATTCCCCAGGCTTTTCTCCAGATGGTGGCCTCTCGAAGCCTGACAACTTCTGGGGCCACAAAGGCATCTCAGAGGAGCCCCTGAAGCCAGATCAAGTCTGCAAATCTGGTCTCCACACCATCCCTCCAGGCTGTGTGGCCTGGTCACTGAACCACCCACCCTGCAGTCTCCTCCTGTTGTTTAAACTTGGGAGTCAAAGGGCCACTATGAGGACAAGAAAGTGCCCATAGACGGTTAATACACGGTGCAGCCCACTGAGTATTCAATACTGGAGATTCTCGGCACCTCCAGGCCTTATCCTCAGGCCGCCTGCCCTTGTCACCTTGCAGGGAAGGAAAAGCAGAGGGCTGAGTTGAGGGTCCGTTAGAAACTTGGCCTAGAAACCTGGCCTCCTGACTCCCTGAAGCTGCACTTCCTCCTGAAAGCAGAAGGCACTCTTTCAGGTCTCACGATGACCATCTGAGCTCAGGGCGAGCTAGAGAGGGAGGCAGAAGACTGCGTGGTTCCACAGCCAGTTCAGCGGCCTGCTGCCCCTCTATCCCAGTTTAGAAATGGGATGAGACTCTGACCCCAGCTGCGGGGCCTGGCCAGCCCAGCAGGTGGCAGCACTGCGGCGGCCTGTGCTCCGCTGAGGCCGGCACGCCCCCTAGTGGGGCTCTGTGGCCTGGCACCGCCCAAGCTCTCCCCCAGGACCAGGGAAACGTGCCCGCGCCAGCGTGAAAATGCCTCAGATGAGGGGACGGCCGGCGTAGGAACGGAAAGGGAAATGCTTTAAGAACCAGGCCCGGGGGGTGCAGGAGCAGGGGAGGGCAGCAGCTCAAGAGACAATATCTAGAAAGATGGGGCTTTGTGAAGAGGAATCAAAGAGGCCTTTCAGCAGGGCAGGATCCTGAAGGCTGCGGGAGAAAACGCAAAGCAAAGAATGCTGCCCATCATCCAGTTCTACGGGGAATCAAATCATTAGCCACTGCAGTCGCTGACAGACAGTGCACCCTGGAAGGCTGTGGGGTGAAAAACGGGATAAGGCACTCCGTGCTTTGGAAAAACAGGCTCCTTAAATAGATACCTTAGGGAAAAAAATGTTAATGAACCCAGGTTCTTGCACCTTCCCATACAGAGAACAGATCATTAAAGGAGATAGCTGGTTTGTGACATCCTCACTACTAACAGTAATTTTTACCAAGATGGATGCTTGACCGCACACATTCCTCAGACAAAATCATATATACACTGGCTTCTCAGAGCTACTGAGAGGCTGTTTCCTGGGCAACTGTCCTATAGTAAGGTCCCCGAATAAAACTGAAGCCCATAGCTCTTACGTCGTGTTTTTCTTTCAGTTGACAGTTTTGGTGACCACAAAGGGACCCAGAGCAGCTTCCCTCCACGCCTGAATTCTCCAAGGATCTGGAGCCTTGGTACCAGCAAGGGCCCCTTGTGCCCATCTGCCTCCTCGGTGAGCCCAGACGATTGGGTGAGTCTCTCCTGAGTCTCAGATCTTCCATCTTGGTTGACAGTCCATTCAGTGTTAGTTTTAAAAGTACCTGACTTCTCAGTTGAAAGATACTGAGAAAATTGTTCAGTTGAAAGATACTTGGAAGGTTCGGACTGGGAGATTAGGTAGGAGGCTGGCCTGACATCCTTCCTCAAACTGGCCATTTTACAGGGTTTGCCAGTACGAAAGTGAAGATACCATATGAGAGCTTTCAGCTCCAAAGGGCCCCAGCTCCACCTGGCCAGGTACGGTTTTCTCGGACAACTGAGAAATTTACTGAGAAATTTCCGGGAATGGCGGAGGCGAATCCTCCTAACATGCAGCAGTCCCACAGGGAAACCCGCTCATTAATCTGAAAAACTAGCTCATCCAGGGAGCCACACGTAGAGACGGGCCATCCAGTGCTTTGAGCGCCCAGGGAGGGTTTAGCCTGTCAGGAGAAACTGAGACACACAGAGGAGCTGAAACGATTCTAGGGTGACACCTAGAGGTGCCTGACTGCACGTACACCCTGGCCAAAATCATACGCATACTGGCTTCTCCCCCTACCTCTGTGGAGCAGTTTCTCAGAGCCACCGAGATATAATTCTTAGTAAGGCCTCTGAATAAAACTGAAATCCCCAACTCTCATGTTTCCCGTCTTCCTTTCAGTCGACAAAATCAATGCCTCACAGGCAGCCACATCTTCCGTTCTTAAATTCACCGGAGCCACAAACCTACCTGTAACTCATCAAAGTTTATTATGGCAATTAATTACACAAACATCCCAGCAACCATTCACCCAGTCCATAAGCGCTCGAACTGGAAGAGTCCATTAGTGATTTCTCTGTATAAATAACTTCTGAGAAGCAAGCACAACTGGTAAGAGACCGACATCGCCAGTCAAGCATCCGATCGCACGCACCCACCGATGGCACGCAGGCCGGGAGCGGGGCAGGCTCCAGAGGTCGAGTTTCCCCGTTGGCCCCCAGCCACCCAGGCCCACCAGATGCTGGGTACTCGAGTAGTGGACATTTCAAGGCACATATGACTTCCTAACTGATAGCAGCTCCAGAGTCTGCCCTTGAGACCTGGTTCACGTCGGGAACAACCACATTAATGCTTTGCTCATCACACCCTCCCTTTGGTCTGTTGTCATGTCTCTTACTAACCGTGCTGAAAACCCCCAGTGTGCTGGGTGGGGGCTGCATGTGGTATGGAGTCACAATCCCTGCCCCTTACATTCTGAAGATGAGAGATGTAAAGAAACGGATTCTGATGTAGTGATGGTGTTTTACAAAGCACCATTTGGGAAGTAACTGTCAGGGTATCTTCTGATGTCTGTCTTAGGAGGGATTTTGGGAGTGGGGGAAGTGAGTTACATCCAGGAGCCAAAGGAAGGGGATGAAGGGAGGGGGCTGCTGCAAGTGAGACTCAAGGCACTGAAGGAGTGGATGCACGGGGTGGGCCTCAGAGGTCAGCCAGAAGTGGAGGGCACCGGAAAAGAGGGGGGGCTGGGGAGGTGACCCGGCCCTCCGCTCCTAAATGAGCCCCCTATGTGATCATGATCTCCTGGGCCAGAGCTGCTCCCTCTCCTCCAGCCAAAGGGTCCAAGGCAGCCCCCTGGATCCTCTAACCAGGGCAAGCGAGGTCTGGGGTCCACCTCACAATCCCCAGCCTCCTCACTGCGTTGGCTCCACTGCCATCATTCAAACTAGCATACAGAACAAGATTATCTGACACCAGTCTATGAGAGTTCAATTATGGCTTTGTGTGACTTAAAAATCATGAAGTATTTTTCCTAATAACTCTGTTCTCTCCCCTGATCCAACCCTGACATGGCGTGCAGGGCAGGCCATTCTTGAATGGACCTGAGAGACACAAAGAGCTGTAGCCCTCAGCTGAACATGCCAAATCCCAGAGGAGAGTGAGGGGGTGAGCAGGAGACAGAGACCCGGCCACCCTGTCATCGAGAGAACTCCGCATGGGGTTCAGACGTCCAGGAGCGAGTGCAGGCACAAGCAGAGGTCCACAAACGCGAGCATCTGCTCCCTCCCGGGCACCCTCGGTGAGGACTGAGCTCCCAGCCTGGTGAGCACCAGAAAAGCTAAAGCCAGTCACAGAAACGAGGCGCCCCCTTCCCCCGAGAGGGCAGCCAGTGCTGGGACCGGCTGGCGCCTTTCCAGGCCTGTGCACTCCCAGCCCGGTGCCCCCAGGCCCCCCGTGTGGGACACAAGACCATGGGGGAGTCAACTCCACTTCCAGTTTAACCTCGAATCTCAGCAGTGGGTGGGCCAAAGGTTGTGCGCCAGGTAGAAGTAGGGAAGGCCAAGGGCCAGGACCATGTCTAATAGCCCGGCCAGGCAGGCCCCTGAGGCGGTGGAAACCCATAGGGAGGGGCGGGCCCGGGGGGATAGGGAGGCTGAAGGGGGCCTGGGGGCTGTAGCTGGCCTGGGAAGCTCGGGAGCTGGGGCTGCGTCGGGTAGGGAGGTTTTCCTCCTGTTGAGGGGTACGGGGGCTGTTGAGGATAACCAGGACTGGGGCCCTGGCCCCCCATCACGGGGTACCCAGGGCCAGAGGCACCAGTGGGGGCCACAGGATAGCCTGGCCGGGGTGGCATGCTCCTCTGTGGGGACCAGGAGTAGCCTGCAGCAGCCCTAGGCCCCGACTGGGCTGATGAGTACGGGGGCCCCAAAGGCCCACTGTAGGAAAAGGAGGGCTGGGACACCACAGGGAAGGGGGCCGGCTGGAGCGCACCTTGGGCAATGGGGCCCGCGGGAAGGCCTGGAGAGGGGCTGTAGGGCAGAGGAAAGGGAGGGGCCGCTGATGGTGGCGGTAGCGTTGGCGGTGGCTGTGACTGCAGATCCTCAGCCACAGGGGGCGGCACCTGGGGGGTGGGGCGAGGTGGGGGAGGTGGGCGGGGAGGTGGAGCATCACCAGCCGGCTCCAGGGAGGCTCTGGGCTTCCTCATCACATCCTGGAGCTTCTCCACCCGAACCCGGCGCAGATGGGACAGCATCCTCATGGAGGAAAAGTTCTCCAGAAACGTTTCCAAGGGCACCTCGCCCTCCAGGAACTTCTCAGCCATGGCCTGGAAGACATAAACTCCAGTGGCAACAGGGGTCTGTCGGGATGGAGGCCACCCAAATACCCCCAGGTCGGGGTCAGCTGGGCCCAGGAGCTGCCTGCCTCCTCTGGCCTACATTTGAGAAGTTCTCTCTATGGCCCTTATCACTGCGGATATGTCATACAAGCACATGGCTATTAGTCCATCTTCCTCGCCAGAAACGTGCCATGGCCACTGCTGTCCCCACCCCCGTATTGTGCCAGGCTCACAGCAGCTGCTGCATGTATTGCTGACTGACAGGACGATGAGATCTCCCCATCGCCAGCCCAGCCAGCCCAGGGGCTGTGGGACCCCGCAGCGTCCTCCACCCAGAGCGTGGAGATGTGGAGACCAAAGAGAGGCCCAGAGGGAGGGAGAAGAGAGGCCAGGCAGCCCCAGGAAAGGGGAGTGGCTGGGGGCCCGGCTTCAGGTCCTGCTGCACTGCCCATCCCCCAGGACTGCCAGCTGCCCTGTGGCCGGATTTCCGGATTTCCGCTTCAGCCAGTGAGGCTGGGCTCCTGTTCTCTGCATCCAAAAGGGGCCCCACAGAGAGACAGGAGGAAATGTCATCCACCTTGACCATCTACTAACGCCCGGTCCCACGGCCCCCCACAGGCCCGCAGACCTCGGGGCTCGGGACAAGGCCTCCCGCTCCAGGGGCCGACTCTTCAAGGGAGCAGGGGTGTCACTGGCCATCTCACCTCGGACTCCTCTTCAATCTTCATGCTCTCTATCTGCAGAAGGTCCAACAAGGTCCCTAGCTGCAGTGCTGCAGAGAATTTCTCTGAAAGGGAGGGCAGAAAGGTTGACATTTCAGAAGTGCCTCCTGATTCAGTATCGGAGGCCACGGTTTCCACAAGGCTCTCTGAGGGTTCCCTGCATGCTGGGGCCCAGCCGCCGCCCTGGGCCCTGCTGCAGAACACCTTTCGGTTCGGTTCCCTCAGGTCACCTTCCTGAGCAGAGAGGAGCTCGCCCAAGCCCAACCCAGACCCTACTCCCCTGCCTCCCCATGCCAGCCTGGGAAGCAAGAAGCCCTGGGCTTCGGGGCACACCCACCAACCCCAATCCTGTTCTGTCTCCCAGGGAGTTTCTTCACCTGCCTGGGTGTCCAGTCCTCTACCTTCAAAACCAGGACAGCCCCTCACCTTCACAGACGGCAGGCTGGGACACAGAGAGCCCAACCAGCTCTGCAAAGAGCCAGAGCAGGGCTGGCTGAGTGGCCGATGCAGGCTGCAGGCTCTCTGGGTTCCAGTCCCACCTCTGTGGAGCCGCAGAGCCCCAGCCACATTCCTGACTCTCTCTGCGCCTCACTCCTCTCATCTAGGACATGAGGGGGACAGCAGTGCCTACCCTGAGATGGCTGTTAAAGCACAGCACAGGGCTGGGGACGTGGTGACCCTCAGTAACCGCTGGCCCCTTCCTGTCCTGGGGAGGGAGATGGAATCTGTCCTTCCACGTGACTCCAGCAGCTCCCAACCCAGCCAGGAACAGGGCCCTTGTGTTACCAGAGGCGCCCAAGTGCACCGTCGTGGGGCCAGCCGCCTACCCAGCTTCGCCTTCTGCTCCTGGCACCGCTCCACCAGCTTCTGGAGCTCCTGGTACTTGTCCGAGAGGTTCGAGCGGCCGAGCTCCAGGGGACCCTGGAGCTCCAGGTTCTGCTCGGCCAGGCTCCGGTTGGTGGCCAGTGCCATCTCCCGTTCCAGCTGCAGGTCCTGGACCTGAAAGAGCAGGGCGCTTGACCGTAAGACCCACTGCCACCACCAGCACGCGGCTCGCGGTGGGCGGCACCCGGGGCTTCTGGGACTCATCACTGACCGTGGGGGAGCCAGGCAACACTCAGCCCTCAAGGAGAGTCAGACAGACCCAGGTACAAACTCTGAGCAAAGTAGTCCGACCCAGATACCTCACTGCATCCTTAACCCAGCAGCCTATGTGGTGGATACACGTGGGAAACTGGCACTGAAGGGTCATGAGATGAGCAGGAGGAGACCCACCACGGGCTACGCAGAGCTCCGGGGAGCGGGTGGAGAAAGTCAGAGGCTTTCTAGGAGGGAAGGGACCAAAAGTCCCAACCACGTATCACCAGGATTCGGAGATAAGAGCCCTACTCTGATATGCATGAAGGTGGCCTGGCCAGATGACAGGCCAGACACAGAATGAGGCCCCCAAAGAAGGTTAGTCTGAGGAGGGAGGAAGCCAGGGCCAGACCATGACACCGATGCCGGGGAGACCTGTCCCTGCCTCCTTCACAGGCATATCCTGCAGAGAAGCCATGCAGATGAGCTAACAGAGGGGTCTCCAAGAACTGGAAGGGAGTCCCCAGGCCAGCAGAGGACTCCTACCCACACAGGTGACCTGTGGCACCTGAGGCCCTGCTGCCAACCTTAGTGCCTGGACTGCCCATATGTGCCCCACTGAAAGCACGTCCCCAGGCTGAGCAGAACTTTGGCCCATCAGCCAGGTCCTCTGTTGTCACCAGCTGCTGAGGTGGCAGCCCCAGGAACCCTTCCCAGACCTGCTCATACCTGAAGCCCCATCCATTTGCCAGGGAGTCCTCTTCACTGAAAGGAGGGCGGAGGTCACACCCACACCCCTGCGGGAGCGGGGACAACACACCAGCAGCACCACATGACACAGAAGAAAGGACACGGCACCCAAAGCCGGGCTCAGGGTGCAGCTCGGCGAGACCAGCTTCCATGCAGGAGCCGTCGGGCAGCTTTTCCACTGTGGTCGGCCCTTGGTGACCAGGCCACCAAGCCTGACGCTCGTCCCCAACCAGATGCAGGAAGGCTGGGGGCATCCTGGAGGAGGGGGTTTCAGAAGGGCCGGCCCCCTGCTGATCCCTGACCACGGGGCCTGGAGCCATGCACTCTGGAGCAGGCCTGGAGCTCCAGACTGGAAAGAAGGATGCCACGGCCACCAGAGATCGTGGGGCCCAGCCGTGGTCTCTCAGGTCTGCGCCCATATCTGGGCTGTCTGATTTGCTGCCACAAACACCCTCTGGAGCCACTCAGCAAGCACACTGACTCAGGGACACCTGCACCACGTAGTTCCAGACTCACTGTCACCAGCCGTGAGAGCTTTTTTCCCTTGAGTGACTGACACGGAGTGGGAGGCCTGAAGCCCCCTGCTCAGCTGCCCAACAGGGGGCTCCAGATCCTCAGCGCATCCTCTGTATACCTTCACCGCCTTTTCCCTGGACCTCAACCAGTAAGTCTACAACCAGCAAAGTATCACTCTCCCCTACACCCGCCCTCCCCATTTCTGCCCCACTCCTCGGAAACTCCCCCAATTTTTCCCCATCTGGGGTTCGCTACAAAGCCCTCCGCCAGACATTAGAACAGGTCAGTAAGATAGTCTAGCACCCCACCCAGAAGAGCTCGCCCACCCTGCCTCAACCCCGCCGTTCACACTCGTCCACGTGGAGAGGTCCTGCTCTTTTCTCCAAGCAATGTCCCCGCCCCAAACTAAATGAGCTCCCGTCTCTCCTCACAGCCCACTGCGACTCAGGTGTCATTGTCCAGCCCATGGTAGAAAGCTAGCCCAAGGGGTCTGGACAGTCTATGGAGCTCTCCCGCCTTCATCTCCCCTTGATCCTGAGTGTCTCTCGAATCAGAGAATTCAAATCCATCCATCAAGACACAGCTGCGCACCACAAAATTCAACATGCCTTTTGCCCAAGCTGGTGTTTCTGCCTGTTTTCCGTGATTCTGCGCTTCGCCGCCGCCATTTCCACCAGCCTGCCCAGCTTGGAAGTCAACTAATCATAATGATGTAATCAGGCTTGTTTCTACACGGTTCTGTGTGCTTTAGAGCAGGCCTTGGGATCCCCAAAGCACAGTGCTCGTGCCAGATTCAAGAAGCACTTGGTGCTTAACATGGGGAAGGCGAAGGCGTGAAGGCTGGCACCGAGCTGGCTCGGACTGGACCCGGCAGGGCTCTGGGCCTCACCAGCCCCTGGAGCCAGCCTCACAGCTGGACCAGGACAACTTTTGCTAACGTCCCTGCTGAACGAGCTCTTGCTGGCTCAGGTTCAGCTCAGGGTGGCAGGACACACCACATCCAGCCCCCGTGGCTCTGCTCACACCCTGCCCCGTCCTCCGTGCCCTCTGGCCCCTGCAGAGATTGCTCCTGTGGGTAGAGGGACGGCGGGGCAGCAAGCACACAGCACGGGAGAACGGGAGAGCACGTCCGGCTGCGCATCCTGTTACGGAGAGGGAAGTGGGCTGCAGAGGCAGAAGGAGAGAAGCTGGATGGCAAGGCTTCCTTTTCTGGGGTCAGATATTGTGAATTCACACAAGAGACATACCACTTCTGTTCACCAGTAAAGATTAAAAACACACTCCAAATGCGAATCAATGAGCCTGGCACTATTTGTGTCCGTGTCTCCTGCACGCTAGGGGCAGGAGGCAGCAGCTTGCAGTGTTGCCACCTCCAGGTGTGACTATGGGCATGTCCAGCCCTGCGGCCACAGCCACATCCAGCCACTTGACCTCTCCGACCTCACAGGGGAGTCACAGGGACAAGGAGACGGAGAGGCCGGGAAAGCCTTTTATAAAGGGCAAAGCTCTGTACGTTCAGAAGGGATGTTTCATTCCCATCGGGACCGTGATTAGGAGCTGAGTCAACAGTTAGGTGCTTGTTCTGAGAAGGAAAGGGTTAACAGGATTAGGAGGTGAGCCTAATCCCAGCCCCAGCACGGCTCCTCCGGCTCTTCCTCCTCTGGGAGCTGCAGGGCCAGACAAGGCAGCTGGGGAAAGACAGCTACAAAACAGCACCAGTGCTTCTAGAAGCTGCCTCCAAATTCAGGCTGGAACAATAGGGTGGGGGCTCCTAGGGCACACAGGTCCTTGAAGGCACCAGGAGCCCGGCTTTGTGCGGGGGCCCTGGACCCTCTAGCACTGCCCGTCCTGGAACTCCCAGAGGGCCCAGGAACTGGATTGAGACCTCAGGGGCTCCTCTGGCTGGGTCCACATCAAGGGCAAGGCCATAGAAAGAGGAGATGAACTTGACCCAACCTCCCAACCAGCCAGTGCCCTTAAGAAGGGCCCCATTCCCATCTGCTGTCTTTGGCCCCATGACAGCCTTCCTCTACCTCAGGGGACTCCTGGGCCAGCCGGTCAATGGCCTCCGGGTCATTCTGCATCTCCTCCAGCTGCTCCAGGGTCTTGTCTTTCAGTGTCTCCATCTTTCCCTGTGAACACAGAATGATGCTGAAGTGAGGGAGGGGACAGCTCAGGCAGAAGGGACCCCCAAGCCTATATATTACCTGTCAAAGACAAATTGCAGTTTTCCAATGACGCTTTGAGTCCATATGCAGGCTCAAGGAGGGGCACACTTCGGCCACCCTGCCCATCCCCTGTACCCAGGGAGACCAAGGACTGCTCCTCCACCCACACCATCAACAGCAGGATACGTGGATGCATTAGGAAGCCAGAGGCTAAACCATGATTCTTGGCGGTGCCAGATGAAGCTCCCCAAGGAACAGGCGGGAGGAGGGAGAGAGACAGCCAGAGACAGAGACTAACTTGGCCCCGGGCCACCTGCACGCCCTCTGGGAGGTGTCTATTTCTGTCTGGGCCCGAAATACACGCACCCTCCACACACTGAGACTTTCCCGGCCTCGTTGTCACAGGCTCAGCTGCCCCCTGCCTGTTCTATTCAGTGCCTTGGGTTTCCCTCGAGGATTCTCTGCGGCGGCAGCCCTCTCCATGTGCCACAAAAATGGACTGTCACATGCGTGTCCTCATCAGAGAAGAACAAAAAATAGCCACCAAATTGGCCCCTCCGGCAACCAAAAGAAAAGGAAATCGACCGACCTGAATAGGACGTCTGCTTTGACCGGACAGCCGGTTTCAGCGGTCCTCTCCCTCCATCACTCTGCCCAGAGGGACATCGACCAGTGTCTGTGACACAGGGGTCACAGTCAGACCCCAGAACGGAACTCCAGGGACAGAGAAGAGGAAGCACAAATGTACCCAGGATTCCCCTTCTGCTGACAGGATCCTCTATTTTCATCTGTTCTCAATCTTTTCTAGACATGCATTTTATAGCCCTGAAGTGGGTTTTTCTCACTACAAAGGCTATGGAAGTTTTCCAAAGATCCCAGCACTGCAGAAACCCAGAGCCCCCAACCCCCACACCAGCACCCGGCGCGAGTGAGCCAGCCCTGACGCCTGGGCCCAGGCGGCAGCGGGGCAGCAGGCCCAGGGTCACTGTTGTGCGGCCAGAGGCCACCTCCAGGTCTGCTTCCTCATCTGTACCAGGAAGGGTGGGCTCCTCCCAGCACCAGCAGAAGACTAAGGAGAAACTACATTTGTGTGTTTGTTTCTGAGGTACCACTGACCTATAAGACTGTTCGTTCCCATTACACACATAGTGACTTTTTTCCATGCATTTCAAAATGACCACCAGGGTTAAGTCGGGTTATGATAAGTCACCATGCAAAGATATTAGTTATCGATTATATTCCCCAAACTGCGTTTTATACCCGTGACTCATTTATTTTGTGGCTGGAAGTCTGTACCTCTGAGCCCCCTCACCTATTTCCCTCCTCCCCTGACCCGACCCCCGCCTCTGATAACCACCTGTTAGTTCTGGTATCTATGACTCTGTTTCTGTTTCGTTATGTTTGTTCGTTTGTTTTGTTTTTTTAGATTCCACAGATAAGTGAAATCACATGACCTTTGTCTTTCTCTGTCCGGCTTATTTCACTTAGCATAATAATTTAACTTAACTAATTAAATTTGTAATGATGTTTAAGGTTTTGCCTAAGCTACCTGGATCAAGCTAGCTTGGCATCTCCCGTCTTTCCACTCCCTCCAGCTCTGAGGGGACTCAGGGGGACTAGCCTCATGGGACAGGAGAAAAGCAAAGACCCCGGGAGAGGAAGGGCTTTGTCCACGAGTCCCTGCACAAGCAGGATGAGAATCAGGGTTCACCCCATGTTGTTTCTATGGCGTCTCCACCAGGACCCCAAATGCACTTCCCTCTAGGTATCAATGGCCTGGCTTGCGTAGGTATGGTGGGACCCAGGTCTTCCACTCCAGGATTTGAACTCCAGATATGCGGCCCTGTGACATCAAGCACCATCGAGTGAGGCAGTGTTGGCAGTGGCCACCACAGTGTCAAGGTCAACCAGCGGAATGTGGGGTCGACAGCCCTGGAGAGGTGAGCCCACACTCTGGCCAAATGCAGGGGGAGAGCCCTGCAATGAGCATGCCCGCCACGTCAGGCTTCCAGCAGGTCAGGAGACCCACACCGCGTGCAGGCCGAGCCAGGAGAGGCCGAGGGGGCCTGCACTGGGCCCCGGAGGAGCTCATCCAACTGAGCAGGAGGTGCTGACGTAGGACCCACCCTGCAGCCGCCCCAGGGGCCTGGCTTCCCTGACCAGCTTGCCTTTCCCAGCTACTTTTTCCCCTAAAAAAGGGGAAATATTTTGATTAGACAAGTTACCAAAACAAAATCTTTCTAGAACCTTCAAATATTTTACAACATTCTGAATTGTCTTCCTAGGGGGCTGGCAAAAGGCAGGGCTGATGCCCGGCGGCTCGAGTGCACGTCCATCCTTCCGCGGGCCCCTGCGGAGGAGGCTGTGAAAGCAAAGTTGCCAAGCCCTCCCCCTGGGCTTGAAAGTCCCAGGTCACACAAAGGGGACCTGATGCTGCTAAGAGCTGCGTGATGCTGCTGCTTCCACAAGGGACGGGGCGGCAGCAAAGATGTAACCTGTCATAAAAGTTTGGTAACAAGTCACCAAAGATATTTAGCAAGAAAGGAGACTTCTCTGTGTTCAGTAAAGAACAGTGGCCAATCAAGGAATGAAGAAGGAAGGGAGCACCCTGGGTGATTCTAGAATGCTCTGAAGTATGCACCCCATGGTACCACGACACCTGGCCCCCCCGAGATACCTTCCCCTCTAACCGCTATCCCAAATAATAACCTTGCTCTGCCATCTGAAGCCCCACACCTAGCTCTGTCTGATGGCTTTAAACTCCTTGTGGCAAAAATCCCTGTAACATCAATCTGCCTGGTGATCTGGATAGTCCCATGTCTTTAGACATCAAGAAGTCACCCCAAAGTGGGCAAGGAATGAAACATACAGCTCTCCAGGAGTCCACTCTGCGTACGGAATGTGATCTCAGGTGCTGGTATGAACCAGAGGCCCGAACCCGGACTTTCATCACCTGTCTGTGATGACCATCTCTACCGCTCCCTGATGGGGAAAGATGACCCCAGAAATGCAGAAAAAAGGCCAGATCAGCCCAGGGGCCATAAATCACCTCTCCCCTGTGTCAATTCCCTTTCATCGAAGACTTCCGTATCTGAGCTACCTCAAGAAGTTCAAGTACGAAATACGTCCCTTTCACACAGGTCAACACAAATTAGAATGGACTCTCAAGGTCAGCCTGCATACCCGATGACCTCGATACTACTGGAAACAGACCCCTTTCCAGACAGCAAGTTTTCAGTTGAAATGTAACCAGCTACCGCGGAATGCGGGCTGTGGTGCCTTTCTTCTCATTCCACCTTCTCTGGTTTCTAACTCAACATCCCCCTCAATTCTACCATGCCTGTTTCACAAGGGGTAGAGTGGCATGTAACTTGCCTGTGGTGACAAGAGTGGGGACACCAGACCTGGGAACCCTGACACAGCCTGCTGTTCCTTCCACCAGGCTTTGCCCCCCGCCCTCCTCTCACACGGCCTCACTAGGCGCTGCTGGCACGTGTGAGAGCCACACGTTCCTGCTCCTTCTGGAACAGGTGCGCTCAAGATCCCATGCCCACATGTGCCACACTCAATTTTCCATACCTGATGGTCCCACAGCTCCTTTCTTCTGAGATCCAAACCCTTTGCAAACTCTCCGTTTAATGTATATAATCACTCTAGTGAGGAAAGGGAACACAGGGTTTAATACCCCTATTTCAGAGATGAAATGAAGGCCAGAGAGAAATCATAAGGGAATTGCCCGAGGTCCTATAAACTGCTGGGGTCAAACGACCAGAGGCCAGAGCTTCTTCCCAACTCTGGTATTTTAACAAACGATACCGGGTAGTGATGAGGCCAGAGTTTAGTTATAAGATCATCCAAAATGCAGAGATTACAGGCCCATGCAAGCCACAGCTTATCTGCCTCCCCACCACGGTCCCTGCCTCCCAGCTAGAGGTGGCTCACATCTGCGCCGCTGACAACATCTCAGGCCAGAGGAGCAGGCAGGCAAGTTCCATTTTACGAGATTTATCGTGGCATCACCTACCCCTGGAAGTCACTGGTGCCTTTCCTTCTGAAGTTCACAGAAATCACCTGATCCTGAGTCACCCAGTGAGGTTGAAAATAGCATGCATTTCCCTGGGTCCACAATTTGAAAAAACAGCAGGACAACATTCTACCCGAGGCCCACAACACAGGTGCCCCTGAAGTCTGGGCACCTGCCACCGCCAGCGTTCTGCCTCCGGATCATCCAATGTAGCAGAAAAATCCAAACCAGTGCTCCTCAAAATGGCCAAAACCACCGACCAACCTCCACAAAGTGGAGAACTGGGGGTGAGGGGTTGGGTGTGAGAAGCTATTTGGGGACGCAGAGTCCAGAGGCTTTCGCTTCTGGAGGATCTGACGTGTCCAATGACCTCGCCACCTGGGCCCCGACCTGGACCCCCTGCCGCTTACCAAGCGCCCAGGAGAATGCTGGCCGCTTCCTGAGCAGTGCCCGGAATCTGCCCCGGGGAAGGGACAGCAGAGGAGAGTTGAGGTGAGGAGACAAGACCCATGAAGGCAAGATTTCCTGTTCACCTCTGCACTCCCAGGGCCCGGCAGAGGCTGGCACACGGACAGCTCAGGGTGATGCTTGCAGAAAAACGGAAGGAGGAAGGGAGGGAAAGAGGCCATCAGCTGGAGGGCAAGGCACGCAGGACTTGGGGATATGAGGACAGGGCTGCTTCTACTTTTTCAACCTGCATTCATTTCTCCATGCTTCACTGAATAGACCTTTAATGAGCCGTTACTACATGCCAAGAACTGTGCAAGGCCCCAAAAGGAGGAAGGACAAATGGGGGCAGAGGGATGGAAATAAACATTTACTGACTTCTTACTGTGCACCAGACACAGCCTTAACATATGTAAAAACTCTCTAGGAACTCAGTTTGGTTTGAAAAAACTGAAACACTTCACAGCACATCCTGGTGAGTACAGCTGAGATGGAGGGAGCAGTGGAGTAAGGAGTTGGGGGGGGTGTGAGGAGCCCGCAAGGCCTCGCTGCAGGTGCTGCTCGCCGGGACCGGAGTCAGAGGGTCAGGGGCAGGTGACAGCGGGGCCATCGTGGGAACCACCGTAGATCTGCATGGCTGGGAGATGGACTGGGGGAGGCTGGGAAGGTGGGGAGGCGGCTACACAGCAGTCACAGGTACAGAGAGACAACACCTCTTCAAGGGCAACACCATCAGCTCTCAGGAGATGAGATTGAGACAGAGCTGGGAAATGAGCAGGCGCCAGCCTGCGTTCCCTCCACTGAGAAGAGACAATGTCTCACCACTTCCTCACAGCCTCTGAGAAAGAGAAGTTTTCTTTTCTATTCTTTCCTTCTTTTTTTCACCTCCTCTGCAGTTTCCACCTCCACCAGAGGTCACAAACCCAGATGCTAAAACAAGCCAGGAAGGCATGTCAGAGGCTGTGTCCCCTGAAAGCACGGGGCCCAGCCTGGCTCGGGTGCCTCCTGCAGGTAGGAGGGCGGGCCCGGCGCTGCCAGACCTGTCAGGTCTCCAAGGAGGCTGGAAATCCAGGTCCTGTGGAATCTCCCCATTTTTCAATTGCAGGAGCCAAAGTTGTAACAAACCTGGGGCGGGCTATGGTCTGTCAATTGAAATCAACACCAGACCCTCCATGAGAGACGCATGCGCGGAGGACAGATTCCATGGGGCGGGGTGTGTGTGGAGGGGCGAAGTGACAGACATTTCTCAGGGTGTCCTGGAGCCCACCTTCTATCAAAAAGCACTGAGTGTGGGGGGCCGACAAAGCTGGAGCAGCGCCAACCAGGAACAAGGAAGCAGTTTCCAGAACGGCTGCTGGGCTGTGCTAATCCACAGGCCATGGTGAGGGGACACAACCTCTCTGGCCGCTGGCCCCCACTCCTTGCACCTCTTGGCCTCAACTTCTTTCCATTACTTTCTATCTCAACGAAATCGATCTCACATACCTCGGACACAAGGAACACGATCTAGCAGAAGATAGTGTGGCCCAGAGGCAACTACACTTCACCTGGTGGACCAGGGCCAGGGCAGTGCTTTTTCTCACCACACCCGGAGGGGGAGGCTGAGAACCTCAGTCAGAGGGACTTCTGGGGGAGCTCACCTCAGGGCAGCCTTCCAGATCAGGCCTCAACAGGGGCAAAAAGGCAAGGTATTGATGTCTCTTGATCGATGAGGATCTTTTTCCCAGGACTGTTCAAGTCAACAACATATAGTTTCAACTGATACCAGATCCTTTGCAAGGATAAACTGGGTAGGGGGGATACAGTAAAGACCGAAAGCAAACCGTGGCACTTTCTAAGCGTGAAAGAGCTTATATCAGAGTAACGTGTGCCAATCCTAAAGGCGCCCCGCACCCCTCGCTTCTGCCTAAACAGTCAGTGCTCTCCCCACACCAGGTGCAGAGGAGAAATGCATAGAACTGGGAGACAGATGCCCTGGGTTTGCGCTTTGGCTCCACAGCTCTTTACCTGTGTGAGCTTGAGTAAGTCCCACAGCCTCAGTGTCCTTACCTGGAAAATGGGCTCCATGATGATAACCCCACCTTGGGGACTGTGTGTGCACCTCGGATGAGCAAACAGCCCTGACAGGGCTTTGCAAGCTCCTAAGCACCGAACAAATATTACTTGTTCTGCCTCCTTGGGGAGGGGGGTGGAATCTGATGATTAGAGGTAATTCCTGACCCCTCTGGGGCTCAATATTGAGTCAAACTAAATGACTGCTACTAGTCAGCCATAACACGGAACTGACTGAGCCAGGCACTTCTGTTTCCCTGGTGGAGCTAAAGGACTGGCTGCAATCACTCCCCTCCTCACCGTTCCCAGCCAACATTTTCTTGCCAGCTACTTCAAGCCTGAAATCACACTGCAAGGAGAGTCGTAAAGGCCTTTGGTTTCTTGTAAATTTCCCACGCCTACCTATGGCAGCACAAGAAGCCGTTACCACGGCAACCTGCACCAATCTGCGCGTGCGACACGGAATTGGCCCCATCCCGCTCCTCACGTCAAAAACACCTGTGGTTGCCTTAGAAACCTTCCTAAGCTTGCTGCTTAATGAGGAAATACACGTTGACCTGATCTAGTTTTCTTTTCCCAGAGTGATTCCAGCCATGCAACCAAGCAGCCAGACTGTCCAGTCACCTAACTTCCCAAAGGAGGTCATAAAAGCAAACCAATTTCTCACCTGGCCCCGAACGCCATCCAACTGACCTGCTCCAACAATGTGAAAACTTGGCACGTAAGCCTCAGAAGGGAGACTTTTTCAGCTTTCAGTCTAAGGAATTTCTGGGGTTGGATCGAGGCTGGAGAGCCCTCCCCACCCTCAATGCTAAATAGTTAACACAGTGTGAAAGATAGTGGAAAGAATTCAGGGCTTGGGAGCCCAACATTCTGGATTTAAACCCCAGCTCGACCTTTTACTAGCTACATGACTTTGCGCAAATTATTCCGCTTTCTTATTCTGTTTCTCATTGGAAAAATGTGACTAACTCTACCACTATCATGGGGTGGCTGTAAGGATTCACAGAGAAATAAACAAGAAAATGTCTGGAGGTGCTAGGAAGGTCTCGCCCAGCAAGTGCCAGGCACCATTAACACATCCACTCTCACACTTTTCTAAACTGCTGTTGTAAAATACTGCCTGACAACCTTGCCAGACACCCAGCCAAGGCGCTTGGGGGAGGACTCTGAAAGAACAGGTCCCAGAGGGAAGCAAAAGGTGTGGCTTCGAACCAGGCAACAAACCAATGTGAACAAAGGTCCACAAATATAAGGGGGCCCAGACACCCATGGGGGGATGGACACTCTCTCAGGACAAGGCTTTCTGAAGAAAATGGTCATCTTTACATAAATATTTACTTAACGATGGAATGCTCCTCAGGTCCACTGAATAACTCCATCTGACCCTTCGCTTCCCAGCGGTAAGCCCCCAAGTGAGAAGATGCAGGACTGATGAGCTATTGACTGTGTCAAGGGCTGCGGGCACTCTCATCACCTTTTTTACCTCTACCAAACTAGATTCCCGTCACAGCCTCCACCTCCATCAGTCTCACCCTCACTTCGAAGCCTCCAGGCCATCTCCCTCACCTCTATGTCCATCACCAGATTTTATATAGTCAGGGTTCCAGTGTCTTTTAGGTGCATCCATCCCCATCTTCCATCTTTAGTGCCTCTTCCTCACAACCATCCTGCCAGGCACCTCTGGATTAATTTTTTTTTAAAAACACTGCTTCCAGCCCCCAACATTCCCTGAATCTGGCTACCTCTTCCCTCCTCCCCCGGCTTTTCGCCATCCACCACCACTCCGCAGCCCCCACCCGCTCCCCGGCCGGGAGCAGTCTAAGCACAGCCTGATACGCTGTCAGGACACGCCACCTCCATCCTCTTTTCCCACTTGGCTGGTGTGCCCACTCTTTTTGTCTTCCTAAACTTTTTCAACTTCTTTTTTAAAAGAACATTTTGGGGCTTTGTATTTTTTCCAAACAAAACATTACCAGAACCCCCCCAGGCTTTCTGAAGGAAATGGTCGTCACAGAACAGATCACAGAGGCCCTTCTCTGGGTGAAGGGGTAAGGGAGAACCCTACTCTCCCAACTCAGTCTCCCTCTTGACCTCCAGGGGGACGCCTGAGGCATCTTCCCAGAAGGCAGCTGGAAAACCATTGCCCGAAGCCCTCACCTCTGTTGATGGCAACCCTCCCTGCCCCGCCCTCTGCCGAGCTCCCGCCCTCCAGCTGTGATGCCTCAGCAGCAGGGCACAGAAGGAGGGAGGGAGGGCTCTGCGTAGTAACGCTATGTGGTACTCACAGAGCACGTGGGAAGACAGGACAAGTCTTTGGGAAAGGGAGCAAGGAAAGGCAGAGGCAGCTCACTTAATCTCTCCATACCTCAGTCTCTCCTGTAACACAGGACGTTCATAAGGATGAAATGAGTTAGTGCCTGGGAGGCCTAACGCCCAGCTCTCAGGCCCGGCTCAAAAAAGGGCCACGATTCTCAGCACCACGGCTGAGCACGCACGCTTGGCCCACTCCTACCCCTGCACCTCAAGCCCTTCCCACGTGGACTCCTCCAGAAACCACGTCAGTCAACACAGCGACAGAACTCTCATGCTGGATGGAACTCAGGACAATTGCATTCGGCTTCCATCAACGTGCTGGCCAAAACATAGGTCATTTAATAAGGAGCCTGTTCCTGAAGCTTCCTGACAGTAAAACACAACCCAGCCACTTAGAGAAGCCCCTTTCTTCTCTGGGTCCCAGCTCTGAAATGGAAAAGAAAACCATTCTAAGCAACTTCACACAAACTTCCTTGTGTTTCCCCTCTCTCCCAGCTGTTGAGGTGACTCAGAAAGGAGTTCGCTCTGTAGTTGTTAGTCCTCCACCCAATCCTGCACCTTCTCACCCACAGATCAAGCTGAGCAAACAGGTTCAACCATTCCTTAATTTGAAAGACAAGATTAAGGTCATGCCAAAGGCCTACTCAGGATAAATAACCAGGAGTCTGTATGGGGTCACTCAAGTGTGTCTGTTCAAAGGCCAACATGATGAGGTTCGTTCTTGTCGCTATTTGGGGCTGCCCCAGGCTACACACCCTACCCTTGCCAGTGCTGTCTGACCCTGCGAAATTCTGGGTCCAGTAGAGGCAGGCAGGTGTGGCAACTGTGTAGCCACAGAAAAAGAGAAAGCAGGCCAGAGCCTCCTCAAAGCTACTCTTGAGTCAGGCAGGGATCTACAAAGATCATCATCAAACAGGAGAGAGGTGGCAACGCCATACCAGCAGCCACACTGAGCTCAGGACTCATCTCCATCCTTGTGCAGAATGTCAACCCCAGCTGGCTTCTCCAGCAGCCACCTGCCGGGTTTTAACAGACTCAGGCCTCTGCAGCCCCCTTCCACATCCCTCAGTAATCTCCAAAGAACACAGTCAATCAGAGCTCTCACACTCTGCTTAAAATATTTTTTTAAAAAACTCAGTGTTTGGTCCCACATTCAAAATCTTGTGCTCCTTGTCTTGGCATACAAGGCCGTGCACCAGCTGACCCCAAGCCTCCCCTTCCAGGTAGCTCTCCCTCCACTCCACGGACCGTGTACTCCATCAACACTCGGTTCTACCTACTATTCCCAGAACAAAGAACATGCTTCCGATCACCTGATAAATACTCTGCATCCATAGAGATCAGTACAACAGGGATCGTGCCCTCTGGGAGTTCCCAGATCTGATGCTCCACCTTTGCTCTTGCTGTTCCCTCTGCCTGGGAATTCTTCCCTACACCCTCTCCAGCTTCAAAATGCCTGCCAATCCTTCCCTGTTAGCTGTCCAGGAAGCGTGGCTTGTTCCTTCTCCGAAAAACTTTGTCCTGTGCTCCCACGGTGCTCCGTAAGTACCACGTAGCACTTCCATGTAGGAATCAGTATGTTTCTGCAGCAAGACTGCGAGCTCCCCAAGGGCACAGCGCCCGACTCACTCATCTCCGTGTCCCAGCACCTAGGTCAGTGCCTCGCACACGCGAGGCACTCAGTGAGCGCTGACTGCACACGGACCGCCACTTGTCAGCAAGCTTACAAGGAAGGGACCAGATTTACTCTCCTGCCTCAAACAACTACAGACAAAATTAATGAAACAACAGTCTTCAGATGTGGGACATCAGGCAGTGAAGGACGAACTCCCAAGAATGGGGAGCAAACAAGGTGAGCCCTATAACTGCCCCAATCTACTGTCTAGAGAGAGCTTCCAGGCCATGGCACGGGCCCAACAGTCTCCCCAAGTTGGGAAGAGAGGGCTGGGGCTCTAGGGAGAGCAAGGTAGCCGGAGTTCACAGGGTCAAATACCAGAGAGGAGAGAGCTACACAGAGAGAACTCTGGAAATCTCCAGTGGGCCCCACTCTAGTTTTCAGCTGAGTGCTGATGGTCAGGGAACAATCCTTAGACGTCAGAATGAGCCAAGACTAATTTGTGTCTCCACTTGCCAGAGTGGAAATGCCTCCTAACTCACAGGACATCAGCAGGGTACTAAGGAAGGTATTGCCTTGGTACTGGGGAAGGTTAATCCTGGTCTAGAGGTTGTTCCAGTCCCAGCTAACAAAGTTTAACAGCAAGACTTTGAAGGATCAAACTATTTCCAAGTAACTTAATAGTGCCCCCAAACAATGCCAAGAATATTTATAGACATGCAAAAATATCAACAACAACAAAATCCAATACCTAATAGGGTAAATTTTTAACATGTGACATCCAGTCAAAAATTACCAGACATATGAAGAAACAAGCAAATATGATCCATGATGAGGGAAAAATCAATCAACAGAAACAGGCTCAAAAATATAGATAACAGAATTAGCAGACAAGGACACTAAAATGGTTGCTACAACCGTACTCCATATATTCAAAAAGCTAAAGGAAAGACTGAGCATGTTAAGTAGAGTCATGGAAAATACAAAAAAGGCCTAAATTAAACTGCCAGAGATGGAAACTACAAATGTCTGAGATAAAAGGTGTATTAGATGAAAATAACAGAAGGTTAGATACTACAGAAGAAAAGACCAGTTAACTTGAAGAAATGGCAATAAAACTATGCAAAACAAACAACAATAACAACAAAAAAGACTGTGGAGAAAACGAACTGAGCATCGGAGAGCTGAGGAACAACCTGAAATATCCTAATATACATGTAACTGGTTTCCTCAAAGAAAAGAGAGAGAGTACAGAAAATATCTAAAGAATTAGTAGCTGAAGAAAATTCCAAATTTGATGAAAGCTTTAAACCCACAGATCCAAAACCTCAACTGACCCAAGCACAAGAAACATGAAAACTACACCAAGGAACATCATAATTAAATTGTTTAAAAACAGTAATAAAAGAAAAGTAGCCAGAAGAAAAAAAGACACATAAGAACAGAACAAAAATATGAATGACAGCAGATTATTTATATGAAATCACCCAAGCCAGAGAACACTGGAATCACATCGTCAAAAGCTGAAAGAAAAACAATTGCCATAAAATTCTATACCCAGGGAAAATACCTTTCAAAAACAGAGATAAGAGATTTTCGGTCAAGATGGTGGAGTAGTAGGACCACCAGCTTGCCTCCTCTCACTACAACAAAACCACAAATGGCTGCTAAAGAACCATTGAAAAAAAAAAGACCAGAACCTAGCAAAAAAGATCTTCAACTGGAAACATAAAGAGGGAACCAAAGCAGGACAGTAGGGGGAAGGTATGCTCACAATACAATCAGGCCTTATACCCCTAAGATGGGCAACCTCCAAGACGGAGAATAATTAAATTGCAGAGACTATCCCACAGGAGTGAGAGTTCTAAGCCTGACGTCAGTCTTCCCAGCCTGGGGTTCTGGCATTAGGAGGAGACCCCAGAACATCTGGTTCTGAAGGTCAGGTGGCTTAATTGCAGGAGTTTCACAGGACTGGGGGAAACAGAGACGTCACTCTCTTGAGAAGTGCACACAGAATCTTGTGTGAGCCGGGACCAAGAGCAGAAGCAGTGATTTCATAGGAACCTGGGCCAGACCGGAATGCTGGTTTTGAAAGTTCTCCTGGGGAGGTGGGGAGTGGCCGTGGCTCACCCTGGAGACATAAAAGCTGGTGGCAGACATTCAGGGAGTGTTCATCTACACGAGCTTTCCTGGAGGCTGACATCTTGCTTGGGTCACCAAGACCTAGCCGCACCCAACAGCCTGTAGGCTTAAGTGCTGGGAAGCCAGAGGCCAAACAACCTACTGGATGCAAATGCAGCCCTACCCACCAGCAGACTTCCTGAGCCCACAGCTGCCTCTAGACAAGCCCCTAGACATGGCCTTACCCACCAGAGGACTAGGACCTAGCTCCACCCAGCAGTGGGCAGGCACCGACCCTTCCTGTCAGGAAACCCGCACAAGCCTCTAGTCCAGCTGCACCCATCAGGGGGCAGACACCAGAAGTAAGAAAACAACAGTCCCACAGCCTGCAGAATGAGTCTCCAAACAAAAGCCAGACTCCACCCTGGAACCAGCTGGACCCTAGCTTTGGGTAACAAGGGGGAGTGCATTGCTGGGACACAGAGGACATCTCACACAGAGGGCCACCTCTCCAACGCCAGGAAATGTAACTAACCTACATAATAATACAAACAGAAATTTAGACAAAATGAGGCAGCAGAGGAATACATTCCAGGCAAAGGCACAAGATAAAATCCCAGAAGAAGAAATAAGTCATGAGGAGATAGGCAATCTACCCAAGAAAGAGTTTAGAGTAATGATTGTGAAGATGATCAGAGAACTTGGGAGGCAAATAGATACACAGAGCAAAGTGTTGAGCAAAGAGTTAGAAAATATAAAGAATACCCAAACAGTTGAATACAATTACTGAAATGAATAATACACTAGAAGGCACCAAGAATAGACTAAATGAACCAGAAGAACAGATTGGTGAGCTAGAAGACAGATTAGTGGAAATCACTACTGCAGAAAAGAAAAAAAAAGAAAAAAGAATGGAAAGAAATGAGCATAGTTTAAGAGAACTCTGTGACAACATGAAGTACACTAATATTCATATTATAGGGATCCCAGAAAGAGAGAGAAAGGATCTGAGAAAATATTTGAAGAGATAATAGCCGAAAACTTCCCTAACTTGGGAAAGGAAACAGTCGCTCAAGTCCAGGAAGTACGGAGAATCCCACACAGGATTAACCCAAAGAGGAACACACCAAGGCACACAGTATTCAAATTGACAAAAATTAAGGATAAGGAGAAAATATTAAAATCAGCAAGAGAAAAGCAACAAATAAAATGCAAGGGAACTTGCATAATGTTATCAGCTGGTTTTGCAGCAGAAACTCTTCAGGCCAGAAGGGAGTGGCACGATATGTTAAAAGTGATGAAGGGGAAAAGCCTACACCCAAGAATACTTTACTCAGCAAGGCTCTCATTCAGATGTGATGGAGAAATCAAAAGCTTCACAGATACGCAAAGGCGAAAAGAATTCAGCACCACCAAACCAGCTCTACAACAAATGTTAAAGGAACTTCTCTAGGTAAAAAAGAAAAGGCCACAACTAGAAACAAGAAAAGTAATCATGAGGGGAGGAGGGTATGAATACAGGGTACCTAAAATGCATTTGAAATTAAGTGATCAGCAACTTAAAACAATCACGTGTATATACAGATTTCTACACCAAATCTCCATGGTAACCGCAAACTAAAAATCTATAATAGATATACATGCAAAAAAGAAAGAGGAATCCAAATGTAACTCTAGAGTCATCAAACCACAAGAGAAGAGAATAAGAAGAAGAGAAAAAAAAGAGAACTACAAAAATAAATCCAAAACAATTAACAATGGCAATAAGAACATATGTATTGGTAATTACCTTACATGTAAATGAATTAAATGCTCCAACCAAAAGACATAGACTGGCTGAATGGATACAAAAACAAGACCCATACATATGCTGTCTACACGAGACCCACTTCAGAGTTAGAGAAACATGCAGGCTGGAAGTGAGGGGATGAAAGAAGATAGTCCATGCAAATAGAAATCGAAAGAAAGCTGGAGTAGCAATATTTACATTAGACAAAATAGATTTTAAAATAAAGACTGTTACAAGAGACAAAGAAGGACACTACAAAATGCTCAAGGGGTTGATCCAAGAAGAAGATATAGCAATTGTAAATATAATAATGACAGTGTTGTGTGGGACTTATAACATATATAGAAGTGAACAGTGTGACAAGAGCACAAAGGCCAGGAGGGAGGAAATGAGAGTATACTATTGTAAGGTTCTTAAACTACATGTAAAGTAGTATAGTATCACTTGATGATGGGCTGTGACAAGTTAAAGATGCACACTATAACCTTAAAGTAACCACTTTTTAAAAAGAGTTATAAAAATAAATTTTTAAAGTTATAGCTAGTAGACTATAGCTAATAGCTACAAGAGTTATAGCTAAAAGGAAAGAAAAAGGAATCATAAAAATTACTCCAGTCCTAAAGAGATTAGGAAAAAAAGGGAAATCGGAGGAAAGAACATGGAACAGACTGAAAAGAAATAGCAAGATGACAGAGTTAACCCAACTACACGAATAATCACATTCGATGTAAACGGTCTAAACATCCCAATTAAAAGCAGAAATTCTAAGACTGGATTTAACAAAAAGCAAAATTATATGCTGCCTATAAGAAACCCACTTTAAATATAAAGGTACAAATAATTCAAAAGTAAAAGAGTATAAAAAGATATATCACACTTATACTAATTTTTTTAATCCCTATCCATTTTTAAATTGTGCTAAAATATTCATAAAATTAACCATTTTTAAGTATACAATTTTGTGACATTCCATACACTCACACTGTTGTACAACCATCACCACCACCTCCCTCCAGAACTTTTCATTATCCCAAACTGAAACTCGTATCCATTAAACATTAACTTCCCATTCTCCCCTTCCCCCAGCCCTTGTACCATTCTTCTTTCTGTCTCTATGAATTTAACTACTCTAGGAACCTAGAGGAGATGGTGTATCTCTTTATATCCTTTTACTTTTGAACAATTTGTCTTTATATTTAAAGCAGGTTTCTTGTAGGCAGCATATTGATGGATTTTGCATTTTGTAAACTCCAATACATAAGAGGAATCATGCAACATTTGTCCTCTTGTGACTGACTTGTTTCACTTAGCATTATTTCTTCAAGTTTTATCCATGTTGTAGCATGTGTCAAATTTTCCTTCTTTTTTAAAGCTGGATAATATTCTATTGTATGCATGTACCACATGTTATTTATCCATTCATCTGTTATTGGACACTTGGGTTCCTTCTACCTTTTGGTTATTGTGAGTAATGCTGCCATAAACACTGGTGTACAGATGTCTGTTTGAGTCTCTGCTTATACTTCTTCAGGGTATATACCCAGAAATGGAATTGCTAGATCGTATAGTAATGTTATCTTTAATTTTTTAAGGAATTACCAAACTGTATTCCACAGCAGCTGCACATTTTACATTCCCACCAGCAGCATAAATAAGGTTCCAATTTCTCCACATCTTTGCCAATACTTATTTTTTTAATAGTTATTCTCATGAGCAGAAAGTGGTATCTCATTGTCATTTTGACTCAGATTTCCCTACTGACTAGTGATGTTGAGTACTGCCATGTGCTTATTAGCCATCTGTATATCTTCTTTAGACAAATGTCTTCTAAAGTCCTTTGCCCATTTTAATCAGGCTGTTTTGTTTTTTCATTGTTGGGATGTAGGAGTTCTTTATTCTGGATATCAATCCACTAGCACTAATTTGTTTTTAAGTTGGACTGGCTATATTAATATGAGACAAAGTAGGTTTCAGAGCAGAGAATATAACCAGGGATTAAAAGAGTCATTTCATGATAAGAGAGGTCAATTCATCAAACGAACATAACATCCCAAAATGTTCATGTACAGGACAGAGCTTCAAAACACATGAAGCAGAAACTAACAAAACTATAAGGAGAAATGGACAAATTCACAATTACAGCCGGAAGTTTCAATGCCCCTCTTTCAATGACTGATAGAACAAGTAGACAGGAGAGCAGTAAGGACACAGAAGACTGGAACAGATCCACCAACCAACTTAACTGACATTTATGGACCACTCCACTCAACAGCAGCAGTAAACATATTCTTCTCAAGTGCTCACAGGGCATTTACCAAGGCAGACCATATGCTAGGCTATAACACAAGTCTCAGTAAATTAAAACAATCCAAAACATACAAAGCACATCCTCTGTTTATAAAGAAATTAAATTAGAAACCAATGTTTACTGGACAGAAGAATAAAGTAATAGCATAATGCTGACTTTCCCTCTTATACTACTTGTAATTCTACGCAGGAGGGAGCAGATAAATCAGCAGCGTGACTTAAAATACATACATGTCTTCAGTCCTAGGCATACCTGACCTGGGGTATCTGACATTCACGGCTCATTCTCTCCTCTCCTCTCTTCTCTGGCCCATCCTAAGCTCAAGACACCACTTGTCAGCCCCAGTTAAATCACGACAAACCTGTCTGGTATTTGCGCAAGTATTTCACATAAACCACAGAAAGGGGAGATGTGCAGTGGAGGAACACATGCATTTAAAGCTCCCTAAACCTCAGAGACTGGGCCTTCACAGAGATGTCTCTGTCATAGGCCAATTATCCTGGAATGAACTGGAACCTTCTAAAAATTCCAGACCCCAAGGAGAAACTGAAATAATTTCTGAACAGAGAGCCAATCAGATTAAAACAGGTCTTTGCTAAGCTATTAGGTCAGTCTGGAAAAACCCTACTAGGGCTGGCCAACAGTGTCCAGAGATGATTCATATGGCCAGTTACCCAAATGTGCTGTAGCAGCAGATTTACGGCAGATAAGCAAATTTCACAGCAACAAGCAAAACGATAACAAGAATCCTTAGAAACAATTTCACTGCCAAGCTCAGCAAATCTACAGACTTGTTAAGGCAGTGCTTCCCAACTTAGGGCAAATGTTAAAAATACAAATTCCTGGGTCCCTCTCCAGAGTCTAAGCAAGACTTCCTAGAAGTGAACTGTATTTTCAAGAAGTATCACAAATGATTCTTAACATCCAGCAAATATACTAGCTTTGAAATGCGACTAACAACAGGTTAAAAATCCCTACTCGGCCACTTACTGGCTATAGGACCCTACCCTAATTACTTAACATCTCTATGACTCACTTCACCTGTAAAATGGGCTCACCTTGAAGTGTTCTCAGAATCCAGCATGTTCATAAAGCCCCTAGAACAGAGCCAACGGCACATGGCAGCCAAGAAAGAAATCAGAGCTACTGCTACCTAAAATTGAAAAAAAAAAAAAAAAAAAAAGCTACCGGCAGCTGCCCAGATGAAGTCTGCAAAGAAAAGTTTCTACTTAATGGAAATGACAAGGCACCAAGCCAGATTTCTGAGATAATCTAGGAAAAAGCTTTTCTGAGCACTGGGATAGACAAGAACAAAAGACACTCACTTCAGTGGGGAGGGTCTAGCTCAAAGTGGTAGAGTGCATGCTTAGCATGTATGAGGTCCTAGGGATTGAAATAAATAAACCTAATTACCTCCCTCCCCCGCCCCCCCAAAAACCTAATAAAATTAAAATTAAAAAAAAAACTCTCACTTCAGTGTCCAGTATTTCGCCCCAAGCCCTCCCATCCAGAACCAGAGTTCAGGTCTGTGCAGGGTTGCAGCTTTGGACAACAGCCAAAGAAACCGTTTTCTTCCCAAATCACTGTTACCACCACCTTCAGCTGTAGGTCTGCCAGTCGCCGACGGTGGTAACATCTTGGATGCACCAGTAGGAAATGGGACTCTTGGGTAAGAGACAGGGAGCCAATGAAGAGGGTGGAAAAGCCTGAGTCAGCAATAGTATTACTGGGCTACTGCTGAAGTGGAGGGAAGTGAGTTTGTTAAGTTTCCAGAGCTAAGGGTGGACGTTCCCAGGGTGAGTGAGCCCAGACATTGTGTAGCTGAGAAAGCATCGACTCATCTCAAGGCCTGAAACCCTGAGGTGTAGAGTCAATTCTGCCAGTAACTAATTCTCTCCCTCTCTCTCTCTCTCACACACACACACCCCAATGCTCTTTGTACACAGCAAGTCCAGGACTAGGGGCTGGTCAGTGATGCTGGGCAGTCCAAGTCCGGGTCCAGAATAAAGTATAAGAACAGACCCAAGGCTGAAAGTCCCATCCTCACTGCCCTGGAAAAAAAGCATAGCCCAGGTAGTTAAAGACAAGAGTGTCCTTCAGACCCCACTCTTGGGCCTGTTTCCCCACCTGTACAATGGGCAAACTGGCTCTAACGTCACCAGAAGTGTGACCAGCATGATGTCCAATACGGGGTGGAGGACGGCCGGTGCGGGATGGGGGGGCGGGGCTGGAGGCGCGACCAGCGCAGGGAGTTCAGGCAGTGCTTACCGCTTCCCCTCTCTTCTCCCGCCCTCCCACTGCGAGGGGCAGGGGCGCCGGCCCTCGGCGGGAGTCACGCGGCTCTCGCGCCCAATCACCAGCCTCTGCCAATCTGGGGCCGGCAGGAGGGGGCGCGCCGCGAGCGATTGCAGCGCCACCCCCATCCCCGTCCTCGCCCCTCCCTGGGCCCAGCTCACCTACCCCGGCTGCCGCCGCCGCTGCCACCGCCGCCGCGGGTTAAATCGCAGGCCGCGCCCACACTTCCGGGGCCCGCGTGGCCCGCCCCCTCCTGCCGGATGTGACCCCCTCCAACGTCCGGGTGCTGGGAGCTGGGCTCACGCTACTCGTTCCTCCACACGTTGGGCGCGCCGCGGGCTTCTTAGTCACCACGACGCCGCCCCGCCGCCCCCACAACACTCACACTCGCGGTCCCTCGGGACCTCACCCATAGGAAGGCCCACGAGACCCCTCCCGCGTGCGGTGCAGCCAGGCCCCGCCCCCGGAGGGACCCCGCCCCCCGGGAGGGACCCCGCCCATTGGGCGGAGCCCAGGCCGCCGTGGGCGAGTGCGCCTGCGCAGGCATCTGGAGTTTCTCTGGTCTGCGAGAGATTCTAACAGAACTTGGCCTCGGCTTTGTGGAGGCTGCTCAAAGCGGTCCAAAAGAGACCCGAAAAGAAATGAATGGAATCCCAGCACCGAGGGGACCCCCTAGATGGTCTGAGCTCTGACTGCGGAATCCCGACGCCAGGACTGGAGTGATCACAGTCTTAATTGTACCGTGGCAAACAGCAGTGCCTGTCCGTCTGGAACTAATTGGCGGGCTCCTCAAAACAACTCTGAGTAGCTTCCCCTAAAAGTAACCTGTTTTCCCAGGCCCTAGGTTACATTTAGTCCATTCTGAGTGGGTAGTGTTTTAAAAAATAACAGACGGCTTCATATATCCTCACTTGCCCAGAATCACGAGGCTGATGCCATGTGAAGCAAGACCTTGATGCTCGCTGGCCCTCTCTTCTTTAGGCGCTCATTCTGAACAACAGGCCTGGAGGTGCCCATTCCCTGTGTTATTTCTCAGCACCGTCTATAATTGCACCTTTGTAAAAATAGGACCCCAGGAGGAGAGTTTCTTAGACCAAGGAAACCATGCCACACAAATTCAAAACCTTATTAGATGTTAAGACCTTGGTTGCTGGTTACAGAAACTCAACTCAAAACAGCTTTTGCAAAATGGAAATTATTGGACCGCATAACAGCAAAATCTTGGGGTGCTGATAGTGCCAGGAACAGCAATATTCAAGGCCTCGTTCTCCCTATTTGATTCTGTTCTTTTTCTTTGGTGTTAAGACCCGTTCCTTTCTATACAATGGAATAAAGTCTCTTCAGCAAATGGTGTTGGGAAAACTGGACAGCAAGCATGTAAATCAAATGAAGCTAGAACACTCCCTTACACTATACACAAAAATAAACTCAAAGTGGATCAAAGACTTAAACATAAGACAAGATACAATAAACCTCCTAGAAGAAAATATAGGCAAAACATTATCTCACGTATATCTCAAAAATGTTCTCCTAGGGCAGTCTACCCAAGCAATAGACATAAAAGCAAGAATAAACAAATGGGACCTAATTAAACTTACAAGCTTCTGCACAGCAAAGGAAACCGTAAGTAAAACAAAAAGACAAGCTATGGAATGGGAGAAAACTTTTGCAAATGAAACCGACAAAGGCTTGATCTCCAGAATATATAAGCAGCTCATATGACTTAATAAGAAAAAAAAAAAAACGATCCAAAAATGGGCAGAAGACCTAAACAAGCAATTCTCCAAGGAAGAAATACAAATGATCAATAGGCACATGAAAAAATGCTCAATATCACTAATTATCAGAGAAATGCAAATCAAAACTACAATCAGGTATCACCTCACACCAGTCAGAATGGCCATCATTCAAAAGTCCACAAATGACAAATACTGGAGAGGCTGTGGAGAAAAGGGAACCCTCCTACACTGCTGGTGGGAATGCAGTTTGGTGCAGCCTCTGTGGAAAACAGTATGGAGATTCCTCAAAAGACTAGGAATAGACTTACCATATGACCCAGGAATCCTGCTCCTGGGCATATATCCAGAAGGAATCCTACTTCAAAAAAGACACCTGCACCCCAATGTTCACAGCACCACTATTTACAATAGCCAAGACATGGAAACAGCCTAAATGTCCATCAACAGATGACCGGATAAAGAAGATTTGGTATATTTATACAATGGGATACTACTCAGCCATAAAAACCGACAACATAATGCCATTTGCAGCAACATGGATGCTCCTGGAGAATGTCATTCTAAGTGAAGTAAGCCAGAAAGAGAAAGAAAAATATCATATGAGATCGCTCATATGTGGAATCTAAAAAAAAAAACCAAAACATAAATACAAAACAGAAACAGACTCATAGACATAGAATACCAACTTGTGGTTGCCAAGGGGGCGGGGGGCGGGAAGGGACAGACTGGGATTTCAAAATGTAGAATAGATAGACAAGATTATACTGTATAGCACAGGGAAATACATACAAGATCTTGTGGTAGCTCACAGAGAAAAAAAAGTGACAATGAATATATGTATGTTCATGTATAACTAAAAAATTGTGCTCTACAGTGGAATTTGACACAACATTGTAAAATGACTGTAACTCTATAAAATTGTTTAAAAAATAAAAAATAAAATATCCAAAAAAAGACCCTTTCCTTTCAGTAGATAGTCTCAAATTTTCTAATTCAAATTTTGGAAAGAATGTATCTGATTGGCTAAGATAATCATTGTTACCCCTATCCAGCAGAGTTTACTCTTCTTTGCCTCCATTGGGTCAGGTGATCACCTTTCTCCAATGAATAGTCACCCATTAGAGCACAGAAGGGATCAGTGAGGAAGTCAGTCTCTGCTACTGACCCTTTTGAGACACCTGTAACTCATTTGAGAGATGCCATGGCTGGTTTTGCAAACACATCCTTTGAACATAATGTTAAAGTGGCTCCCATTGACAGCAGCTGCCAGAAAGCTGGGTTGAAACTGCTTGTAAGGGGTGAGGAGGGCCAGGGCAAATGACCTTAAATCCTTTTGTGCTATGTAATTTTTAATACCATACATGTATTACTTTGGGGGTAAAAAAAAATTAGAAAACACTGATAGATTAACTCGAGTTTATCTTCAGCAATCCTTTTACTTACTGGTACTGTGTTGGAATGTGGAATGTAGGTGTGATGGCTGGAGCTAGATTAGTCATCTTGAACCATGAGGCAACCATGAGACTGGAGGCCATACTGACCACACAATTAGGAGCTTGATCCCTGACACAATGGAGCCCTGTGACCCTGCTGGATGCCCACCTCCGGATTTTTTACAGGAGAGGGAAAAAAACCACCTTTGTAAACCACTGTTATTTAGGGTTTTCTATCACTCATCCTTTAGGTCTTAGACTCCAATTCTGGAAAGTCCCTCTTGTATCCCCAAGGCTGGTTAAGTACCCCCTTTATATTTGTCAAACACCCCACACTTTTTCCTTTCTTGGTATTTACAACGTTTTTCTGTAATAGACCATTCCCTCCCCCTAGATAGCAATTTCTGTAAGGACAGGCAAAGACTATATTATACACCATTTTACACAGATGCTAGAAACTCCTAACACAATGACAATAATGACTTGTGAATGTGACAGATATGGTTATTCCACTGAGGGTGTTGAGAGGAAATGACAAACTGCTGCATACTCTCCGAATTAACTGGGTCATTGCCAAATCATCTTATGGTAGGGCGGGGGTGAGCGCTGGCCCTCCTGAATAACTAAAGACACAGAATCAGGGCAAAGGAGGGAGGGAGAAAAAGTGGCAGGAAATTCAAGTCATCTGAGGCTGGTGGCATTAGAACAGGGTGTTCTTCCTACCTCGTTTCTTTCTGTTTTCCACTTCTGGCTCTTTTCGGCTTCCCCTGGCTCTTGCCCCAGCCCTCTTTGGCCCTGGACCCCCATCACTTGCACCTATGTCCCCATATACCATGCCTCGATTATACCCAATGTCATTCATATTCAGAGTGTCCCTGATACATGCAAAAAAAGAGAAAGAGAAAGAAAAGGCAGCTCCTTACTCTTTTCTCTTGTTCATTCATTGCCCATATGTTCACCGAATACCCGTACTGCTAAGACCTATGGATACAAATTGAACACATCATCTCCAGCCTCAAGGAAATCACATCCTTGGTTGGGATGTTAGAATTCCAAGACATCTCAGCCCTTTAGGTGATCTTGATCAGGAGCAAGAAACATTAAAGTAGAAATAGTCATGTTTCTACCCGCTTCTAAAAAGTGTTTGCTCGTTTAGCTCCTTAGCTCCTGGATCTTGTGATGCTGCTGGCCTGGATGGACAAGTGATGCTAACAGAGGTAAGGAAGGATGGACAGGTAGGTCAGAATGTAAGGTAACAAAGGCAAGATATTTAAGAAGCTGAGATATTGAGAGAGATTTAGGAACTGAGTTGGAAAAGCAGTTTTTAAAGGAAGTTTGGCCATGTGGTATGTATAATCCCCAATTCAGTCTCCAGGAGACCTTCAGTGAAGATTTTGGTGTTTTGTTTGTTTGTTTGTTTGTTTGTTTGTTTGTTTGTTTTCTGGAACTGCAAGTCTGATATGTCTGGATGGTTTCTCGCTCCTGTTCCTTCTTCATCGCTTCCACACTGTGCCCAGCAGTTCAGCCTGCTCCATTAAAAACGGTTTTATTTTGGGGGAGGATATGGTTCAGTGGTAGAGCACATGCTTAGTATGCATGAGGTCCTGGCTTCAATTCCCAGTACCTCATTAAAAAATAAGTAAATAAATAAATGTAATTACCTCCCTCCACCCAAAAAATAGAGGGATTCAGAAAGGTTTTGTGTCTCTGAGGAAGGGGCTGGTGGCTGCCTATAAAATCATCCATTCCATTTTTCCTTCAACATAGAATATATTTTGTTATATAGCAATGTGCTCAGTAGCTAAAAGACTGCATATCCCAACTTCTTTTACTGTTAGTTGTGACTTGGTGACTTTGTGAGATAAGCAGAAGTATTGAGAGGGATTTCTTGGAAGGCTACTTTAAAGGAGCTGATTCAGTTGGGAGATGAGTCTCTTCACCCTCCCCACCTTCTTCTCAACTGTTGTCTAGATGTCTGATGTGATGGCTGGAACTCCTGTAGCTGTATTGGACCCTGAGGCGACCTTGGAGATGGAAACCAGTCAAGCTCTGGATGGCCTAACTCCAGATTTCTTTAAGTTGGAGGAAAAAAAATCAAGTTTTATCTTGTTAAAGTTATGGTTCTTTTAGGTTTTGTGTAAGTGTAAAATGCTTCCAAACTTAAATCTGGTACTACTATGGTTAGTATGGTACAGCTTTATTATTGTTATTTTGGTGGTTTTGGTAAACGAATTTATATTTTAAATTTTTCTTTCCTTTATTACTTTATTAAAGTTATGTAAAACCACACATATACAGTCTCGTATAAATGCAAAATTGTGATTGTAAACATGCTTTCTTATAGTTTGTGGATTTTTTTTCTTTTCTTTCTTTTCTTTTTCTTTTTTTGTTTGTTTGTTTGTTTTGCTTTGTTTCCCCACTTATCAACATCTTAGGATATGTCCTCTCATATAATCTCATCCAAATCCGTATCTACAAGCCAAAAGAGGCTGAGGGGCAGGGTGGGGCAAACCAAAAAAGGACAAAGTATAGGCACACAAATGAGGTTGGTGGCCACTGTAACTTGTCATAAATATTCTGTAACAGGATCACACTTTCCCTGCCCTTCTATGTACCCACCACCCCCAGGTGTTCCATCACCATGGAATTTACTTTGGCCAGTGGAAAGCGAGTAAAGGTGATGTATCCCTTCCAAATGGAAGCCTTTAAAAAGCAGAGTCCAATTTGCCACACACACCCTTCCCCTGCATCCGGAAGGGGCCTCCATCAGCTTTCCTCTCCAAGTGACAGTGATGGTCTCCCTGCCCACCGATGTCAGATGTGAATGAGAAATAAACCTTAGTTGTGTTGAACCATTGAGATTTGGGGGTTTTATGTCTCCACAGTATGACTCAGCTTATCTTCACTGAAACAAGAGGATATAACAGGGACTGCTCATTGTCTCCTTCTTCCTTTGGTAATTAAACCCCTAGTCTAAAGCCACCCAGCTAAAGTGTAGCCTCTCTTTCACCTAAAAATGCCACCTATGACTTCATTATAGCCAATGAGATGTGACTGGAAGTAATTGTATAATTTCTGGTTATGCCCTTTAAGGAAAGGCCATGTCCTGCTTCCCCTTCTCTATGTCCTGCTAGCTGGAAAGCAGATGTAATGACAGGAGCTGGAGCAGCCATATTAGACCGAGAGATGACTATCACACGTGGAAGATGGCAAAGCAACTAGAAAGAATGTGGGTCCCCATCACTGTGGAGCAACCTGGACTATTATTACATGAAAGAGAAATGAAGTTGTATTATATTTAAGCCTCTGTTATTTAGGCTTTGGTTACAGCTGTTGAACCTGCAACATAATTAACCTGGATGTTCGCCTTGTTTTGAGCATTAGAATATAGTGGACAGAGACATGATCTACATACATGGACTTATGATTGTGTTAAGTGAGCTCCCTGCCCTCCGGAATATGTGGTCTAGGCTGAGTTTCAGAAAATCAAACAAGGGCAAAGGTGCATGGCAAGGAAAGTTTCAAGGTGCTCTACAAACATTCGCAGGGGAAACCCAGATCAGTGGTTTTGGTGGGTTGCCTGAAGAAAGGGACCATCTTAGGTCAGCCTCCCCAGAAGTTGCCCAGGATGAGAGGTTTCATATATGTGATTTATTTCAAAGTTGCTCCCAGAGAAACCAGTGAGGAAGCAAGGGAAGCAGGACAGGGAAGGGGATGAAGCTGAGCCTGGGTGTGATTTCATGCAAGTCTTGGAGGGGGAGGCTCCTGCCTGCTCCCACAAGGAACTCTGGGATATAAGTTGTGCCTCAAAAGTGCCCCAACCCCAGGCTTTCACACTCCCACAAGCACCGACCCCTGAGCCTTCGGCTAAGAGCCACCCAGTGTCTCTGGGCTCTTGGAGTAGATCCTCCAAAGACAAGCCACAGGTGCCACTAGAAGCAAAACCACAACCAAAGCAGGGAAAATGCAACCTCAGACACTAGGGTGTTCTGGACCCACTCTGCTCTCTCCAGCATCATAGCAGGAATCCCACTAGGGGAAAGAGGCCTCCTCATCTCTAGAGGAAACCATTTCTGATGAACCAGGAAGAGCTAGAAGCTGGAACACAGTGCATTTCACCCCAGCAGAGAGCATTTCACCCTTGCATTTAAATCTCCAGGCCCCTGCAATACATACACATCCATGCGCACGTGCACGTGCACATACATGCGCAGGCAATGTTTTTAAAAGCAAGATGCAGGGACCAGTGTGATTGTTGGTAAAGTGCTCAGCCAAGACAGGACAGGCTCCGTCTCTAGTTTGGGCCCCCTTCGGTGTCACACTGCAGCTCCCCTACACTCTCATTTCCAATGACCTTGGCTCGGGCTGCGATAAGTCTCCAGAAGTCAGACAAACCTCCCCAAGCCCTCAGCCAGCTGGAAGTGGGAAGGAAAGGATGGCCTCTCCTCCAGGCAGCAGTCCTGAAGCAGTCCCCAGACCAGCTGGAGGTCAGACAGCTGCTGCTTGTTCCCGCTCAGGCCTGGAGGCCCACAAAGCAGCCCTTTCATCCCACAGCTGGACAGCCCTACACAGCGATCGCACAGCTGGCGAGAGGCTGACTCAGGATTCCAGCTTGCGGCTCCCCCCCTCCTGATCTCCAGTCCCTGCTTTGCCACCAAATTCCCTTGGTCTACAGCAACCTTGGCCAAGTCCCTGCTGTCCTCTGAGCCTCAATTCCTCATCTGTAAAGCCAGCAATGGAACTAGAGGGTCCCCCAAGGCATTACAGGACACTGAGACAGCTCCTTCTTAACCCCTGTGTCCCAGACAAGCTCCCCACATACACCAAGTGTCACAGGTATGAATTTGAGTCCAAAATACACGATTAACTTTGCCAACAAAAAATTGTCCCTTGCCGTCTGACACTAAAGAATGAAGTCACGAGCCACTGCAGTCGCTGAACTTCAGCTCACCTTGAAAGGAGTTCAGGGCTGAGATCAGGAATGAGGCACTCCGTGCTCTGGGGAAACTGATGGGAAAACTGGTGGAACAGTCCTTCAGAGAGCTGAATATTTTCAGGAGGAGATTTTATGAGCCCAAATTCTTGCATCTTCTTATATCTAAAAAAGCACTAAAATCATTCATGGAGACGTCTGCTCTTCGTGACTAGCAGCAAGCCTCTGCCAAAATGTGTGCGTGGCTGCACGTATCACCTTCACTAAAATCATAGATATTCTGCATCCCCTTTGACCTCTTCAGAATACTTCCGAGCTATCTGGGAGGCTGCCTCCCAGGCTATAGTCCGTATCTTACCCCAAATAAAATTTAACTCATAACTCTCGCATTGTGCTTTTTTTTTTTTGAGTCAACAACTTTATACAAAACTCATATAGCAAACTACACTTCAATAACAAATTTAAAAATTTAAATTAAAAACAAATAAATAAAAATAAAAAGCTGATTGAACACACACAAAAAAAGAACTCATATAGCACTTACCATGATTTTAAGCACCCTACGTGTATTAACTCATTCAGTTCTGTTACTATCCTTTATTTAAAGATGGGGGGTGTGAGGCACAGAGAGGGTAAGTAACTTGTCCAGGTCACACAGCTAGCAAGTGGCCTACCTAAGATTTCAACCCAGGCCCTCCGGCTCCAGCACTGCTCTCATTTTCTAAGCCATGTCGCATACCCTTTTTTTTTTTTTTTCCAATAGTTCCGTCTTCTTTCCCTTCCAGGCCAGAGAGAATTTATCTCCTGCTCTTCCCCCTCCTCCATGGAATCCTGTGAGATTTCTAGACTATTGTGGTGTCAAAAGAAAAATGGAGGGGATGCCCACTGTGGTGTCACCATCATATCCATAGCTCTTCCACCCACCTGGTGACATGCTAGTGCCCTCTGTCCCTGGGCAGGTCACAGACGTGCCCCTCCCAAGGCCCAGGCTGGAGCTAGCATCAGTCCTTGGGGATGGTACCAGCTCCTCTCGAGGCCACGTGCTAGGCGATCAGACCTCAGCACCCATCCACCTCCAACCAGAACTTCTGTCCCTTACCGCAGATGTGACGAGAAGAGAACCAGCCTCGGTCATGCATGGATGCCCAGAGAGAGCAACCCTCCCTTCCCTTACCAGCACTTACTCCTCTACCTCCTCCTGTTAACTTCGCCTTTCAAATGCCTCCGCTTCGGAGGGAGCTTTCTTCAGAGTAGTTCTAGAACACTGCTGAGCTATTAGCTACCACCCGCCTCCTAGCCTAGAATACTACCCTTTCATTTCCTACGGCTGTGAGAACAGGAAGGAAATTAACATTTCTGCATAACACACACACACACACACACACCCCTGTCTGTGCAAAGTGCTAGGCAAACAGTTCGAATAACAATGGGAAATTAATCACGAAAGTTGTTACCAAATTAAAGTTAAATCTGCCTTGCCACCATTTAACCTTTGTCTCTGTTCTGCTCTGAAAAGTCACCAGAGAGTAAGTCCAGTCCTCTGTTCTTGTGGAAAACTTTCAGAGATTTGAGGTTGGTCTTTGTACCCCACAAAAGTCTTGATTCTCCAGAGTAAACACACTCCAAAGCATCCGTCCCGACTCCCTCTTCCCGGTGAAATGGAGGGTTAGAAGCTAGGGCTTGTGACCTGCACTCAGGGTCCAAACGCTCCCCCAATCTCGTTTCTTCAGCTTTTAGGTTTTGGGGGGTTTTCCTATTTTTTAAAAAATGTATTTCCTTTCTCTAACTTCTTTTATCTTTTGCATCCTTCTCACATTTTAGCCTCACTTTCCTTTTTTCTCCTCCATTCTCTACAGTCTAACATCTGACTCACCTACTCAAAGCTCCCCATCGCCCACGTGATAAATTCCACGCTCTTGAACGTGGTATTCAGCCACCCCCTCCACCCCGCCCCGTGACCTGGCCTTTGTTCTCCTGTGTATCATTAGTGCTGTCGTCCAGAGTTTCAAGTCTTCATCCTACACTCAGACTGGAACACACTTCCTACTCTCTTAGCATTCAGTGTGGCCAGATGGCTGGTTTGGACCAATGAAATGCAAGAAGTAGTGACACCTGTCACTCCCAGAAAATGCTTTGATAACTAGTGCATGAATGGGCACGTGCCTTTCCCCCTGCTGTGGCAACCAGTGACATTGCAGATGGTGACACTTCCATCAGTCTGCATCCCTGGGTGAAGATGTCTCCAATCGGAGCCCCAGACAACTTGTAATGGACAGAGAGAACAAGAGAGGAAGGTTATTACTTTTTAAATGGGCGTTGCTTGTTAACTGCCCATACTAATGTGATGTGTCCTTTACGCCTAAGCTTGCCAGGTGACATACAATCCCTGTAGTCCATTACGATGCCAGTGGTGCCCTCTTTGACAGACATCCCCTCCTCCCCTACACCCACTCAGCAAAGTCCTTTTATCCATGGAGACGCAGTTCAGTTGCTACCTCCACCAGGAAGCCTTCCTAACTTTCCACCCAAGGCAGCATTAGGCGTCCCCTTCCCAGGATGCCGGGGGCAGGTCTCTGTTACAGTTTGGTCTCATTTTTCTCTCTGACTTTTTGTTTCCTGGACTACAAGTCCCCTACTAGCCTATTCAGAAAAAGCTGGCTCCCAAGGCGACTGGCTTGTGGCAACAGATCATGGACTAGACTTCAGAGCACCTTCCTCCTCAGCCTGGCACCTGCATTCTGGACACAGTCCACACACTGTTCCTGCCCTCCAGGGTCCATCTGTGCAACAGGCATTTTTCGGACTCGGCTTAGAGCACCTTGAAGAAATGTTCACTGAAAGAATGAATATTTCCTGGTAGATGAGATCCTTTCTCAGTCCCCCCCATCCCCCACCCCCTTATCAACTCGGCATCGTTTCCTGGTCCCCCAAGCCCAGGACTAAGGAGCAGCTGGAATTTGCAATCAGATCTGGATTCAAACCTTGGCTCTATCACTCCCAGGACATGCATCCTCAAGGGAGATACTTAACCCCTCTCAACCTCAGTTTCCTCATCTGTAAATTTGGGAAACTCTCAAGTTCTGACAGATTCACAGACACAGAAAACAAACTTGTGGTTGTCAAAGGGGAAGTGGGGAAAGGGATAAATTAAGAGATTGGCAGCTACTACTGCATATAAAATAGATAAATAACAAGGTCTTACTGTATAGCACAGGGAACTACATTCAATATCTTATAATAACCTATAATGAAAAAGAATATAGATACATAAAACTGAATCACTATGCTGCACCCCAGAAACTAACACATTATAAATCAACTATACTTCAATTTAAAAAAAAAACACACACACACACGGAAATGCATTCAGTGTCTATGGGCTCCTCAAATGGGTCAGACTCTGTGCCTGGGAGACCAGAGTGGCCCAGCTCAAGCCCTCCTTGAAGGGGAGACATTTGAGATGACACTGAATCTTGAGAAGAAGCCAGCCATGCCAAGAGCTGGGAGAAGAACATTCCAGACAGAGGAAACAGCCATTATAGAGGCCCAAGGTAACTAAGCTCAGTAAATGGCTACTTTCCCACTTCCAATCTTCTTTCCACAGCTGGACACACTACTGTGTGTGGGGACATCCAGGCCACAAGTCACACACCATGAAAGCCGTTACCCTCCTCCCCAGAATGGCAACCCCGGGGCTGCCTGCAACCTGAGGAATGGAGATCAGGGCTGTCCCAGAGCTGAGTCCACTTGGACCCGGGGCTGTGGGGATAAGCTGGTTATCACCGGGGACATTAAGTCCCAGGGACACCACCAGGGACTCTGACCCTCTCAGTGCGCCTGTCCTCCTGGGTGGAACCCCTCAGGGCACTGACAGGGTCAGGAGGAAAGCAAACACTCTTGTCTCCTTCCCCTGTGCAATTCGGGAGCCCCCGGCCCACACTGCTCTCTGGGCAAAGTCCCTTTCCTCCATTCCTTCTGGAAGCGTGGCCATGGAGGCCAGTGTCAACACCTGACTCTGAGGCCTGGTGGCTGGAACTCCACTCACAATCAGTTGGGACCCAAGAAATGCCCAGCCTTTCCCTGTGGGGCTGCCTGGTCTGCCCTTTTTCTCCAACCAGATTTATATAGCAAAGTGCCCATAGAGCTGGCGTGGTTTCATCCCCATCACGGCCTTCGAAGCTCCAAGGTCTTTCTTGAGCATCTAAGAGGCGACAAGTCCCTTGAGTCCAGGCTATTCCAAGCCTCCTTGCTCAGCCAGGTGTTCCCTGAAGAAAGAGGAAGACATTGTACCTAAGTTGCCAAGGGCTGAACAGAAAACGTTCCTTGCAGTGAATGCGGGCCGATGCCACCCAGTCTCACGAGGATCCTATAGGAACGAGAATAGGGAGCCGCAGGGATGCTGAGCTGGGCACGCGTCAGGGGCTGGCTGCACTTCTGCCTCCTGTCCCACTCCAGCTGGGCCGCCCCTGCTGAGCCTGGCACCAAGGAGAGCTAAGCCCAACATCATTTTCCTGCAAGAAGGCAGGTCTGACAACAGATGCGGGGCCAGAGGAAGGGGAAGAGGAAAGGGCTTCCTCTCTGGCACCTGCAGACCTCTGAGAACTGCCCCCGGAAGCCAGCAGCAGGGGACACAATGAGCTTTCTCTAACCTTTTCCTTCCCAGAGCTCCTCCCAGCCTGATAACCAGAGACCCTGGGTCCCAGTGCTTCATTAACTTACTTGCAGCCTTTTAGTAAGTCATACCCCCCCCCCAGGCCTCGGTGTCCTCATCTCTGGGGTGGGGAGACTGGACTTGCTCAAGATCAGCAGTTGCTCCAGACTGAGTACCAATGCGAATTAGTGGACAAGCGGCTGTGGCCAGGGTGCTGGACTCAGAATGGGGAGTGGCAAGCCAGGTGCCACACAATGGCTGTCTGTGAGCTGGAGGACCTCAGGGGCCCTGTCCACTGGCACATTCTGCCGCTCAGGTTCTGTGAAAGATGAGATCAGCTAGTTACAGGGTAAAAGTTACCAGCTGAGGAGGGTGTGAATTCTCCAGCAGGTTTATCCGGACGCTGATGTATCAACTCTCCTAAAGGAACTCTAGGTATGAGACAGGCCAGGAAGGTTAGATAAACCATATGATGTTTAACATGCTTTGAATGACCTGACCTTTTGCTGTCCAGCTTGGTGTGATGCCAAAGGCTAAAGTGTACTCAAAGGGCCCTGGAACACGGCTGCCCTCTTTCCTGAGGCTCACTAGCAGCGGGTCTCTCCACTGCCTCCCTGTCCGGAGCAGGAATTCCAGCAAGAAGAATGTGACCTCCAGCACAGTTCACCAGAGCTGGAGCCCTGGAAGGTACCATTCCTTTCCCAGGGCTTCTCCCTTCCTGGGAAGGAGTCCCTCCTGGTCCCATGCAAGCCGCCCTCCTCTTGGTTACTCAATTGTGAATTCCTCCTCCCTTCCCTCCAAAATATCCCCACAGCCTCACTCCTTGGCTCCCTCCCTACCCAGGCCCTATCCCTTAGCTGCCTTAAAGAAGAGAAAACCAGGGAAGGGGATGCCCAGTTTATTTTTTCTGAAAATATCCTCATCCCTTCTACCTCCAGGCCCTAGTGTGGCTCATCAAAGTCTCCAGCTGGATCACTGAGCAGCCCTGGGGAGGGAGGAAGGGTGGCCTGGTCACAGGAGAAGGTCTGGAGTAATGAACAAGTGGGACTTCAACCACCCAGCTAGTGGGGACCTGCTCAAGTCTGCTTTTCTTGGGCCCTTCCGGGCCCAAGACAGAAAGTTCAAAGTGGACTTTTTTAAAACTTCTTATTGAGAAGACGTTTCAAGCATAACTAAAGTAAAAGAGAATAGTATCATGAACCCTGTATTTCATCACTCCACATCAAAAATGACAACACTACTGTCTTAGTCGGCCCAGGCTGTCATACACTGGAGGCTAGAAGGCCAAGATCAAGATGCCAGCCAATCGGGTTCCTGGTAGGGACCCTCTTCTCAGCTTGCAGACGGCTCTCTTCTTACTTTGTCCTCACATGTGATGGGGAGGGGATGGGGAAGGAGACAGACAGAACCCTGGTGGCTCTTCTAATAAAGGCGCTAATCACAATCCCATCATGAGAGCCCCACCCTCAAGACTCCACCTCAACCTAACTACCTCCCAAAGGCCCCACTTCCTAACACCATCATATTAGGGGTTAGGGACTCAACCTATGAACTTGGGGGTGGGTACAATTCAACCCATAACAACTACACAATTTTTTTTTAATCTAAACCCTCATTTTAAGATTTGTCACTATTTATTCATTTTTGCTGGGGTATTTTAAGGCAGAGATGATCATTTCACAAAATATATAACCACAATGCTATTTTGTTCCAAACAAAATTAACATCTACTATCCAGGCCATGTTCAAATTTCCCCAGTTTTCTCCAAAAATGCCTTTTAACAGTTTATTTATTCAAATCAGGATCCACAGACTGTACACATATGCTGTGTTTAGTTGCTGTCTCTTGAGCCTTTTAATAAATAAGTCTCTCTCCCTTTTTATGCCATCTATTTGTTTAAAAAGTGGGAGGGGTGGGATCATTTTTCCTATAGAATGTTCCAAGTGTTGGGTTTAGATGATTGCTACCCTGTTATTTTATCTATGTATTTCCTGAAAACTGGTAGTTAGAGCTAGTCTTGAGTTAAAAAAATTTTATTGGATACTTCGTATGTAGTTCCATATATTTTTTATTACATCACTACAAGAGGCACAGAATTTCTAGTTGCTCCCTTTTGACAGATGCTAAGATCAATCAGTGGGTCCTGATGTAGCCAACTTCATCCATCCATAATAAACTTTCCCTTCGACTTTTCATCTTATGGTTTTAGCATCCGTTGATGATCTTTGTCCCGATCCATTGTTTCATTAGGATGTTGCAAAACAGAGGTTTCCTAATTCTACCATTTCTTCTGAATTTACCTGCTGGAATTCTTCAATTAAAAAAAGTACATCCCTTCACTGATGATTTGTAGCTGCATGAAATATACTTCATACAGAAAAAAATTGCATAAATACTGATGATTTTTTCCTTCTCTCTCTCAGTGATAAGAATAATAAGTTAGTACCCTAACAATCTGTCATGGCGGCAAATTAGATGTTGTATAATATCACATGGCTTTCTATATATTTAATCTGTTTCAGTCAATTTGATGTGACGCTCAAATTGTCCCACTTTTGACCAGTAGAAGCCTTTCATATGGATTCCTGAGCTTTTTGTCCAGCCAACAGTGGTCTTCGAAGGCCCTCAATGTTCTGGTCCTTCAAGGTTCCCAGGCTTATGTTGTGCATTTCTCGACACTGCCCTGAAATCAGCCGTCTCTTCAAGAATCTCTGGATCCTCTAGTGGGAAATGGTATTTAGAGGCAACAAGCCAGGCCTCAGGATAGGCACTCTTTATCAAGTTGCCATCGCTCTTAAGCTTTTCAGTGGCCAGAATTAGAAAGTACAGATTTTCTTAGAAAAATGAAAATAACGAATTAGTACAAAATTCTAATTCAAGTTTTAAGATTGTGGGGTTTTACTTTAGCTTTTTTATTTTACTCTTAAACTGCTTTTCTCCCATCCACTGAAAGACTTGCTTCGTAACAACATTAGTATAATTACTTACTTGCCTTAATCTATAACAGACATACGATACTTTCAAAATCACAGTAATACCAACAGTAAGGTGGTTGCACATAGTTTCAGATTTCTTTGTTTATTCCTTTATTTTTGGTTTTGGCTCTTTTTAGTGGGGGAGGAGGGATTGTTTTTGTCCCTAGAAAATATCTCACTATGAATGTAGAGTCAGAATTCAGTATTTTAAAGCCACTTAAGTCATGTTTTGTTCTTAACAACTTGATACAATTAGGCTCATTTGTCTTAGTCTGTTCTCAATGTTGACAGATACGTTTATCTATTTTTTGATTCTGTAACACATTTTACATGATTGCAAAGTCAAACTATCAAACAAGAAAAAGCTCACTTCTATCCCTGTCCCTCCTTCATAAATTACAATTTTTATTCGTTTTAGGTTTGTGCTGCCACTGTTTCTTATTGAAAATATCCATAGATGTGTATGTAAAAGCAACAGACTATAAGCACTATTCTAGTCCCTCTTTTTTTTTTTTTAAACAATGTACCCTGGAGACCTCACCCATTCCACGCCATTCTCCATGCGCATTATACCCAGTTATGCAGATGCCTTATAACTTATTCAGCACTCCCCCACTGGATGGTCACTTCAGGTACGTTCCTAATCTTTTGCTTTTACAAATAACATTGCAGTGAATAGCTTGTGCATATTCCTTTTTGTATTTCTGTCACTGCATCTTTGGGATAAATTCCTAAAAGTCGAATTGCTGAGTTAAAGGCCACATGTGTGTGTCATCTGCTAGATGCTGTCAAATCCCCTCCATAAGGATTGAACCACCAAAACTGAATTTTGACAACATACAAAAATGAGGAGTAAGACGCAGTGCCCCCCTACTCCATCTATCACCCAAGCTGGTGACCAGGTCAGCTTCCCATTGTTCCACCCAAGGGACAGGCCTGGACAGATCTCACACAGGAACACTCAGGTCCCGGGAGTTCTGGAAAATTCCATCATCTTTGCTTTGGCTGGATTAACAGTATAACAGGTGGCCTGATCATCTCAGGTTGAACAGAAGCTCTGAATGGTGTTTTATTTTTTGGTCTTGGTTAACAAGACACTTAAAAATTATTTATTTCTTTTTATGTTTGGTTTGGCAGACAAAACGTTTCAAGGCATGGATCCTATTAGGGAATTATAGCAGATGCTCAGCAAGTGGAAATTATTAAGTTCATTGGTTTATCTGACCCCGGTGGTCTTTCTTTACACATGGAAGGAAAATTAACACAATTAAGATGCATTCAGTCTCTTATTCATTCAACCAACACAAATTGAACACCTCCCCCCAACTCTGTCTTCTTTCTACTCCCACCTCTAGACCAGAAATAAAACCCTGCAAAGGAATTTGACACAATATTGTAAAATGACTATAACTCAATAAAAAAAGTAGTAGTAGTAGTAGTAGTAGTAGTAGTAGTAGTAGTAATAATAATAATAATAATAATAATAATAATAATAATAATAATAGTAAATAAATAACCTGCACAGCCTGCAGGCTGAATCCAACACACAGTTGCTTGAGGTTAGGCTCACAATATGTTTTTCGAAAAAAAAAATTAGTTGCTAATATTTAAAATCAGAGGATTTTACATAAATATCCAGACTTCTGATTTCTCTTGAAAACTTGGCCAACCAGCCTGCTTTCCAGCATGGCAGTCGCCGGTTGGAGTTGAGCAGAGGCAGCCCCCCGTGGTGGGGCATGGGCTGCCCCAGGCCCATGACACCCATCTAACCCCTCCATTCATTTCTCTTGCCTCCTGGGCCATGAGTTTGTGAGAACTGCCTTGGACTGCAGGCTCCCCAAGGACAAGGACTGTCTGTCTCTCACTTGACTTTAACGTTCCAGCATCTAACCCAGACCCCAACATTTCCTCCGGAAATGGCTGTTGGATGAATAAAATAGCTTTTGGATACATGCATCACCTTCCTTCCGATGTTAAAACTGTACAATTGTAATATTACTCTAGCCTAGATCTTTGAGGCAGATCAGCCTCCTAGGTGCCCCTGATCTGTGCCATCTGTCCCACCACCTAAAGCCACTCTTGCATCAGTGGGCTGCCTCCAAAGTCTTCACTTTGCCAGTTGACCACTCTTCCTCCTAGCAATCTCCTCCCCAGCTGAGGACAGTGATGCACACATCATAGTGTTGCTAGGAAGACTGCATGAGATCACGGATGTCAAGCATGGCCCCTAGCACTTCTCTTTATCACATTTTGGGCAGTGTTTCATCTTCAAGGTAGTAAGATTCTCCCTATTGTTAGTCCGTGCGGCTTGGTTTGGTTTTTCAGCCAAGCCCCAAGGAAGAAATTATAGTAGAAATGTCTGCATTCTGAGAATTTTCTAGGTGCACTCCCCACGGATACTGATGGAGGAAAAGATCTTATCAAAAGGTTTGTATTTCTTATCAGGTCCACTAGTGGCCCTTTAGGGTAGATTAGAGCATATATAACCAAGAACTCTTGGCCACCACTGCATGCTCAGAACCCACTCTTTTCTAAGTACTTGAACCCAGGAAGGAAGCATGAAGTGGCTTGGTATCCTTGGGCTGGTGGCTCTCTCAGAGTGCATGATCGTGTAAGTACAGGGACTGGAAATGGCATCACCTCTCTTTCTGGATTTTTCTTGTCATCCTCTTATACTGCCGCCCATCAGGGTTAGAGGGGAATGTAATTCTTCGACTGTCTTAAAGTTCAACTCTCACTTACTGATGAGTAGCTTGCCAGGGGCACTGGAGGGGCCTAAGGGTTTTGGGGTAGGCCTGCAGGGTTGCACAACTCAGCGGAGAAGGGTGCTGGTTCCATCACAAGCTTTGTGAAAATGGCCCTCCTTGGAATTAGTCAGTGCACAGCCTGTGCAATTGTAGGTGTGATTCTATGAAACAGCATTTCTCCTGCATTTGCTTCTAGGTCCTCTGTCTGCTCTCTCTCCATTTCTGTGTGTTATGTGGCTCTGTGTCTTCATCTCTGTATCTCTCTTTTATCTCTCCATCTCTTTGGATGTTTCTGTGCATGCAGAACTCTCTGTGTTTTTTTCTGTTTTGATTCTTCCTAACTTCTCTAGCCTCTTATTATCCTCCGTTTATTCCCCATCCTGTGGCTTCTTCTCTCACCCCTCTTTCTGCTTGAACCCTGGAGAAAGATCAGGAGGGCTACTTCTAGGCCATTTTACCACTAATGAGTAGTGTGACCACAGCCAAGTCACAAACTCCCTGCATTTCAGATTCCTCCCCTGTAAAAAGAGGGTAAAGATTCCCCTTCTACCTCCCTCCCAAAGCTTCTTTGAGAAAGATACAGTGAGATGACATCAGCAATAGTAATGACTGTCACTGTTGAGACTCTCTGTACACTAGGCACATTATATCCATCATCTCACTTAATACCCAAAGCAGTCTATGTCGGGGTGTGGGGTATTATATTTTACTGATGGGGAAACTGAGGCTCCAAGTGATCATATGGCTTACCCAAAGTTACACGACAGACCCTAGGTCTTTTTAAACCTGGGTCTTTGCCATGGTCTTTGCATTGTGTCCAGATAATAAGATGGCACACATAAAAATGCTTGGAAAAAATATGCAGTGCCATTGCAATGTAAGGTGTGTGGGTCACGTTATAACACAGACAGTTAATTGCTGCCTCTTATTTGTTTCCTTTATCCAATGCTCTGTGAAAGAATCCCTCTAACAAAGGTCAAGCCCATGCGAGAAAACCTCAGGGAGAAAAACATGCTGAAAGATTTCCTGGAGCAGTATACTTACCGCCTGAGCGACAACACGGCTCCTGCGAAGAGAGTCTATACTCAACCCTTGAGGAACTACCTAGATGTGAGTGTGTCTTGGGATGGTGCTCCACAGCGCCCCCTAGAGGTCTGGCCTAGCACTAGGGTTCTTGCGGAGGTACCAGCCGGGATGTTGGGGCTGGGGGCTCCTGCAGGAGGCAGAAACACTGGGGAACAAGGACTCCGTCCCCAGAGGAAAAGGAGGTCCCACCCTCAACTCTTGGTCTGTGGTGACTGGGCTCCGCAAAAACCCGGTAGCAGGTAAACCTTCATCTCTGCACCAAAGATATGTCATTGGTTTGAGGGAGATTGTTCTTCCCGCACTAAGTGAACCACTGAGTTACAGGTGAAGGGTGAGCTATGTCTGACCAAATGGTAAAGCCAATTGCCAGTGGAGGTTGAAACCCCAGGCAGAGGGAGGTCAGCCTCCACAGACCCAATAATGACACCAGAAAAAGTTATTGAGTTCCTATAGTGGGTGACACTATAAAAATCTAACATCCTGGTTATTGCTATTGATTGTTAAAAAAAAAAAAAAAAAAGCTCTCATCTCTTCTTTAAGATTGCATAGCCCAGCCTGAGAGACACGCAAAGAGTAAATAAATGTCAAATAAAGGAGCCAACTGTGTGGTGTTGACAGGACATGTTTTGAATTCGGAGGTAGTGGTCTGGGGTGACCCAGGAGGGCCACCTGGAGAAGGCAGCACTGAGGCTGGGCCTTGACAGGGAGACTGGGGAGCTGCTCAGAGGAAGGCACTGGCTTGAGCAGAGGCTGTGTGGTGGGGCAGTTGGGAACCCCGAGGGAGGCTGCGCCCTGCCCTAACCACCCTTCCTTGGCCCCTTTAGCTGGTTTACATCGCCGACATCAGCATTGGAACACCCCCTCAGAATTTCAAGGTTGTCTTTGACACAGGCTCAGCTAACTTGTGGGTGCCCTCCATCTACTGCGACAGCAAGGCCTGTGGTGAGTGTTCCCGCAGCCCACCCATCTCAGGCTCCCCACCCCCACCCCGTCTGGGTCCTGAGGACACTCACCTCTTGTTTTGTAGCTAATCACAGTGTCTTCAACCCTCCACGGTCCACTACCTTCTCGCTCGAAGGCCGATCTTTCGAAATCACCTATGGCACTGGGAAGATAGCAGGATTTCTCGGCTATGACACCGTTCGGGTAACGTGGAAACCAGAGGCTGAGTCAGGGCTGGCCCTGGGAGTGACCGCTGCTTGCAGGACAGACAGCATCAGCGGGGAGGGCCCGCCTTTTTCAAAGTCCCCCAGTGGCTGACTGCCCGCCTTGCGGGGCTGTGTCCCTGTGGAGATAGTCCCCCTGCTGACATACAAACTCCCGGAATTGTGACTTGGGGTGTGGATTTGCAGCTCCTTTGCCCACAGTTACCTCAAGTTTCATTTTGCTGGGAGCCAGGATGGGAAAGAAACCACCCACTCTTATATGCTCAGACTGTGCCAGACACTGTGTTGGGCACTTTCACTATAATAACTCGCTTAAGCCTGCAACAACCCCGCACAGCAAGTACTGTTACTATTTCCATTACACAGATGAGGGAACTGAGGTGCAGCGAGCGAGGACCTTGGCCAAGGTCATGCACCTGGTAAGCAGCAGAGCTCGGCTGGCCAGTCAGGACCCATGTAGGTGTAGGGTATTTGGTGGGGAGAGGATGGAACTGATCTGGGGGCCCCTAGGAGCAGCCAAGGGCTTCAGGCACCCAGGCATGGAAAGCAAGGCACCACGGATGCTGGAAGGACTTAATAAATGCATTCTTACTTTAGGGGTCCTTTGAGAAGCTAATAAAAAACTATGGCTTCCTCTTACCCAAAGTGCCAGAGTTCTCTCTCTATCCCTCTCTCTCACATACACCACCCAAAAACGTGTTTCCCAGGCAGAATTTTCATAAGAACCCTTGGCAGCTACATAGAGTTAGAGTTAGGGTTAGGGTTAGGGCAGCTACATTGTATAATGGACATCTGTCTCCCTGGGTGGATGCAGAATCCAGTGAATGGCAATGAATTCACCCCATTTCTGTCATCAAATTGATTATCATGATGCTAAAGAGAACATTACCCTGCCTCTACTCATTTTGCCCTCAAGTGGGAACTATTGTGCCTGAGTCTCAGTTTCCCTACCTGGACAGAAGGCATAGGGCCTACTGGACAAACTTCCGATGACGTTTGCAGGAGGAGCATGTGTGGGTTAAAACCCACCAGCCCACAACAGCAGAAGCTGCCTTCAGGTCCTGGCTTGGTTTAACCATCAGAGGTCAACCCAGAGCACAATCTGGCCTCAGTTCTCCTCTGCGGGGCTGTCAGCATCTCCCCACCACCCTCCTCCCCAGCCCAGCCCCAGCCCTACTTCCCAGACCTTGACATGGGGACACCGTCCTCTCCCACAGATTGGGAACCTTGTCATTGGGTCCCAAGCATTTGGCATGAGCCAGAAGGAGCCTGGTATTTTCCTGGAACATGCAGTCTTCGATGGCATCTTGGGCCTGGGCTACCCCGCCCTCAGCATCGTAGGGACCACCCCCGTCTTCGACAACCTGAAGAAACAACGTCTCCTTAAGGAGCCCATCTTTGCCTTCTACTTGAGCACGTAAGTCCGAGCTGCCCAACCCCTCTCTCTAAGCATCTGTAAGACGCTTCTAGGGGCATGAAAAATTATAGACCACCTGATCAAGAAGTTTCCTGAGCGATCATCTAGTCCACGATTTGCCAACTCTGGCCCCAGGGCCAAGTCTGGCCCCACCACTGGTTTTTGTAAATAAAGTTTTATTGGAACACAACCATGCTCATGGGCTCAAGGGCAGTGGCTTGGTCCAGGGAGGTGGAGGGAAGAGGGAGAGGGGAGAGTGTCAGGATACAGGTGGGAGGAAAAGGCAATAGGATTTGCTGATGGGCTTGATACAGAAGGATGGAGAGAGATTGGCAGGAATGCTTTCCTTCCTCACTAACATTTTCCTGGGAGCCCAGGACCAGTTGTGTAATTTGCAGGAACCAGTGTAAAATGAAAAGGTGAGGGGAGGGGGGGCTTGTTCAAAAAGTATGAGGAATTTCAAGAGAAGGATAACAGAAGCTTGGGCATGGACAGCACCAGTTCCTGGCCCCTGAAGCTAGCCCCATGTGAGCCTGAACCCGTGCCCGGAGTGCCCTCGGGCCTCAACTTTTCTGAAAAATGACAGGCTAGAAGGGGCGGCAGCCGGATCCCTCCAGCACGGTGTCCTCTGACGGTATCTCCAGACACTGACCGCCAGAGACCGGGCCCTCTTCAGAAAGGGGATTGGTCGGAGCCCAACCTGATTCAAATCTCTTATGTACTACTTGTTAGCTAGTGACCACCCTTGGTCAGGGACTCCACCTTTCTGTGCCTCAGTCTCCACATTTGTAAAACAGGGATCAGAGTCGTGTCTCTGATATGTGGATAAACAGAGCCCTCAAACAGTGCCTGGAGTGTCATTGAGCTTGAGAAAAGCCACCCATTATTCTCCTACAGTGAGTCCTCTCTCTTCCTCCCATCCTCAGCAAGAAAGAGAATGGCAGCGTGGTGATGTTTGGTGGGCTGGACCACTCCTACTACAAGGGAGAGCTCAAGTGGGTGCCAGTCTCCCAACGCCTCTACTGGCAGATAAGCATGGACAGGTAAGCCCCTCCGCCTAAAGGTGCCTTCAGGTGATGCCTCCACATGTGCACAAGGACATGTGCAGGCACTCACAGACACACCCAGATACACAGACGCATAAAAACACATACAGAGGCACACACACAGACATGCATATAAACACACAGGGAAAGTCCTGGACAAACAGGGAAAACCGATCTCCTTAGAAAGAGATTCCCCAGCAGTGGAGAGAGGTGAGGTGCATTCTCGAGACCTGAAAGTAAATCATACGAAGAAACATCCCCACTGGCCGCCACTCGCTCCATGCCACCCACCCTCTCCCCTGATCCCAGGCACACAGTGGGGCAGGGGCTGTGACAGAGAGAATCAGAAACCTGGAACCTAGGACTGGCCTGAGAACAAGGGGCAATAATTGACGGGATTCTACGTGATACCCTCAAACAAAAGCTTCAGTGCTCTCTGGAGGCCCTCTAGGCTAGCTCAGGCATCGTCCGGCCGAGGCCTCAGCGTCTGAGCCAGGCAGGGCTGGGGTGGGGTGGGGTGTGTGGCGAAAGACAAGCTCTCCCAGGGCAGCCTGCAGCTCCCTTCTACCACTCTGAGTATCTGCTGTCCCAGAGAACCTCCATCTTCACTATGTGGGTTGACCTATTATTGGTCAAACAGCAGATCCAGGTCTCTGGTTGTCCCTCATTCACTCATTTATTCATTCATTTGACAAACATGCTGCACACCCACTGTGTGCTGGGCCCTTGAGGGAGGCATTGAGAATACACCTTGCTCTTACAGACCGCATCATCTAGTAAGGCAAAGTCACACAAATAGCGAATCACCATTTGGGTACGGGACAGGTTATACAGAGAGTGACCAAGAGAGGAGCATGACCTAGTCCAGGGGAAAGACTTCCCTGAAAAAGCAACAATTAAGCTGGAACCTGGAAGATGAGGAGAAATTAATCAGACAAAGGGAATGGGGGTATTCTAGGAAGGACGACCAGCAGGTGCCAAGGCTCCGAGGCAGGAAAGAACCTGGTACATTCAAGAACAGAAAGAAAGTCGAAGAAGGTTATGTGACCATAGGAAAGGGAAGCAGAGCCGGGGCATGAGCTGGAGGGCTGTTCTGGAGACAGTAAGGGAAGGGGCAGGAGTGGCGGGAGACTTCAGAGTGATCCTGGTGTCCACTTTGTCCCTCTGTCTCTCAGCATCACCATGAATGGGAAGATTTTGGGTTGTAAAGGCGGCTGCCAGGCCATTGTGGATACCGGGACCGCAGTGCTGGTTGGCCCAACCAACGTGGTCACCAACATCCAGAAGGCCATTAACGCCAGGCCCCTCACGGGTTATGAGGTAAAGGGTCAATCCCCAGGATCATTTCAGGGCTCTCCCCACACAAAGAATTAGTTGAGCCAACCTCTCTCCCTCTTTCTCAAACAGTACTTTATCGGATGTGACGCCATCAACACCCTCTCTGACATCATCTTCACCATCAACGGCGTCAACTACCCAGTGCCAGCTCACGCCTACATCCGGCAGGTGAGGGGCTACTCCTTGAGGCTGGTTCTCAAATCTGGGACTTGCAGGAACCTTTGGGCTTTTGCTGGGAGGAGGGGGCCCTCTGCAGGCCGAGCTGCACCATTACAGCTGCTGCTGAGCCCCATGGCTGGGCCAGTGCCTCCCACAAAACCAGCCTCTTGATAGCAAAGCGCGGTCTGGGATATCCATCGTCCTGAAATAGACATGGTGAAACCAAATAGACATGGTGAAACCATCCTATGATGGCATGGTGCTAGGCACAAGGAGAGGGGAATGTTAAGGGTCTCTGCCCTCAAAGAGCTTCAGTTCAACAAGGGCCCTAGGACGGATGACCACGGAAAGTCAGTTCTAGCAATCTCTGAAATGGCCAGGTGACAAGTGAGGTTGGCTGGGGACAGTCCTGTGTGTTTTCCTGCCATAATAATGAACAGTCTCCCTTCTCATTTTGAAAGTGGCCTGTTTTGGATGATAAAAGATATGGTTACCCTAGTCCTAGGCTGCAATTTCCCCTTGCTAAGCCCCAGTTCCCCCTCTATGGATTGGGGTACCAGACCCCCTCTGTGGGGGAATTGGATGCTGCCGTGAATAAAGGGTACACAGTGACCACACTGCTCCTGACACGTGGTCGAGGCTTCATGAACGTCAGCTCCATAGGGCCTCAGAGGAGGCTGAAGGGCCTCAAGGCTTTGAGGAAGAGAAAGAATTTCAATCTTTCTAAACCTCCAGCCTCATGGAGGCAGGTGGAGGCCTGCTTGGGTTGAGGTAAGTCAGCAAATCTACACGGGGCTCCAAGCCAATGGCACCCCAGGGGGCTTCGCCGAGGGTGCCTGGGGCAGATCCAGCATGATGAGGGCTACAGAAGGGGGAACCCCCAGGGAAGGTCACCCAGTCCAGCCTGGAATGGCCAAGGAGGGTGAGCATGGGTCCAGGAAGGCTGCCTAGAGGGGGCTGACAGCAGTCTTAAAGAACAGGTTTGTAGTAACCTATAATGAAAAGGAATATGAAAAAATATATATGTATATATCTGTATGACTGAAATGTTATGCTGTACACCAAAAATTGACACAACATTGTAAACTGACTATACCTCGATTAAAAAAAAAAAACACCAAGAGAGACAAAAAACAGAACACGTTGTGGGGAAGGGGAGAAAGAAAGGCATTCTTTACAGCGAGAGCAGCAAACACAGGCAGAAGGACAGGACCAGCAGTTGTGAGGGGAACTACACGCCGTTCTCATCCTTGGATGGGCCTCCCGCTCCCGCAGCTGATAATTTGGTTCTTCCCAAAGGAAGGAAATAAAACCAAGAAGCTGCCAGCTCTGGATATTGATAAGGAGGGCAGGTGAGGGCTCAGGCTGACTGGTGTGTATTTCCACCTCCCCCAGAGTCTTGAAGGCTGCTGCTACAGCAACTTTGAAGGAGGCTCAGAGAAGCTGAGCCAATCAGAGCTGTGGATCCTGGGTGATGTCTTCCTGAGGCTGTATTTCACCGTTTTCGATCGAGGAAACAACAGGATTGGCCTGGCTCCTGCAGTGTAAATGTTCAGGTTGCTTCAGGAAACAACCAGATCTCCCCGGCCCCGGCAAACACACAGGCATGCACACACGGGGCATGCCTGCCCAGGGACAGTGGCTTGACCTGTCTGGTGCTCTGCAAAGCCCTATTCTTAGTAGATAATAAAAGCTATTATTCTCAGTGGTGCTAATATGAACAGGTACCTGGTCGGGGAGGAGCATCCTAATCAGGCAGGACTGCAGAATCTAGTCTCAACAAGTGAGAGGAGTACAACTTCAACTGGCTTCAACGAAAGGGGAGGCTTATTGAAAGGACCCCGCGATCCAGGACACAGCGACCAGAGCAGAGCCAAAGAGCTCAGTGCTAAAGCCAAGAAACCAAAAGCCATCAGCTCACTCTTTCCCTCAATCTTTCACGTCTCTCATCTTTGATTATCTTGGCCTGACAGCTTCCTTTCCTCAGGCTTCTACACATAGTGAAGGACTTTGCAGCCACCTGCTCCAGGGTTTTATATCCCTAAGGCATCTAACCCAGAAGGGAAGAAGCTCAAAAAAAGATCAGGGTACAAGGGATGGCTCTGATTGGCCCACCTCAGGTCACGTGTCCAGCCTTGGCCCAACCATCGTGGCTGGGGAATGGGATACTATGATTGGCTTTACTTGGCCACATGGCCTTGAGAAAACTTACTGACAATTTCCTCCAGAACCACATGGCTGGAGCTGGGGAGAGGCAGCCCCAAAGAAAGTGGTGGACAGCTGTTCTAGAGGATGGAAGTATTTGTGACTCCTCCACCAGCTTGGCCACCATCTCATTCAGAAGGATGTTAAGGGGTCATAAAAATTGATTCTATTCTTCCCATCTTAGAGGACCTTTGGCAATGAGGCCTCTCGAGCCGGGATGGTTCCACGTTGTACCTCCACCCCAGACACCAGATATCTGCAGTGTCCTTTCCAGTCCCACTTCCCAAGTGACAGCCCTTGTGGATGCCTGAGCCATTCTCACTCCTCTGGGGCTCAGCATGGCCCTTCCCTTGGCCTCCAAGCCTGCTGGGGAGGCTGCTTCTCGTTCGTGTACAGGGAGACCCAGGTGTTCAGCCTTTCTGAGCTCCCTCCAGGGGCAGAGCTACAAACCATTTGGTTCGAGCTGCTGCAGTTTGACAAGTTTGGAGGAGAAACATCACTTCTTCCCACCTGGAGACCCAGGCAGAGGCCACGGCGGGGGCAGCAGCGGGCAGAGGCAGCAGGAGGCCCAGATGGGAGAAGCGGCAGGAAAGACTAGATAAGGTGGAAAACACACCCCGACTCAACGCAAGGAAGGGGCTTTACTCAGGCAGCTGAAGGAGTGTCTCCCTTCCTTTGTCATCTTTTCATTCAGTACAAATTAACTGAGTACCGACTATGTGCCAGTTACTGCGGTGAACCCGGGGAATAGAGGGCCGACTAGAAACCCACCAGCGAGTCATGGAGACAAAAAAAGAGACAACCCCCAAAGGTGAGGGCCAGACAGAGGAAATAACAGAGGTGTGGGTAGGAGGCCAGAGGAGTAAGAGAGTTCCTCTTCAGGGAGAGGGTGGGGAGGGCGGGGGACTGACTTCCGTCTTGCCGCCCCACCCTGAAATACACCCTCAAACCCTGCAGTTACCGTCTGTGGCCACATCTACTGTATGTCTAGGGTCACGTGTACCCAGTCCCTTTGGGATGAGCATGAGAGGAGGTGAAAGAGGACACAGAGCTGATAAAGGATGGGGCAAAGGTGAGATCAGAACCTTTTTTTTTAACAGTAAATATCATGAGCTAAGCTTAACGGAGACTCAAGTGAACAGGCTGCAAAACTGATTTTCCAAGTAGTTCTTTGGATGGAACCGTAAAGCAACATCTCTGCTGGTGAGAAACCACCAGGAAGAATAAGAATGATAGCTCTGGCTGATTACATACACTATCTCGCCGTCTCCCCACACCCCCTGCAAGGCATGGCCCCCATGGTACAGATGTTGGATGTCTCCGAACTTCTGGCTCCGGTACCCAGTGGTGTGCACATAGTAGGCCCTCAATAAATACATGCTGAATAAACGAATGGATGAATTAGTAGTTGCTTCCATTAGAACACACAGCTGCATCCTTATCCAGAGACATGCATGGTCTCAGCATTCCTTACTGCCATAGCATCACCTGGAAGGGGTCAGGCTTTGCTCCCCTAGATGAGCCTAAGGCAGGGGCTGGAGCTGGTGTCTGTTAATGAACCCACTATTCTTTTTGTTTTCAAGTCTTTGTGTTTTTGTTTTAATGGGGGCACTGGGGATTGAACCAAGGACCTCCTGCATGCTAAGCATGTGCTCTACCACTGAGCTATACCCTCCCACCAACCCCACTGTTCTTGAGGCTTTGTATTTGTAGCCTGTACCACCAACATGAGGATAAATTCTGATCTTCAAAGCAAAAATCCTCCCCCACCCTCCACTTTTATCCTTTACCAATTGCAGACCAAAGTGATTTACAGCCTTTGGTGAGAGACAAGGGAGGGAAAAACAGGAGAAAGCCAGGTTTTGAACACTTCTTGTAAAGCTGTAAATTGGTATCATCTATTGGGAGAGGACTTGTCCTTAAAATATGTGTGGCCTTTGTCCCAGCAATTTTGCTTCTCAGGTTTATGTTTAAGCAGTGGTCTGAAGCACCCACAAACATAAATAGGCAAGGATGTAGTTCTTAGAGCCTCTTTCAAAAGGGACCATCTGGGGCCTCCTAAGGCCCAGTAAACATCAAGTGTCCCAGCATAGACAGTCATCATGCAACCGCCTTAAAATCCTGTTTTAGGAGAATATTTATTGTTATGAGAAATTTTTCCAATATGACATTGAGAGAAATGAACAGAATACAAAACAGCATGATCCCAGGTTTGCTAAGCACGTGGAAGTCAGTGTGTGTACATCCTGGAGCTCTTCTGCCTAGGTTCAAATCCCGGCTCTGACTCCTACCAGACACACGATCCTAGATACATTCATCTCTCACCATCAGCTTCCTAGTCTGTTTATTTGGGGTAAGAACAGTTCCTCCTTCACTAATCATCAGGAAAATGCAAATCAAATGACAATGGGATATCACTTCACACCTGTTAGGATGGCCATTATCACAAAGCAAAAGATAACAAGTGTTGATGAGGTCGTGGAATCTTGTACACTGTTGATGGGAATGTAAAATGGTGCAGCTGCTGGAAAACAATAGAGACTAAAAATTAAAAAGAGAATTACTATTTGATCCAGCAGCCCCACTTCTGAGTATGTATCTCCCAAAGATTAATACCAGGATCTCAAAGGGATATTTGTACTGTCATGTTCACTGTGGCATTAAGCACAACAGCCAAGATGTGGAAGCATCTTAGATGTCCATCAACAGATGAATGGATAAAGAAAATGTGGTAGAGACATAGAATAGAATATTATTCAGCCTTTAAAGAAGGAAACCCTGCCACTTTCAACAACATTGATGAACCTTGAGGATGTTATGCTAAGTGAGATAAACCAGTCACAGAAGGATGACTGTGGTGTAACTCCACTTATATAAGGTATCTAAAATCGTCAAACTTGTAGAAGCTGAGAGTGAAACGGTGGTAGTCTTGGGCAGTATCTATAGTTAACAGTACTGTATTGGGCACTTAAAATTTTGTTAGACTGTAGATCTCATGTTAAATGTTATGACTACAATAAATAAATAAATACCTTTTAAAAATGAGTAGTCCTTTCTAATTGGAAGGAAGAGAGTTGGGGGTTGACTGCTAATATGTACAGGGTTTCTTTCTGGGGTATTGAGAATGTTCTAAATTTAAACCAGGATGATGGCTACAACTTGATGAATATGCAAAAAACCCCACTAAACTGTACACTTTAAATGGTAGAAATTATGATGTTTGGAATATATCTCCATCAAGCAGTTTTACATATAATGTATCTAGAAAAACAACAGGAAAGAATAGTCCCTAACCTTCTAGGACCATAATGAGGATTAAATTAATCTATAAAAAACCTTTAACACAGTGCCTACCACATAGTAGTGTGAGCTGTTACTGTTTTATACGCACGCCAGAGAAAGACCAAAAGTGTGTAACTGTGGTTATCTCCAGGTGGCCGCACCGTGGGCAATTTTTCCTCTCGTCTTATGCTTTTCTTAGATTTTTCAGGATTAATGTTTAAGATCGGGGAAAGCTAAGCATTATCTATAAAAGACAGAGGCTTCCAGCAAAGAGGGGACCTTATTTTTGCTGGAGTTGCCAGCTGGAGAAATTGATTCGCAGAAGAAAAAAAAAACCGTCCTGGAACAGATGGTGAAGGATTGACATCTAGTGGTCAAGGTGGATATTGCATTCACTCTCCACACAGTCTGACCCCTGTGCCGGTGGACCTGGCCAGTGAGTCCATCTAGCTGTAAGGGTTATTTAGCAATACGGAAACGCTGTCACATCAACTCACCCACTTTTAGACCTGCTAATCACACTTTGGCAAATATATTCCAAATATATATATATTTAGCTATAAATTATTTATTAGTTATAAATATTGTCCCAGGGATTTGATTTATACTAGTAAAAGTTGGAAACCACCCTAAATTCTAACAGCAGGGAAATTATCACCAGGAAGGAATCTGCTTCTGGCTCTTAGGGCAGGGAGGGTGGACTATGCTTGTATAAAGAAAAGTGCAAAGCGGAGGGTGTAGCTCAAGTGGTGGAGCGCATGCTTAGCATGCATGAGGTCCTGGGTTCAATGCTCAGTATCATCTCTAAAAATAAATAAATAAATAAATAAATAAATAAATAAATAAATAAATAAATAAATAAATAAATAAATAAATAAACAAACAAACAAACAAACAAACAAACCTAATTACCTCCCTCATACACACACCAATAAAAAGAAAAAAGAAAGAAAGAAAAGAAAAGAAAAGTGCAGCCCGAATCTCAGGTCACAAGCACACTCATACCCCTCCTTCCCTTCCCAACAGGCAAATGACTCCTCCTCTATCTCAAATGTCAACTCTCCCTAGCCTTTCTCTGGCTTTCACTTCCCTCCAGCCTCACCATTTCACATAGCATGTCACTTACTTCTTCTTTTTTATTTTTAGTAGAGACACGGGATTGAACCCAGGACCTCATGCATGCTAAGCAGGTCCTCTGCCACTGAGCTCTACCCTCCCCCTTTATTTCTTTATCTTGTGATTATCTGTCTCCTTCCCTGGAGTAAAAATCCATAAGAGCAGTGATCTGGGTCTGTCTTGATCCTGGATGAATCCCCAGGGCATCACCTAGAGACTGGGACATCATAGATGCTCCATAAATATTTTGGTGATGACTGTTATGTGAAATCAACATTAAGAAAACACCACATCATAAGTTCGTGCTGAGTAAAACCCTGCAAAAGCAGGAGGTGTGGACATGGCTGATTCTAACAGTCTGTTTGGGCCGCAGTAACAAATACCACAGACTTGGTGCCTTAAACAAGAGATATTTATTTGCTCACAGTTCTTGAGGCTGGAAGTTGGAGGGCAAGGTGTCTGCAGGGTTGTTCCTTGTAAGGCCTCTCTCATTGGCATGTAGACAGCCTGTCTCCTTGTGTTTTCATGTGGTCTTTCCTATCTCTGTGCACGTCTGTGTCCTAATCTCCTCTTCTTATAAAGGCACTTATCAGATTGGATTAGGGCCCACCCTGCTGACCTCATTTAATCTTAATCATCTCTTGAAGGACCCTACCTTCAAATACAGTCATTCAGAAGTACGGAGGATTAAGACTTCAATGTATGAATTTCTGGAGGGGGGTGGCGGGGAGGAGACACAATTCAGCTCACAACACCAATAAACACAATAAATCCTGGGACGTGTCAAAAGAACGAGTCAGCTTAATGGACTCCCATGGGCCAAATATGGGACTATTTCAGCATGAAAATAAACAATGATAGTGATGGATTGTAACTCACTAATAAAAAGAGAATCTGTGAGTCCATACTGATCAATAAACACAAACAGATAAACAAATAAACAAAAAATAAATAAGATGAAAGGAAATCTCTTCCCTACCAGAGAATAACAATTTTTAAAATGTAAAAGAAATCAGTGTTAGAAAATTACAATTCTACAACTATCATTTCAATAATTTATTCAGGCAGAAATCTTCAATGGATGCTTAAAATTTGGAGATTTGATGTGCCACAGTTTATGTATACAGTCCTAAAATATCTCTCTGCCGAATACCTTAATAATCACAACCCGATAACTGTGATGGAGAATCTTGGCAGCAGACACCACCTTAACCAAGGAATCAAAGTTAATGTCACCAGTAAAGGGACAAATCAACATCATGTGCCTCCTGATACAGTGCACTGAGAAGGACGCAGCATCGCTTCTGTGATGGTCCTGCTAAAAAACGCACGATCTGAATCTAACCATAAGAAAACATCAAACAAGCCCAAATAGAGCAACTTTCTGCAAAACTGGCCTGTACTTTTCAAAGCTGTCAGAGTCAGGAACAAAGGCAGGCTGAGAAAATGTTCCATATGGAAGGGCAGAGAAGTGACCAGATGACCAAAAATAATATGTGATCCTGGGTTACATCCTGGAGCAAAAAAAAAATCACTAAAAGGGACAATTTTAGGACTGTCATTGAAATTTGAATATGTACTGTGTATTAGATAATAGTATTGCATGTCGCTGTTAAATTTCCTGAATCTGATCATTGTACTGTGATTATGTAAGCAAATGTCTTAGTTCTTTGAAGAATCACACTAGAGTTTGGAGTAAAGGTCATGATGTCTGCAACTAAAATTATTCAACCAAAATGATGATAACTGTGTGTGTGTGTATGAGTGTGTGTGAGTGTGTGTGTGTGTGTGTGTGGACAGGGTAAATATGGTAAAACGTCAGTAATGGGTGAATCTAGGTGAAGTATATATGGTTCTCTTCTTGCAATTTTTCTGCAGATTTGTAATATTTTTAAAATAAAAAGTTTTTTAAAAATTTAAACGTTTCCTGCCAACAACAAGAAAAAAGAGAATATTAAAAAAAAATACTTACCTTAGGAAGGGGGTTATGCATGATTTCATCTCTCATAACGTTGTTTTGTTACCGAACAAACGCAAGTTCATGTGTGTTTATGAGGCAGAACAAACTGAAATGTCAGAGTTTGGAGCAGAGAAAGTCTTACTGCAGGGCTAAGCAAGGAGGACAGCTGGCCTGTGCCCCAAAAAACCCTCAAACTCCCCCAAAGGGTTTCAGCAAAGTGTTTTTAAAAGACAGGTAAGGGAGGGGCGCCAGGGTATGTGATCAGCTCATGCACAATTCTGATTGGTTGATAGTGATCAAGGCGCCAGAAGGTCTAGGGGCCACGTGCTCATGATCATCAAGTATGTTAATTTCTTCCATTTGGTGGTGGTTTTTAGCATCTGAAAAACTCAAGAAATATGCATGAGATACTATTACCTGGGTACTTTAGAGAGGAGCTACAGCAGAGGCTATGCGGAAGGGGTCTGTCCAGGGAAGACCCCATAGGGTCCTGCTCAGTTACAGTTCCAGTGCTTTAACCATGAAGAAGGTCACATTTCTTCTGTTCCCACAACAGCAGCGCATTCAAAGGGAACAGCACATGCCAAGACACAGGGGCCAGGGAGGGCATGGCTCACTAGGAGAATTCATATGGCCCAAGCTTACGTACCAGAAGGCTGGAAGGCAAGCGGTTTCAGCCCAAATCATAGCTCTCAGCATTGAACTGGGAACTGTAACACCTCTCTGCCTCCATCCGCCACGCCCATAGGACCCACTGGCAGAGGTCTGCCTATAGCCTTACCTGAGCCAGCCATGGGGGCGGTAGTCTGGGACAGAGGGGCCAGAGGAGGCAGGCTTAGGACTCCCCTCCCCATAATGAAGGCCCTCCTCCTGCTGAGATTGATAACGTGCTCAGCTGGTGTTGCCAGTATACCAGCAGTGTGATGGCTGAGCCTCCAGCCAGACTCAGAACCCTCCTCTACCTACTCTAGCAATCAAAAGCCATTCCAGAGAGTCAGCTGGGGTGCTTAATGCTCAAACATTAGAGCAATGTGTGCCAGGTCCAGGTCCCCGTGAAAATGGGATTCCCCCAGGGGAATTTTAACTTCCAGTTGAAATATTAAGACAGCTCAAATGCCTCCTTTTCCATGATGCCCTCCTGGATGCACCATGGAGGTGAGCTCCTTTTTCTAAATGACCCATAGCACTGTCTCTTTCCAGTACCCTGCCTTAGTTAACTTTTACTATCATTTTCTGTCTCATATTCTGCTAGTTTAAAAATAAGTCTTATTCCTTCCATTCAAATGTGAACCCATTGAGGATAAAATTCACAGCTGACTCATCTCTGTTGAGCTTACTACCTGGCATGTGGAATGAATGAATGAATGAAGCAAAGGACTCGTGAGAGGTCTGGGTACTCAGGAACCCAGCCACGGTGGGTGGGCAAAGCAAGAAGTAAGGGCATGAGAAGGTAGCAAAGACTTCCACGTGGATTGTGACCCTTTCCCCCACCTCAGCCAAGGCACGAGGTCGCCTGAAGCTACTGCTCCTGCTGCAGACCCTTTGGCAGGGAGGACTAGGTGGCCCGGCTGCTTTGAGAATGGCTTTGTCCATCTGGAACAGGAGAGTATTAAATATTCTCCGGTCACACCCCAGCTCCCTCCGCTATAACAAAACAAGATAAAGAAACCAGTCCAAAGCCAGGGCCCAGGTCTCCACCAGAAAGAATAGGACCTACATCAAATGAGATTGGATCAGAAAAGGCGTAGAGGATCGGGTCCAGAGCTGCGTTTGCCAGGGAGTAATGTGGCATTAGCGATAAGGAGGACAGAAGAGCTGGGGCCCCGTGGAGTGGGACCCATTATCAGTGGAAACTTCACTTCTGTCCCCAGGTGGGGTTCATCCCAGACCGCCATCTCAAGTAGATTTGTGCTGCGGCCCTGGGCAGGTCCAGTTCAGAGGAGGCACCATGAGGAGGAGTGAGGGGCAGCGGGGGCCTTCAGAGAAACCCTGTGTCCCTGCTGTGGGACTTCAAGCCAATGCCTTGGTTATGCTCCAGTTCTCAGGAATTTTCCATACCCTGGTTAATATCTCCATCCTCCGCCAGCCCACTCCCAGGTTCCAAAACATTTCTCTGTCTGCTTCCAGTTAACCCCTACTCTGCCCCGTTCCGAATTTCTGCCTCCCCCAAGCCCTTCTCTTGCATTTTACCCAAAGCAGGTGTCAGAATCCTTTCTGAAGGCAGACCAGCCTGGTTGTGGGAGGTGGGGGTTGAGGCTCCTGGCTATGTCTTTCCCTTCTGGGAGTCCACAGGCACAAACCTCTGCCCCCAGCAACCACTGCCTCCTCTCAGCTCCTTGACTGTCCTCAAGAGCTTGAACCACAGTGCTCCGTGCCCTCCCTACTCAAAGGCCCATAGAGTTGGGGCTATCAGGGCCCAGCATGGCTCTTACTCCCCATGGTCCTCGTCCCTGAAGGCGAGTGGGCTCCTGCTGTTCCCGAGGAGAAACTCATTCATTCATTCATTTATTCACTTGATTAATCTGTGTAGAATAGCTATTCTTCACCAGCTGTCAGATGGAATCTCAGCTTCTGCCTGCATACCTCCCAAGGAGCAGAGCTCACTACCTACAGGCTCCTTATCCATTATCAGCAACTGCATTTGCTCAAGGCTGGACCACAGGGATGGGCTTTGGGAGCTCTGGAATTCGGTGTGTGTCTCATGGGCTTAGGAACCAGACAGCCTGGGTTTGAACCCCAGCTCTGCCCCCGGCCAGCTGTGTAACCTTTGAATGAGTTACTGAGTGTCTCTGCACCCTATCCATGAAACAGGAGTATCTACTTCGTAGCCTTGTTGAAATGAGACTTAATTCCTGTGACACTCGTGCCTTTATACATGTTAGCTATTATCATGCTCGCGGGCATCTATGCCTTGCTGTTTTTGATTCTGATCAGCCTCCTTGTACTGATGCCTTGTCTGGGTGGAAGGGGATAAACATTCTCTCTCCCACATGCCACTTACCAGTCCTCGGAGGTCTGGAAGCCAGACTCAATTAGAAGTTTCCTTTCCTGAGGGTGGGGGGTATAGCTCAGCGGTAGAGCACGCACTTGGCATGCTTGAGGTGGTAAGTTCAATCCTCAGTGCCTCTGTTAAGGGAAAAGATAAAATAAATTAAGAACAAAATTAAAACTTAAAAAAAAAAAAAAGAAAAAGAAAGAAATTTACTTTCCTTAGTGGATAAGGAAGAGCCAGAGCCAGAATGAAGAGACTACTTGCTCTTTTATTTTTTTTTATTATGAAGCATAAAAATCATGTAAAAATATGCTGAAAGCATACATACACAATTTAATGCATCACAAAACACAACAAGTAACCCCACCCAAGCCAAGAAATAGAACAGACCAACCCCCAGAAGCCTCTCACATGCCTCCATTCAAGAGAAGTTTCACACTCCTTTCTCCCAAAAATCTCTCAGGCCCACACTCCTTTCTCCCAAAAATCTCTCAGGTCTGGCACAGTCAGCATTATGACCCTCTGAGCAGAAAGCAGAACAGAGGAGTCAGGGACACCAGCTCTGCCTCTCACTGCTTTGCACTCTAGGCAAGCAGCTGAACCTCTCTGAGTCTCAGTTTACCAGCTACAAATCTGTAAAATGGTACCACACAGTCCCCTATCCATCTCCCGGGGAGAAACCATGTGAGTACCTGGTCTGACACATGTAAGTGCTTGACACCTGCAGGCACTTAGTATTATTAATTTGGGTGGGGACAACCATATGGTTGTCTCCTAGGGGAGATTTCTAGAAAGGCTGTGTCGATGGCCTTGAGATCAGTGAAGTCCATGGGACCCAAGGCCACGATCACAGCATGTCTGTAGCACGCAGTAAATAATGACTGTACGCATCCGTCAATTACATAAGATTTAGAACAAAGAAAATAGAAGTACGCATGCGCTAGAGATATTCTGTAAGCCTTACAAACAAAGAAATTCACGCTGTGCATGTGCTGGCAGAAACTAGATAAAAAGCAGGACAGCTGCACCATTGCGCACACATACCATCTTGTGGAAATAGAATAAAGTGCTGTAAACTCCATGTTCATCCGGGTGAAGTCTGTTTTGTGGTATGGCAGCTCCTCATGCATTTTTTCAGTTGGGCCGCTCACCTCCTAGAATCCCACTTCAGCCTCCCTCGGCTGACACTTGGCACTGTGAGTGGGATGAGGTGAGTACCCCCTCTGAACCCCCTGCCCCTGACAGGGATGCTCAGATGAAAACTATGTGGCCCCCTACCTCTCTATGGAACCTGGTGGCAACCTATTTGCTGATGTGGGCTCAACCTGAGGATTGGGACACAGTGGTGCCCTGGCCAGATGACGTCTGGAGGGCGCCGGTCCCACTAGCCCACTGAGAGGCAGCCAGGAGGGTGGCCTGGATGTTCTTGTCAGTTTTGCAGCCGAGACCTCAGAGAATTGCAGGCACAAGTGGAGCAGTTACAGCGCAGGGAAGAGGAACTCGAGCAGGGGACTTGGCACAGCAGAAAGGTATTCGCAAGGCCCTAGCTCTGCCACCTCTGAGAGGGACTACGCCTGCACAGCTCCAGCCCCACCGTCCCCAAGATGGTAAGCCCAGCCCCTCCCCCCATTCCACTGCATCTGCTGCCCGTGGTGAGGCAGCAGGTGGAACTGGAGGAGCCCATGGCTCAGGGGGGAATTCCTGCAGGACCACAGCGAGTGACACGGCAAACCACCTATACGTCTTATACACCAATGGAATTGCGAGACCTGGCAAAGCAATGCAAGCAGCATATGGGTGAGTCAACCGCCTCATGGCTACTGCGCCTTTGGGATGATGGGTCTGGCCAGACTGAGCTATCTCCGAAGGAGATGGGCAAGCTGGCCAGCATAACAAGCGACCCTTCGCTGCAGCAGAGGCTGCAAACTATTCCCCAGTCTAATGCTGATGCTGGCAACCATACACTGATAAGCTGGTTAATGGCTGCTGTGCACACTGTGTGGGAAAGTGCAGGGGATTTGCCTGAACATGTGAGTAAATGGACCACGTATTTGGACTTAGCACAAGTTGTCCGAGAAGTGGGCATGCACCAGGTGATGTTTTCTTTGCATTTCTGTAGTTCAGATGATGAGCTCCTTACAGCTCAGATGAAAGATTTGATTTTGGCTAATGGCCCAGCGGGAACGTTTGGGACTATGGCGGCACTACTAGCACCGTATGTAGACTGCCCCATGCATGAAATAACTGAGGCTCTGGCTCGTCTAGGGGACATAGAGGTGTGCCAAAAGGGGGTGCATACTGCCAAGACTCAAGGTAAGTCCAAGATCTCCTCCCGTGCAGTGACTCAGAAAGGGAAGTTCACACAGAGGAGGAAAAAGGGGAATGCTCTGATTTTGGGAGGGCCCCAAAAACTAGATCGCTGGCAGATATGGTGTGATTTACTGGCAGCTGGCTTGGACCATGTAAAATTAGATGGCCAGCCATTGGAGGTGCTGATGGCCTTATGGAAGAAATTACTGCCCAAGCAACAATATACTCTGTTGCCAACCTCCCATCAGGCCCGAGAGGTGGCCTTTGCTGATTTCCTCAGACTAGGAGGAAGGCCAAGGCCTTTGGGATGTGGGGCACCCCGACAACTGGAGGCCACACGTTGAACTGACTATCCACTGGTCCCCCATGAATAAACAGCGAGTACTGGCACTAGTAGACACAGGGCTGAAATTACATTGGTGCATGGAAATCTGGAGCATTTTCGGGGACCATGGGTTGACACAGAAGGATATGGAAACAAGCAAATGCGTGTTAAATGAGTGACTCTGATTTTGGACATTGGCCGTCTGCCCCCTGCTGCATATGAAGTGCGTAACTCCCCAGTAGCTGAGTATATTCTGGGGATAGTCATTTTGCAAGGATTGCAAATACAGACGACTCAAGGGGAATTACGCCTGAGAGTTCGTGTGGTGAAAACAGTTATACGGGGGCATCCTCATCATGCACCTTTGATTTTGCCACAGGCCACACGAGTGGTGAATGTCCAGCAATATCAATTGCCTGGAGGCCATGAGGAAATAAGACAGACTATCCTGAAGCTTGAGGAAGCCGGCATAATTCAGGTGACGCATAGCCCATATAACTCTCCAGTGTGGTCAGTGCAAAAGCCAGACGGCTCCTGGAGGATGACAATGGACTATCGGGAACTGAATAAAGTCACTCCCCCCGTGCACACAGCTGTACCAAATATAACAGATTTGATGGAGCGGCCGTCCCATGAACTGGACACTTGTCACCATGTGCTTGACCAGGCTAATGCATTTTTCTCTATAGGTATAGCTGCTGAGAGCCAAGCCCAGGTGAAGGCAAACAATGGACATCTGTTGTGTTGCCGCAGGGATATCGGCACAGCCCCACACTGTGCCATGGCCTGGTGGCCAAGGACCTGGCTACATGGAGCAAACCAGATACTGTTCATTTGTTCCATTATGTAGATGACATAATGCTAATCTCTGATTTGCTTTCAGATTTGGAAGCCAGTGCCACAGAGCTGCGAGAAGCCCTGGCGGGCTGGGGGCGGGCCGTGAACGAGGACAAAGTGCAAGGATCTGGATATTCTGTCAAATTCTTGGGTGTTGTCTGGTCGGGTAAGACAAAAGTGCTGCCTGAAGCAGTAATAGACAAAATCCGGGCATATTCCTGCCCTGCAACAGTTAAACAGTTACAGACTTATTTAGGTCTTCTGGGACACTGGCGGGTGTTCATTCCTCATTTGGCCCAAATAGCTAAACCCCTGTATAAACTGATTAAAAAGGGAGAAGTCTGGAATTGGTCTGATGAGACCAAGTGTGCATTTGTTGAATCTAAGAGGGCAGCGGCCCAAGCACAGGCGCCGCACACTATAGATCCAGACCTCCCTTTCTGGCTAACAGTCCATGTGGACAATGCTGGATATGGTTGGGGCTTATGGCAAAAACATGGGCGTGCCCATAGGATTCTGGTCTCAGCTGTGGAAAGGGGCTGAATATCATTATTCTTTGATTGAGAAACAATTGTCAGCAACTTATGCATCCTTGATAGCCACCGAACCCCTGACGGGGAGGCAAGAGGTCCAAGTGCAGACCACATACCCTGTTGCAGGATGGGTACAGACATGGGCAAAGCAACCCTGATCGGGAACTGCCCAGACCCCAACTCTGACGAAGTGGGGTGCTTATTTGGAACAGAGAGCCCAGAACACCGCTAGCCCCTTGGCTGCAGAGTTGCAGCAGGTGCTCAGGCCTGTGAAATTTGCTGCGCCTGCCGTACGGACGCTTCCACAACAAGGGATGGACCCTGTGCCCAGTCCCTTTTGTGAAGGAAAAGGGCTACCCCCGGGAACTGCTTGGTATACTGATGGATCTTGTAAGGGCAGCCTGCCCACTTGGGTTGCGGTAGCACTGCACCCTGCCACTGAAGCCTTCTGGTATGAGACCAGAGAAGGCCAGCCCAGCCAATGGGCTGAGTTACGGGCAGTATGGATGGTGTTGATGAATGAACTTAGCCCCCTGCAGGTTTGCATGGATAGTTGGGCTGTGTATCGAGGCCTCACATTGTGGACAACCCAGTGGACCCTACAAGACTGGATGATTGGGCACTGACCCCTATGGAGACAACAGATGTGGAAACAGTTATGGGATAAAGGCCAAGAAGGTCAGTTTACTGTTTACCATGTACCAGGGCACCGCCCAGCCTTGACACCGAGCAACGATGCTGCTGACGCATTAGCCCAACTTTGCCATATACAGGCCATGGTTCCAGGACCCAACATAGGTCCCTGGCTCCATAAGAAACTTGGTCATGTAGGCTCATACACAATGAGGCAGGCAGCTGACCAGTGGGGCCTACATCTGAGCCACAGTGAAGCCAAAGATGCCATGTGGCAATGCCCACAGTATGCTAAGCACCACCTGCACTGGCAGCGATGGCCCCAACAGATGGGGAGGATTGCATGGGGAATTCAGCCATTGCAAGTATAGCAAATAGATTACATAGGCCCATTTGCTCCTAATACGGGCTTACGGTACCTGGTGACAGCGGTGGACACCGCTACTGGCCTAGGATTTGCTTACCATGTGCCCTGAGCTACACAAGACGCTACTATTACAGCATTGGAAGTTTTACGGGCCTATTATGGGACTCCCTTAGAAATACAAAGTGATAGAAGGACCCCTTTTACTGCCCATCATACCCAGGAATGGGCCCAAAAAAGTGATATTAACTGGACATTGCATGTGCCTTACCGTCCCCAAGCAGCAGGAATGATTGAACGGTACAATGGCCTATTAAAGGACAAACTGAGGGCTCTAAAACCACAAGGGTGAGGCTGGAACAGTGTCTTGCCACAGGCGGTACATCTTTTGAATGAACAACCTCGCCATACAGGTATGAGCCCACTAGAAAAGTTATTGCAAGGGACTATTCGGAGGCTCAGAGTTGGGCCCATGCAGGATGCCTCCGATGTCTCAACAGTGGGGCACACGTTAATATTACGCGCCCTCAGGGTGTTGAACTCGGGACAACAGGACACCCGGACATGGAAGAATCAGGTCCAGACTGAAGGCCCCTGGCTAGCCCTTTTGGAACCATCGGTCAACACATGCCTCAATTACATAAAGATTTAGAACAAAGGAAATAGAAGTACGCATGCGCTAGAGATATTCTGTAAGCCTCACAAAGAAATTCACACTATGCATGTGCTGGCAGAAACTAGATAAAAAAGCAGGACAGTTGCACCATAGAGCGTGCGCACCACCTTGTGAAAATAGAATAAAGTGCTGTAACTCCATGTTCACTCCGGGTGAAGTCTGTTTTGCGGTATGGCAGCTCCTCATGCATTTTTTCAGTTGGGCTGCTCACCTCCTCGAATCCCACTTCAGCCTCCCTCGGCTAACAGGCTGTCACCATTTCTCCCCCCAAAATTCCAAAACTGCAAATGAGATAGACACACAGAAGGGAAGGGTTTGAAGAGCATCTATTTCAGGAGGTTTTCAAACTATGTTCCTTCGATTTCCAGGGCTTCAATAGGGGTCTTCATCCCTTCTGCTGCCTGAGCAACTCGGCTGTCCTTTTTCTACAATGGCATCACATGCATGTAAGGTTTTATGTAAAGATATTTTGCTGCTAAAAAAAATTACATTACCAATGTAAAACTCCTACAAATTGTAATAAAAGACAAACACCCTAATTTTTTTAGTGAGCAAAAGACTTGAGCAGACACTTCCTAAAAGAAGACATACAAACACCCAATAAGTACATGAAAAGGTGCTCAACATTATTATTCATCAGGAAATGCAAATTAAAACTACAAGAGGATATCTCCTTACACCCACTAGAATGGCTAAAATTTAAATGGCTGACATGCTTAATGTTGATGAGGATGTGGAGCAACTGGAACTCTCATATGCCTCTGGTGGGAGTACAAAATGACACAATCACTTTGGAAAACTGTTTAGCACTTTCTGCTCAAGTTAATGTGCCTGCATATCCTATGATCCAGCAATTCCATTCCTGGGTCTACACCCAACAGAACTGCATGCTTTGGTTCACCGAAAGGCATGTACTAGAATGTTCATAGCAGTACTGTTTCTAAGAACCCCCACACTGGAAGCTACCCAAATGCCCATCAACCAGAGAAGAGATAAATAAAATGTATATTTACGTGACAGAAATATATAAACAGCAATAAAAATAACCAATTTGTAACTGCACATAATACTGGGGTGAATCCCACAAACATAATTTTGAGCAAAGAAGCTAGACACAGAAGCATGCTTGTTATATGGTGCCGTTTATCTAAAATACAAAAATAGACCAAAGTAATCTTTGCTCTCTGAAGTTAGAGTAGTGATTGTGCTTGGTTTGGGGGTCTGGGTTCATGACTGAAAGGGATCCTGGGGAGCTTTGGGGGTACTTGTAATGCTGTTTCTTGATCATGGATATGTTTGTGAAAACTAATCAAGCTATTCCTTATATGCACCTCAAGAAAAGTTTTTAAAATAACGATGTAGACTTAAACCATTGGAAAATATGTGAACACTTATATTTCTTTTAAAAAAGGTTGTGCTAGCCAGGTGGAGACACAGCCCCACCCACCAGAAGGCCCTTGAGACTCCCTGAGCCTACAGCCACCCTGGGACATGGCCCTGTCCACCACAGGGTCTAAGACATACCAGTATTCCAGCACTAGCCCCAGGACCTCAGGGCCCTGCAGCCAGAGACCCTGGAACCCAGTTTTGAATGCTAGTGGGCCAGCATTAGTCCTGGGATCCCCTGGGCTTCAGCTCCACCCACTAGCAAGCTGACCCCAGCTGAGAAACCCCAGGACCCAGCTCTGCCCACCACTGGGCTGACATTAGCCCCAGGGCCAGGCCTCACTTACCAGTGAGTGGGATCCCCTGGGCCCTGGCTCTACCCACCAGCAGGTCACCATCAGCTCTGCAACACCTCGGGCCCCTCAGCCAGCTGCCACAGTATCCCACCATCAGGCTGATACCAGCTCTGGGACCAAGCCCCCAGGCCTTGCAGCCAGCAGCTTTGTGACCCAGCTCCCCCTACCAGTGGCTGGCAGTCTCTGCACAAGGCAGGACTAGGCAACCAACCACACTGGGGGGCAGCCACAGTAGTCATCCCACAACAGAATAACACACAGCCCAAACAGAGGGCACCCCTAGAGCACATAGCTCTGGTGACTATAAGGCAGTGAGCTGCAGGCATGCATATGATGTCTCCTACACAAGTCCACTTCACCGAGGTCGGAAAATGCAACCAACCTACCAAATACATAGAAATTAAAATAGCAAATTAGGGAAAATGAGGAGACAGAGGAATATGTTCCAGACAAATGAACAAGATAAAGCTGCAGAAGATCTAAGTGAAGTGGAGATAAGCAACCTACCCTTAATGATCATAATGATGATCAAAGAACTGGGGAGAAGAATGGATGAACAGAGTGAGAAGTTAGAAGTTTTTAACAAAGAGTTAGAAAATATAAAGAGAACCAAATAGAGATGAAGAATACAATAAAACAGAAATGAAAAATACACTCAAAGGAACCAACAGTAGACTAAATGATACAGAGGAAAAATCAGCAAACCGGAAGACAGGGTATTGAAAAGCACTGAAGCTGAACAGAAAAAAAAAAAAAAAAAGAATGAAAAGAAATGAGGACAGTTTAAGGGACAACATCAAATATACTAACAACCACATTATAGGAGTCCCAGAAGGAAAAGAGAGAGGAAAGGGGGCAGCGAATATATTTAAAGATGTAATAGCTGAAAACTTCCCTAACCTGGGAAAGGAAACAGTCACCCATGTCCAGGAAGTGCAGAGAGTCCCAAACAAGATCAACCCCAAGAGGACCACACCAAGACACACTGTTGCTAAAATGGCAAAAATTAAAGAAAGAGAAAGAAAATATTGAAAGCAGCAAAGGAAAAGCAACAAGTTACATACAAGGGAACTCCAATTAGGCTATCAGCTGACTTTTCAACAGAAACTCTGCAGCCAGAAGGGAGTGGCACCATATACTTAAAGTGATGAAAAGAAAAAATCTACAACTAAGAATACTCTACTTGGCAAGCCTTTCATTCCAATATGATGGTGAGATCAAAAGTTTTACAGACAAGCTAAACCTAAAAGAGTTCAGTACCACCAAACCAGCTTTACAAGAAAAGTCAAGGGGACTTCTCTAATCAAAAAAGAAAAGGCCACAACTAGAAACATGAAAATTACACAAGGAAAAACTCATTGGTAAAGGCAAACATATGTAAAGGTAGTAAATCAACCACGTGTAAAGCTGGTAGGAAGGTTAAAAGACAAAGGTAGTAAAATCATCTATATCTGTAATAAGTAATTAAAGGGTACACACACAAAAAGATGTAAAATATGATGTAAAAAACAGTAGATGTGTGGTGGGGGAGTAAAAATGTAGGGTCTATGTTTATATCTGAATTATTTACAACAGCCAAGATATAGAAGCAACCCAAGTGCCCATCAATAGAGGAACGGATAAAGAAGATGTAATATATATAGCGATATATATATCACAACATATATACATACAGTAATGGAATATTACTCAGCTATAAAAAAGAATGTGATCTTATCATTTACAGCACTGTGGATAGACCTAGAGGGTATTATGCTTAGTGAAATAAGTGAAACAGAAAGACAAATACTGTATGATTTCACTTACATGTGGAACAAATGAACAAATATAACAAAACAGAAATAGAGTTATAGATACAGAGAACAAACAGGTGGTTGCCAAATACGAGCCAGGTGGGGGAAGGAAAGATATAGGTGAGGGAGATTAAGAGGTACAGACTTACAGCCGCAAAATAAATGAGTCACAGGTATCACTGTATTTCATACAGCGTGGGGAATGTAGTCAATGATTATATAATATCTTTGTATGACAACAGACCGTAACTAGACTTACTGTGGTGATCATTTTGAAACATATAGAAATACCAAAACACTCTGCTGTGTAACAGGAACTAGTTTAGTGTTTTCAGTCAATTATCCTTCATAAACAAACTCATAGAAAAAGAGATCACATTTGTGGTTACCAGAGGCAGGGTTACAGGCAAAGGGGAATTGGGTAAAGGCAATCAAAAGGTACAATGTTCCAGTTAAAAGATAAGTATCAGGGATGTAATGTACAACATGATAGATACAATTAACAGTGCTGTATGTTACATATGAAAACTGTTAAGAGAGTAAATTCTAAGAGTTTTCAAACACAATAAAAAGAATTTTTTCTCTTTAATTTTGTATCTATATGAAATGATGGATATTCACTAAAATTGTTGTGGCAATAATTTCATGATGTATGTAAGTCAAATCATTATGCTGTACCCCTTAAACTTATATAATGCTGTATGTTAATTATATCTTAATAAAATTGGAAGATTAATTAATTAATTAATTAAAATCAGGTTGCAAAACAATATGTACTGTATTATATGGCCCCATTTTTGTAAGTAAGTAAATATATTAATTTACAACATTAATCATGGATAGCTCTGGGTAGAGGGGGGTGGGGATTGAGCCATTTAAAAATCTTTATTGATCTATAAATATCTACAGTGAACTTACACTATTTGCATACTTGGACCAATAAATGTACTTATAAATGTAATTTTTAAAGCCTGTTTAAAAATTAATTATCAGAGAAATGCAAATCAAAGCTACAATGAGGTATCACCTCACACCAGTCAGAATGGCCATCATTCAAAAGTCCACAAATGACAAATGCTGGAGAGGCTGTGGAGAAAAGGGAACCCTCCTACACTGCTGGTGGGAATGCAGTTTGCTGCAGCCTCTGTGGAAAACAGTATGGAGATTCCTCAAAAGACTAGGAATAGACTTACCATATGACCCAGGAATCCCGCTCCTGGGCATATATCCAGAATGAACCCTACTTCAAAATGACACTTACACCCCAATGTTCATAGCAGCATTATTTACAATAGCCAAGACATGGAAACAGTCTAAATGTCCATCAACAGATGACTGGATAAAGAAGATTTGGTATATTTATACAATGGAATACTATTCAGCCATAAAAACTGGCAACATAACACCATTTGCAGCAACATGGATGTTCCTGGAGAATGTCATTCTAAGTGAAGTAAGCCAGAAAGAGAAAGAAAAATATCATATGAGATTGCTCATATGTGGAATCCAAAAAAACAAAACATAAATACAAAACAGAAACAGACTCATAGACATAGAATACAAACATGTGGTTGCCAAGGGGGTAGGGAGTGGGAAGGGACAGACTTGGATTTCAAAATGTAGAATAGATAAACAAGATTATACTGTACAGCACAGGGAAATATGTACAAGATCTTGTGGTAGCTCACAACGAAAAAAAATGTGACAATGGATATATGTATGTTCATGTATAGATGAAAAATTGTGCTCTACACTGGAATTTGACACAACATTGTAAAATGACTATAACTCAATAAAAAAATGTTAAAAAACAAACAAACAAACAAACAAACAAAAAACACCTGTGCCCAGGTTCTAGAGAAACTCCACAGATCCAGGACTGGGAGTGGAAACATTCTCTGTGTTGTTGGATGACTACGTGCCTGGGGTGAGACCTTAATTGAAAGCTCCCAGGGGACCAGCTGTCCCAAGGCCTATCGGATCAGTTCAATAACACTTATCGGGCTTAATGTTCCATCCCAGCCTTGCCATGATTCGGTTCTTTAGATTTCATTCCATTGCTTTATTTAATATGCTCATAAAACATTTCTGAACACCTGTGCCCTTGGCAGGGGACACCCCACATTACTGATGCAGTTCCCAAGGCCCCTCAAAGCCGAGAGCTAGGTGAGGCTAATGGCAAAGTAAACGTTGTTGTCTAATCTTTCTGCCACGCCACTCTGGCACCATGAGATTGCATGACTTCCCTGCTGGCAGCCATGGAACGGCCCTGTCTGACGATTAGACCTCATGGAGAATGCTCAGTCCTGGAGTCAGGATTCTACTTTCCTCACAAGAGTTCCTCTGGGGACTGGAAAAGATGGCTTCTCTGAGTGTCCCTGGGATGGAGGCTGTGGCCATCACAGAATGTCCACTGTACACTTTAATCAATGGATGGAAACCAGGTGGATGTGTGTGGGCACAGAGCCTGTCCCAGAACAAGAGCCTCCCAACACCAGAGCCTTCTAAGACCCCGCTTCCAGTCCCACCCATGTTCCTACTTAGTTATGTGAACCTGCACTGATCACTTAACTCTTCTGAACTGTGTTAATGGGGATAATGCAGGAATAATACTTTTTCAAAAGATCGTGTATCTCAAAGCACTCAGAAAAGCATGAAGAGCCACAGAGGGATAAATTAAGAATTTGGGATTAACAGATAAACACTACTATGTATAAAATAGATAAACAACAAGGACCTACTGTATAGCACAGGGAACTCTAGTTAATATCTTCTAATAACATATAATGGAAACGAATCTGAAAAAGAATATATATACATATATATATTCTGTTATATATATTCAGTATAATGATTCAGTTATATATATAAAATATATATATTATATATATATAAATTGCTGTATCCCTGAAATTAACACAACATTGTAAATCAACTATACTCAGATTTAAAAAATTTTTTAATTAAAAAAAGCCAGAAAAATGCAGTCCTTGTACTGATGGGAGTTTGAGGTAAGTGGACCAATGACGTTAACTCCCTGCTTCTCAGGTCACTCACATTGCCTGAGCAGAAAACCACCTTGCAGGAGGACACAGAAAGGCTCCCCCTACGGAGAAGAGTGGGAGGCAGCCAGGTGGGTCTTTGTGGCATTTTCTAGGAGGTTTCTAGCCCTGTATTAGTCTTCTCTTGCTGGTGACAAATTAACACCAATTTAGCAACCTGAAACAACTCACATTCATTATCTCAGCGTTTGTGTGAGTCAGGAATCCAGGTGTCGTTTGGCTGGGTCCTCTGTTTTAGGGGAAGGCTGAAGTCAAAGTGTCGGCTGGGGATGTGATCTCATGAAGCTTGACTGGAGAAGGTCATCTTCCAAGCTCACGGGGTTGTTGGCAGAATTCAACTCCTAGCAGGTTGTCAGACTGGGGGCCTCAGTTCCTTGCTGGCTGTTGACTAGAGGCCATCCTCTTTTCCTGGCATGTAGGCCTCCTCATGGGGCCTCTGGCTTCTTCAGAGCCAGCAAGAGGAAAAGTCTATACAAAGCATCTGCTGGCAAGACAGAAGTGACAGTCTCATACAATGTAATTATGAAAGTGACACCTCACATGCTTTGCCATATCCTGCTAGTCAGAAGCGAGTCACAGGTCCTGCACACGTTCAAGGGGAGAGGATGATAGGGGGCCATTGGGGGCCAAGCATAATTGGGGGCCATTGACGAGTCTACCATTTATTGGGAATTGGTGCCACCAAGCATGTAAGCCTCCCTCTAAAGAAGTCTTCCCGAGACTTCAGTGTCTGCATCAGTCCAAGTGCTTCCCATTGGTGCAATTCAAAAGCCTCTCCAGGTGGGAAGGAAGGGAGCCTCCCCCTCTGCCCTCTCTTGACCCAACCACAAACTCTTCCAAGGCATGGCCTACTTCCATCTTCTTCATGGGTGTACCCCCGGCAACTAGAATATGCCTACCGAGCACATAGCAGATGCAAACTGAAAACGTGTTGAATGAATGTGTGCACGGATCCTGCTGGTTACTGCCTGAGGAGTCTTCTTTCTGCTTCCCAAACATATTTTCCTTCTGTCCAGAATTCCCATGTGGGTCCCACAGACAAGCTGTCCACCCCCGCTCCCCCACCACAAATTGATGCCTAATCTTGGACTCCAAGCCCTGCATGCCAGGTCCGAGATGCTCAGGGGAGCCTGGACACCCCTCCTAGATGGACTCTGGCCACCCCTTCCTTACCCCCAGGATGACATGAAAGAGCCCACCTGGAGGATCCAGCACCCAGAGGGTCTGAGAAATGTTCACAGTCCCAGCCAGCTGCTCAGAGATTCCCACAGCCTGCCAACCTCATCACTCCTCCTATAAGACGTGGAGAAGAAAATCAGAGTGCAGACAGATTTTACTCATGGTTCAAAGGACCAAAATGGAAGCGGGGATGATAAGTGGTGGTTCCTTTCTTTGTCATTGTCTTTAACGGGATTACAACATTTTATTTGAAATGAATCCAATGTGTCCCCTTCCAAGGCCCCCATGGGCAGAGCCTAGTACCCGGTATTGCCTCTACTCCCCTCCCACCACATCATCATCACTGGCTGAGCACTTCACCTGCTGTAAAGTCAGGTGTGTCTGGTCTGTTGTCGCTGAGTGAAATTTACCTTTTCAGGCATTCAATCTAGAGATAGAAGATCTTCATCAACCCAAAAAGTTCCCTCCTGCCCCTTTGTAGTCAGTCTCCTACTCCGGCCCCAGCACCTAGAAACCACTGACTTGTTTTCCATTCCCATTATTTTGCCTTTTCCAGAATGTCACACAAATAGAATCCTACAAATGTAGCCTTTGCAATCGGCCTCTTTCACTCAGCATAACGCTCATGAGATTCATCCCATAGTTCATTTGTTTCTACAGCTGAGTGGTCTTCCATCGTGTGGCTACACTGCTCATTTGTCTGGGGACCAGCACAAGGACATTGAGTTGATTCCAGTTTGGGGCAATTATGAGAAAAGCTGTTATAAATAGTTATGTGCAGGTCTTAGTGCGGACATACGTTTTTCATCTCTTTTCAGTAAATACCCAGGAAGGGGGGTTTCTGGGCCAAATGGTATGTGCATATTGACTTTATAAGAAACTGCTAAACTGTTCTCCAAAGTGGCCGTACCATCTCGAGTTCCCACCTGAAAGGGAGGAAAGTTCCAATTGTTTGGCATCCTCGTCAGCACTTGTCACTGTAGCCACTGTTACGGGGATGGCTGGTGAGCACTCTGTGCCTATGGAATTGGTGGTACTATTGTTCCCATTTCACAGACAAGGAAACTGAGTCTCAGAGCAACTGGATCACCAGCCCCTGATCTTGCTGCTATTTAGAGGCAGGGCCGCAATTCAAACCCAGATGCAGGAGGCAGAGTGTGAGAGAGAAGAACAAATCTGATTCCATATTGGATCTGTTTCTTTTTCTTAACCTTTGTATTCTATTGCTTTTGCTACAAGTTAATCACTAATGAGATGATGCCTGTAAGCTTAAATTATCCATAATGGCCCATCCATCTCTGGGAACCTCGCCTCCCAGGTAATGAGCATTAAGCTAAAATATCTTTGTTTAGCTCACAAGAAACATCCTGACCTGCCTGTGAATGGGCTGCAGGAGGGGAGAAATTAACACATTCCCTCCGGAGGCTGACCAGGAAATGTTTGACTTTACTCCCTCCCCTTTTAGTATAAAAGAAGCATGAATTCTAACTCAGGTTCAGAAAGATGGTTCTTTGGGACACTAGCCCACCATCTTCTTGGTCTGCTCACTTTCCAAATAAAGTCGCTATTCCTAGCTCCAACAATTCACCCCTCAGTTTATTGGTCTGTCATGCAGCAAGCAGTATGAGCTTGGACTCGGTAACAAATGATTTTCCTAAGATTCTCTCACAGCCTCCAGTAAACATCTGTCAGTGGGTACATAAGGGAGCAGACATAGGAAATGACAGAGACCTGGATTCAAGCCCCTGCTCAGTCACTTCTTATCTTTGTCACCTCAGGCAAGTGGCACAACTTTTCTGTGCCTCAGTTTCCTCATCTATAAAATGGGGATAATAACCTCACCTACCGCAACGAGCTAAGAGTAGTGGTCGGTGAACCTGAGCTCCCCAGCCTCCCCTCACCACCAAAGAAGAGAAACACATGAACAACGAGCTTCTGTGTCAGTTACCGCAATGGCTGGCAAAGGGCAAAAAACAGCTAATTATGAAATCATGACCCTCCTCTGAGCCACAGTCCCAAACTGCTCTCAGCTAAGCCGAGCTCACATGAGATTAATTAAAATGCTGTGTTGAACACTTCCATGCACCATATAACTCACTGAGGGAGATGAAAGATGAATAAAACACACGTAATGTTCTTCATGGTTCATTCCCCACATCTCAGTCCTGAGGGTTCCCTGACTCACCCTGCTCCACCCAAGCTCAGTTGCCTCCTTTTCTAAGTTGAAAAGGATGCACAGAGCCTCCTTTCTTTCTTTTTTTTTTTTTTAAAGTATTATGAGCCACTTCATATATGCGTACCATACAAAATGTAAAGAAAAATGAGTATCCACTGCCCAGAGGAAGACACCAAGTACCTCTGGAGACCCCGCTGAGCTCCCCCAGCACATGACCCTCCCCCACCCTCCCAGTGGGAGCCTTAAGCCAGGGTTTCCATCTACTGCTCCCAGGACCTAGGCAGGCATCTTCAGGACCATCTTCTCCCCCCTTAAAGTGCTGAGATCTGCCCAAAGGTGTGTGTGTAGATCAAAGGAGAAAGCTCAATGGGGAAGAAAAGAGAGGAGAGAGGAAGCAGGGGCCAAAAAGATGTGAAAATGGAAAATATGGGTCAGTGAACCGCATTTGGGGCACAAAGTCTTAATGAGTGAGTTTGAAATGCAAATGTGCTTTGAACGAACCACCACTGGTCCTGACCTTGAGCTGTACAGCCCACCCCTCCATACTCAACCAGATGCACTGGGGGAAATTTTGAGTTTTTACAGAATATATCTCCCAATGCTGGAAAAACCAGGGGTGGCCCAGGGAATCTGATTTGAGAACAAGACCCGCAGACAGGGCTCCACTACCTACTGGTAACCTCTCTGCCACCTCTCTCACTCCATCACAATTCCTGAATCAAAGTGCTCGCTCCGCTTTGTCCACTGAATAAACCCCACAAAGGAAAGAATCCATTGGGTTGGAAAGCGTTCTCTTTCAAGAAGCAAACCTTTCTAAGTCCTTCACACCCTAGTAAGAATTTGCCCAGATTGCTTTGCTCCAGTGCAAATGATTCAGTCAAGTTTTAAGCCTGGAGCACCTGGGAGTCAGACCCAGATGGGGTCTCAAAGGTAGAGGCTTTGAGAAACCCGAGAAGATAGAGAGCAGTGGTAAGAAAGAGGGTGCAGAATGTGAGGGGCACAGATTCCAAAGACCAGCTCGGCCTGTTTCAAGTTTGCTTCCTCCAGGAAAGGAAGCCTTTTTCCACTTGCTCCACTCCCTCCCACCTCTGTACAGCACACACCGCTTTCCCAAGACTCGACCCAATTGCCATGAGAAGCAAGTGCAAAATAAGGCTAGTTAGACACAGAACCACCCCGTATAATGACATTTCTGTAGGGAAATGTGTTCTGAGTCCCAAACCGCGGACCTATGAATGTGCTTGGGAGCAGCTGCCACAGGCATGTGACCTGTCACTTTCCAAGAATGCCAGCCGACTGTCCCACCAGGACAAATCGGGGTACAAGGAGCTCCTTTGACATTTCTTCCATGTTAAGTGTGCTTCGGACCAATTTTGTCAAAATATTCAGCTTGTCAATTTTTGATGCGTTATATTACTTAAGAAATATGCCGCCCTGTCATCGCTCGCCCTGTGCAGATCCATTCTGGCTGTGGGATGTGGTCACAGTGGAAAACAACTCACCTGGAAGCTCCCCAGAACGTGGCTCAGGGCAGGAACAATCATATCAGGAAATTTTCTGTTTGACGTCAGTGTAATGGGTAATGTTTGGAGACGGGTAAGGCCCACCCCCGAGGACTTGGTCTGTATATAAGGAGCGGCTCCTGCCTGCTGCTGTACGCCTTCCATCCATCTTCCCTTCTCTGGAGACTGCGGAGCACGGAAGAACCATGAGGTGGCTGTTACTGCTCGGCTTGGTGGCGCTCTCCGAGTGCATCACCCACAAGTGAGTCTGGGGGACACGCTGCCTGGAGAACTGCTTCCAAAGGTCTCCTTTCTCTGCCCTTTTTTTTTTTTTTTTTTTTAATGGAGATACTGGAGACTGAACCCAGGACCTCATGCATGCCAAGCATGCGCTCTACCACTGAGCTATACCCCCCTCCCCACTTCCCTGCCCTTTTGGGGACAGAGCACTGCAGATACGGTTAACCGCCCAGGCTCTGCAGTCCAGCCTGGGTGAGGTCCCCAGCTCCAGCACCGGGCCAGGTGACTTTGGGGGACTGCTGACCCCCTCTGCATCCTTGTGCCCCCAAAACAGGAGTATCTCCCCTCTTGCCTTCCTTCTTCCTCTCTTGGGCCAGCTTCCATCTCCTTCTAGGGCTTTTCCAGCACCCCATAAGCAGGCCCCTGGCCGAGTCACCCCTCTTCCTCCAAATCATCAGTTTGCAACTGCTCCACCACAGGGTCCCGCTCGTCAAGAAGAAGTCCTTGAGGAAGAACCTGACTGAGCAAGGCAAACTGAAGGACTTCCTGAAGATCCACCACCACAACCTAGCCAGCAAGTACTTCCCTGCCACCTCAGAGGCTGCCAACTTCCTGGACGAACAGCCCCTTGAGAACTACCTGGATGTGAGTGTGCGGGCAGGCAGTGGGCCGGCTCCAAGGCCTTGGCCGGGAGGAGAGAAGGGGGTCCCAGGGGTCTTGGAAGATGGCCCAGGGCTCTGAGCCCCCAGGCAGTAGTAAGCCAGGGGTCCACTCCCTGGATCTCAGAGGCACAGGGAGGCAGGAAAACTCACAGTCAGAGCTGCTGCTCTCATTCATTCGTTCATTCCTCCGGTGCTTCCGTATACAGAGCACCTCCCACGTGTCAGGCACGGTGCTGGGCCCGGGGAAGCAGCAGTGAACAAAACCTCAGGAAGCTCACAGTCTGGTAGGAGAGACAGACGGTAATCAGTGAGCCTCACAAAGCGTGACAAGTACATGTGCGGCAGGTGGCAGGCAGGGACACCTCCCTGGCACAATGAAGGAAGAGCAGGGGGTCCAGAAGGACAGGAGAAGTTCCCAGAGAGTGGGATGACTTGTGCTAGACCCTGTGACAGTGAGGAGCAGAGCGCATTTGAGGAAAAGAAGCCAGTGTTCATGTTCAAAGCCCAGTCAGACATACTGGGGGAAATTTTGAGTTTAAGGTCACTTAACAAATATTTCTTTTGGAGGGGGAGGTTAATTAGGTTTATTTATTTAATTTTTTTAATGGAGGTACTGGGGATTGAGCCCAGGACCTCATGCATGCTAAGCATGCACTCTACCACTTGAACTATACCCTCCCCCTTAACAAATATTTCCAAAGCACCTACCATGTACCACAGCTGGGGAAACAATGGTGACTCAACAAAGATATTGGAGTTTATATTCTGGTGGGGAAGAAAAATAAGAGACCAAGAAATAAGTATGTAAGATAATTCGTGGTAATTACAAGTGTCACAAAGAAAAAATTACTTAATTAGAGTCAGGGGAAGAAGAAGAAGAAGGCAGGGGCAAATTTAGATGAAGTGGTCAGAGGGTCTTTTGGCTGAGTTGACATCTGACTGGAGTTCTGAATGATCAATGTGAAGGAGCCAGCCAGGAAAAGATCTAGAATAAACATTTTCCTAGCACAAGGAAGTGCAAGTGCAAAGGCCCTGGGGTGGGAATGAGCTTGCCATCAAAGAATAGCAAGATCACTGTAGTTGGAACAGAGTTGGTGAGGGAGAAATTGCTTCCACTAAGAATAAAAATTCTGTGAGGATGCCCTTTCTTAAAATCTGCACCCAGATCTAGGAATAAGAGATCTCAAGGGATTTCTGTTTCGAAGGTGACTTGTTTATCTCTTCATCAACAATTTAATGAAAATACACTCTGCTGGGTGCTGTAAGGTTCCACCCCAAACCGAGGGTGTGCATTTTTGAGAATGGAAAGATTAAGACATACAAGGCAAGAGCTTAGGAAGGGACAGTAGATAATTATTACTGTTTATAGTGCTTAGAAGAGAAAAATCAGAGGGTAACAGGAAAGTAATCAGGGAAGACTTCAAGGAGGAGGGGAGAATAGGCTGGGCCTTAAAGGATGGACTCACTGGATAGAGAGAAAGGCAAGGAAGCCAGCGAAGGGGAAGGCAGGAGATGACTGAGAAGATGGCTCAGAGACAGTCCCTGGGGAGACCAGGTTGGTGAGTCCCAAGACAGTGAGCTGTGCTGTCCCCACCCCGGCAGACGGAGTACTTTGGCACCATCAGCATCGGAACCCCGGCTCAGAACTTCACCGTCATCTTTGACACTGGCTCTTCCAACCTGTGGGTGCCCTCCATCTACTGCTCCAGCTCTGCCTGCAGTGAGTGCCCAGCCTGCCCTGTCCAGGCCCCCAGCACCAACCAACCTGGGAGCCCTGAACACTCAGGGGCCTCAAATCGGTCTGATTGCAAGTCTGCTGGAGTCACTCAGGAATCCACTCAACAGGCATTTACTCAGCACCTACTATTTAGGTGCCCTGGAGGATGAAGCGGGGAATCACATGTGGTCCCAGCCCCCAGGGAGTTCAGGGCCATGGCAGAGGGTATGAAGGTGCAAATCACTGTGCGCAGCCATGGGCCTGCTCCACTCAGCATTAGCCTAGGGAGGGAGATGCCGGGGGGGACCCTCGAGAAGACCTTCCATCAGTGAGATGGTCCCAACTGGTCCAACCACACAGAAAAAGGAACCTGGGAATGCAGGGATCCAAAGTCTGGGGAAAAGGTTACCTTTCTTCTCTGAAGCCCCACCCAGAACCAAGGCACCCAGCCCCAGGAGACATCCCGGCCCATGACACTCACTCAGCTTTTGGAGTCTGACAATGTCACATCTTTCTCTTGCAGCCAACCACAACCGCTTCAACCCTGAGGAATCCTCCACCTACCAGGGCACCGACGAGACGCTCTCCATCACCTATGGCACCGGCAGCATGACAGGCATCCTCGGATATGACACTGTCCAGGTGAGCACCCGCTGGCTGGCCTCCTCATTTCACCCAGCCCTGGGGCCAGCTTCCAGGGAACTGGAGGCCACAGCACCCCCTGCCCCCTGGCCCACACTAGAACCAACTTCTTCAAGCAATATGGGTCTCAGTGATCACAAATGTAACCTGACCGGGGCATGCAGGAAGTGGTAGAGATATCACAGACATTTCTAGTGGGGGCAGCAGCGGTACAGGGGTGGGGTGCCTAGAGCTGGAAGCCAGCCTCAGCCCCACCCAAGCTGAATGCTATGGAGGAGGGTGGGGAGAAGGTAGAAAAAGGCTCAGTCCTCTATTTGTACCTCTTCTTCCTCCTTCCCACCACCCTGCAGCCGCCTTGAGTCACAAAAGCTCCCCAAGCACACAACCCTACCCCCTACCCCACTTTCAGGGCTCAGCAGGGGTCAAGGGCTCTGATTTGCCCAGGGTCTGCTTTGCATCCGATCTTCAAAAGCACAAACACACGGTGACCATCTGTTCTGCAGCAAATTCTCACCAAGTCGCAGACTGTGGCCATCTGGAGATCAGCATCAGCTGTTCCCTCCAGTGGAATAACAAGCATTCCCAGGGATAATCCCTCTCCACTCCTTCCAGTCTGATGCCCAGAGGCCAAGTCCTACAAGAGAGGAACCAAGGACGCTCTGCACGCAGGGCTGGCACCCTGCAGGGTTCTGCAAACACAAACTGATTGTGAACATCTTGGTTCCCCCGACTCAGGTTGGAGGCATCAGCGATGTCAACCAGATCTTTGGCCTGAGTGAGACAGAGCCCGGCTCCTTCCTGTATTATGCCCCCTTCGATGGCATCCTGGGTCTGGCTTACCCCAGCATCTCCTCCTCCGGGGCCACCCCTGTCTTTGACAACATCTGGGACGAGGGTCTGATTTCCGAAGACCTCTTCTCTGTCTACCTGAGCTCGTAAGTTGGGGCTAAGAGGTCACAGCCGGTGGCTTTTGAGGGCTGGGTGGGATGGAGAGAATCTTGGCCAGCAGGAGATTGGACAGGTTCATGTCTAAGGCTCGAGAGGTATGTCTTTGGAGACAATGGTGCCCAATACCCCTCTAATGAACCATCTTCATTGGCTTTACTTTACTAGCGAGAGCTTGCCGTACCCAAGGCAAATACCATTAGCTATTTGTTTTCCAGCACCCCTCCCTCCACCCCACCTCCCCTCATCCCGTCCACCATTTCAAGAGTATCCACTTAAAATCAGGGCCAAAATTCAATAGCAAAAAATGAAAAGAAGGTTTGACTGAGATTTAACATCTTGAACAATGAAATTTTTCAATAATGAAAGCAATTTCTTGAATTAGTTAACCCAGTCTAGGATCCACGTATGACTATGAGTTAATTCGAAGAATAAATAAAGAAGAAACGGAGTGTTGATGTTCCTTGAGTAGAGGTTCAGGCCAGAATAGCTGAGGGTGTGTCACTGACTTTGCCGAGACCCACACATCCTTCTCTTTTGAAGCGATGTGTCGTGATTGATGTTTTTATTTAGTTATTAACTGTTCTACTGTGATCTCATCATATCACATGGACTGTCAAGATGTTTACGGGAACCATGGGGTAGGATGAACTGAGTGGGGTCACAGGCTGCCTGTGACCAGTTCTTTAGGGATGAATTCCTTTCTGTCATCTACATTTGCTTCCTTATCTAACCTGAAACTGAAGAGATTGAGACAAGGAATATTCCAGTAACAAGGACTCCTGCCATTACAACAGGAGGGTCCCTTTAACCTTTTTTCCTCTGGACCACTTACTATTCAAGCTGGCTCTTAAACATAATTTGCCTTTAGGGATACTTAGCTATTTCCCATGAAGCCAACTAGATCAGTTTCTCAGCCTTAGCACTATTGACATTTTGGGACCAGATAATTCCTTGCTGTTGGGGGCTGTCTGGGCAGTGTAGGAGGTTTAGCAGCCTCCCCGGCCTTGACCTACTAGACACCAGGGGCTCCCGCCACCCCCACCCAATCAGGACAATCAATAACATCTTCAGACGTTGACAAACCATGAACTTCACTATCAAGGCTTTCAGAGCAGAAGCTGCTGTTCATTCCTCTTGAGGTCCCCGTGGTAGCAAGAGTGAGTATGTAGTGGAAACCACACACTTTGGAACTAGAAAGATCTGGGTTCTAGTCTTGGTTGGACAGCCCGGCTGTGTGACTTTGGGCACGGTGCCTCACCTCTTTGAGCTTGTTTCCTCACTGTAAAGTGGAAATAATAATAGTGACCATGGCATGGGCCTTGGTGTGAGGATTAAGAAACCCTCTTGGTCACACACTCAGCACAGCCCCTGCCACTGGCAAGAACCCAATCAAGAGGGAAGTGCACACAGAAACTCAGGTGTACCAGGTCCAAGGGCAGAGGCAGTGGTTTCATAGGAACCTGGGCCAGGCCTGCCTGCTGGATTTGGAGGTTCTCCTGGGGACGTAGGGGATGGCTGTGCCTCACTCAGGGGGCATAAAAGCTAGTGGTGGATATTCTGGTAGTGTTCATCTACATGAGCTTTCCTGGAGGCTGACATCTTGATTGGATCATTAGCACCAAGACCTAGCCCCACACAACAGCCTGTAGGGAAGCCTCAGGCCGAACAACATACAGGGTGGGAGCACAGCCCCACCCATCAGCAGACCTCCTGAGCCACTAACACCCCTAGACATTGGTGGGCCTTACCCACCAGAGGCCCAGGACCAAGCTTCCCCCAGCAGTGGGCAGGCACTGGCTCCTCTTGCCAGGAAACCTGCATAAGCCTCTAGTCTAGCCTCATCCACCAGGGGCAGATACTAGAACTAAGAAAACAATAACCTCAAAGCCTGTGGAAGGAATCCACAAACACATAGAAAGCTAGGCGATATGAGGCGGCAAAGGAATATCTCCCAGGCCGAGGCACAAGATAAGATTCCAGAAGAAGAAATAAGTGATGAGGAGATAGGCAATTTATCTGAGAAAGAGTTTAAAGTAATGATAGCCAAGATGTTCAGAGAACTCAAGAGGTGTACAGATGCACAGAGTGAAGTTTTTAGCAAAGAGTTGGAAAATATAAAGAATACCCAAACAGAGCTGAAGAATAAGATCACTGAAATGAATCACACACTAGAAGGAACCAAGAACAGACTAAATGAGGCAGAAGAATGGATCAGTGAGCTAGAAGACAGATTAGTGGAAATCACTACTGCAGAACAGAAAACAGGAAAAAGAATGAAAAGGAATGAGGGTAGTGTAAGAGAACTCTGGGACAACATGAACTGCTCTAATATTCGCATTATAGGGGCCCCAGAGAGAGAAGAGAGAAAGGACCTGAGAAAATTTTTGGAGAGATAATCACTGAAAACTTCCCCAACTTGGGAAAGGAAACAGTCACCAAAGTCCGGGAAGCGCAGAGAGTACCACACAGGATCAACCCAAAGAGGAGCACACCAAGGCACACGGTCATCAAACTGCCAACAATTAAGGATGAGGAGAAAATATTAAAATTAGCAAGAGAAAAGCAACAAATAACATACAAGGGACTCCTATAAGGTTATCAGCTGATTTTTCAGTAGAAACTCTACAGGCCAGAAGGGAGTGGCACGATATATTTAAAGTAATGAAAGGGGAAAATTTACAACCAAGAATACTCTATCCAGCAAGGCTCTCATTCAGACTTGATGGAGAAATAAAAGCTTCACAGATAAACAAAAGTTAAAAGATTTCAACATGACCAAACTAGCTTTACAACAAATGTTAAAAGACCTTCTCTAGTCATCAAACCATAAGAAAAGAGAACAAAAAGAAGGAAAAAAAAAAGAGACCTACAAAAGATTGCTTTGGCTGTTCGGGGTCTTTTGTGGTTCCTTATAAATTTTGGAATTGTTTGTTCTAGCTCTGTGAGGAATGTCAGGAGTATTTTGATGAGGGTTGCATTGGATCTGTGGATTGCTTTGGGTAGTGTGGCCATTTTGATAGTGTTGATTCTTCCAATCCAAGAGCACAAGAAATCTTTCCATTTCTTTGTGTCATTTTGGTTTTCAGAGTTTAGGTAACCTCGTTTACTTCTAGGTATTTTGTTGTTTTTGATGTAATGGAAATGTCTCTGCCAGTTATAAAATTCTAGTTTTTGAAGTGAAAAAGAAAAAGTGAATGAAGGGCTGCAAATGGCAAAATATTCTTCTTTTTTATGGGTGAGTTGTATTCCATTACATATATAAGTCTATGTGCTGCATCTTCATTATCTATTCAACTATTGATGTGCACTTAGGATGCTTCCATATCTTGGGAATTATAAATAATATTGCTGTTAATAGCAGGGTGTATGTATCTTTTTGAATTAATTCTTATTTTGTGTTTGGCTTTATTCCTTTGATAACTATGTAAGTTTAAAAAGCTAAAGCTCTAAACATTCTTAGAAACAATGAACAGTACATATATGTAAATTAATAATATATGTACAGTAAAAAAAAATGATCTATCAAGCCATGAAAGACATGGAAGAAACTTAAAAGACATATTACTAAATGAAAGAAGCCAGTCTGAAAAGGCTACAAACTGTACAATTCCAACCAAACAACATCCTGGAAAAGGCACAGCTATAGAAACAATAAAAAGATCATGGTTTCCAAGGGTTTGGGGAGAGGGAGGGAGGGAGGAATGAATAGATGGAACACAAGGGATTTTTAGGGCATTGAAATTATTCTGTATGATACTATAGTGGTGGCTACAGGTCATTATGCATTTGTCAAAGCCCACAGAATGTACAACATCAAGAGTGAGCCCTAAATTAAACTATGGACTTTGGTTGATAATAACGTGCCCATGTTAGTTCATCGATTGTACCAAATATGCCGCACTGATGAGGGGTGTTGAGGGTAGGGGAGTGTATATGTGTGGGTGGGGAGGGCTATGTGTGAACTCTCTATATTTTCTGCTCAGTTCTGTTGTGAAACTGAAACTGCTCTAAAAGAATATAGTCTGTTTTAAAAAAAAAAAAAAAGGAACCTAATCAAGAATAGCTCTTAGAAAAGAACTTCTAAAAAATAAAGAAAAAGAAAAAGAAGAAAGAAAGAAAAAGAAAAAAAAAAAAGAGTGGCTCTTAGCATGCTCATAGCTTATGTTCAGGTGAATGAGTGAATGAATGAATGACTACCTGTCTTCCCCTCCACTTTCCACAGCAATGACGAGAGTGGAAGCGTGGTGATATTTGGTGGCATCGATTCTTCTTACTATACAGGAAGCCTCAACTGGGTGCCTGTTTCTGTTGAGGGTTACTGGCAGATCACCGTGGACAGGTGAGGTCACTGAGGACTGGTAATATACTGGCGTGAGCCCCAGATCCCACTTCTTTACAGACTTGTAGTAAACTCAGCATTCCAGGATTCCCCTGGAACAGCCAGAACAGGGAAATGTGCTCCAGAAGGAGAAGGTGGAATTTGGCCGAGCCAGAGAAACCCAGGGAAGGGCACCTCACCGGAGGAAGCGTGCTGTCTGGGACCCTCAGACACTCTGCAAGGATGAAATAGCCACTTTCCTTCTGGGCAAGGAGGCAGGACCATCTACCAGCATCCCTGGGAAGTGGAGGACCCCCTGTCCGCACATCTCAGCATTTAGGGGGCCTGTGACTTTTGGTCTAGGGTCAGGGTGAAATGGCTGAGACGCTGTTTCAGGTCATTCCCTCCCACCTTCCCCTTCAGAGCCTGTCTGTCCCCTAAGCTGCCTCACTCACCATCTGTTCTGCCCCCAGCTGGCTGGCTAGGGTGACCCCATTGCCCAGGTTTGGCCAGGAGTGAGCAGTTTCCTGGGATGCCAGACTTTCACTACTAAAACCAAGACAGTCCCGGGCAAACCAGGGCGCACTGGTCCTCTTCCATCTACCCATGAGAAAACCTCATCAGTTTCTCGAACCCCCGCCCCTGCTGCCCTAGTCTTCATCACTCCCCACCATCCACCCCCTCTGCCTGTGATGTCCTCCTCCAGCTCTTCGCCTCCCTAGCAACCTCTGGGTGTCTGCATTCCTGAGAAGCCTTCCCTGGTTGCTCCCTACCACCACCCTCACCCTGGTTTGTGTTCCCGTTCCCCTGCCATGTGCCCCACTTATCCTCTGTTCCTCGATCATAACTTCTCTTTCCAGATAGAGTGTGAACTCCCTGAAGCCAGAAACTGCAGCCCCCTTGTTTGGCTTTGCATCTCTGGTGCCTAGCACAGAGTAGGCACTCAGTACATCTCTGTTGAGTACATGATGCCTAGAATAAATGCGTGAACAAGAGCAGCTGAAATGTTAGACACTGGCCAATGGATGGGGAAGAGGGACCGTCTGGGGTCACCTACTTCCTCCTTGGGGAGACATACCCCCTGGGGGCTCAGGGAACCCTGACTTGCATCTCGTTCTCAGCATCACCATGGAAGGAGAGTCCATCGCTTGCAGCAGTGGCTGCCAGGCCATTGTTGACACCGGCACCTCTCTGCTGGCCGGCCCAACCGACGCCATTTCTAACATCCAGAGCTACATCGGAGCCAGTGAGGACTCATACGGTGATGTAAGTCCAGCCCTGACTGCCCTGTTCTCGACCCAAGCGGTGGGGCTGCCGCAGGAGGAATGAAAGCCCTTCTAACCCTTGTTCTTTCCAGATGGTGGTCAGCTGCTCCTCCATCAGCAGCCTGCCCAACATCGTCTTCACCATCAACGGCGTCCAGTACCCTCTGTCCCCCAGTGCCTACATCCTGGAGGTAAGGGGGCTCAGGACCTCCTACCTAGGTGTGTCCGCAGAGGATGTGGCTGCATACATACCCCACTTTGCTCAAGGGAAAGTGCACTTCCACAAGCTGATGCTGACAACTGCTCTGGACAACCTCCGGAGAGAAAGAATATGTGGAAAATAACTGCCCGAATGAGACTTTGGGTGCAGCACCCCCTGGGGGAGTGGGGCTGGGGTGGGGAGTGAAGCAAATGCTGAAGATGTGGCAAGAGGATTTCTAGTTGGACTCCTGAGTCCATGCTCTGGGACACACTCACTAGCCCGTGGATTCTGAACAAGTGGCAACCTCCCTCAGCCTCAGTTTCCTTGTCTAAAAGCTGGAGCTTTCCCTGTGCTCAGGGTGAGGTTAGGGTAATCACGTGAAGCTGACCACATCAAAGTACAAAGGGTTGGGCAAATGGAAATCACACTCTCCAGAGGGTCAGGGCTTCTGATGCTCTTACTGTCTCTACCAAGCCACACGTCCTTAGTCCGATGAGCTACGGGAACTCTGCCTTCCATTGTAATGCCGGGTGGAAAACTAGTTTTGCCCAATGAGTCAATGTTATTCAGCAAGAAAATCGGATACCCAGGCCCCTCCCCCAGCGATGCTGATTAATTAGGAGGGGGTAGGGCCTGAACCCTGGTTGTGGGGGGCGGGGTGCAGGCATCAAAGCACCCCAGGTCATTCTAATAGGCAGCCAAGTTTGCTGGCCCAGTGACTTAGTGAATAGAAAGGACCACAAGCTGATCCACTTTGCCACTGGACGGAGTCAGAATAATGAGAAAAGGCTGCATCACCCGCACTTCCAAAATCCTTCCCGGCAGCTGAGTTCTCCCTAAACCCCTCAGCTCTGATGCTGATGTCAGGATTTGTGCATCTGCCAGAAACACTGGATAATGTCTAGTAATCCCTGGAAACCAAGAGTGCAGCGAGCAGCTTGTACAGACAGATCCCAGGCCGGCAAGGTCCTCCTTGCATGTGCCTTGCTTATTCCCCAGCGCCTGTCACTGCTGGGTCTGTGTCCTAGCTCCAGTCTTATTCTCCTTTTCTTTCCCCAGAGCGACGACAGCTGCACCAGTGGCTTCGAGGGCATGGACCTCTCCAGCTCCGAAGAGCTCTGGATCCTGGGTGACGTCTTCATCCGCCAGTACTTCACCGTCTTCGACAGGGCAAACAACCAGGTCGGCCTGGCTGCCGTGGCCCAAGCCTGAGTCTTTCCGGCCACTTCCCAGGGAGATCCAGCCCCAGTTCTGTGCCCGCTCTGAGCTGTAGACAATTCTCCTGATTGTTTTTCCCTATGGGATTGGGGAGGTGGAATCTCGGCCCTGTTTCCTGTCACGCCAATAATGTAGAATAAATTATAATCTCCTGAAAATTGCTTTGTGGGGTTGCTTCTTTTCGTCAGTGTCTCCTTCGTGTCACCAGAGGAAGATGGACGGGCCTTGGCTGGTCTGACTGGGAGCATCATTCATATAAAAACTTGGGGACCAGAAATGCCAGGCCTGTTGCCTCCTCGTAGAATCGAGCACTTGACTTCTTGGTTGAGAGAGTAACTTATTTTTCCCAAAGCCAGAAATTGATCATGAGAAAAGGAAAGACGTCGAGGAGAGGTAGCCACTGATGGTGACATTCCTGAGTAGGCCAGGTAGGGCAATATTGTCCATAAGATGTGGGCTGGAGAGGTTACAGAAGCTGACACCCCCAAATCTACCAGGCTGCTCCGTAATGAGCTGATTGATGCAGAACCCCTCAACACTCTGGGGGCAAGACACTGAGCTGATCTGTTTCCCATCAGTGATTTAAAGAGGACAGTTTTCTGATCCCTGAGGAGAGATTGTTGAAAGGGAACTGAGCAGGCCTCTAACAAATCTGCCCTAGAAAGGCAGACAGGAAATATCCAGAGCAGCATTTCTCAGAATGGGTTTTCATAGCAAAATGTACAACGAAAAACAAAGTTTCAAAGTAAGTATGAAACATGCTACATTCTAGGCGCTTCGTGGAGGTTCACAAGGCGCCGTTCCCAATCAAAGTCTCTGAGAAGTCCTGCCGCAAAGTGGTCTGTTTCACTTTGACTCAGCTCAGCTTAATCCCAGTTCCTCTTTTGCTGATAAACCTATTCCAGTCCTGTGCTCCTCAGCACGCATGTTGCAAAAATTCCCATAGCTCCCGCCTCGGCTGGCTTCCAGGCTGTCCACTGGAGACACCAGCCCGAGGGCTGGAGCTGGGTCTCCCTGCTGATGGGGACTGACTTTGGGGGGCCCAGATCAAGATGACTTTGGAAACTTGTCACATCATTCCCCAATTTGTAATTTATTGCATAAATACAAGATGTTGGGATCGAGGAATGGTTGGGGTGAACTCTCGCACCCAGTGCCCCAGGTCTCCCCAGAGTCACTTCGACCCTTTCCAGCCCATTTTCTACCAGCTGTACAATCTTTTTGAAACATCAGTTTGATCACACCCCTCCCTTACTGAAAACTTTCATTAATGCCTTGCCATTGCACTTGGAATAAGACAATAAATCTTTGGCATGTCTTCCAGGCCCTGTACGCTCTGGTCACCACATACCTTTCCTGCCTCACCTTGATCCCACTCACCCCGAGCTCCTGCAACCCTGGCCTTCGTCCACCTCCACAAATACCCAAGCTCCTCCCCGCCTCCAGAACTTTGCACACACTGTTCCCTTGGCCTGGGCTGCTGTTTCCTTTTTCTTGACCCGCTAACCCCTAGCATCCTGCAGATCTCAGCTTACACATCCTTCCCTGCAAAGCCCTCCCGGACCACCCTCTCACCGAGCCCGGCCCTCCTTCCCTTTATGGCACTGGACACAGCTGGTGATCTGGCATTTATGGGAGGGTTTATGTCAGATCGACCAGGACAGAGACTGGGATCATTTAACTGTTGAAGTCCCAGGAGCAAGAGCTGGGCCTGGCACGCTGTAGGTGCTTGATGACTGAGTGATGAATTCGGAATGACTTTTTAAAAGGAAACAAATAGGATAAGATGAGAGCATGGATCTGATTTGATAGAGGCCATGCATAAGACAGAGAGGGCTCCACTCTCACCCCCAACCGGTATTCTGTCCTAGTCATGTTTGGTCATGAGACAAACAGGTGGCTTTTCAGGTGTCTGGGGATGAGTTTCACCGTGTCTTGGCTCCTCTGCTGTGTTTGTGTTTCTGCCGTTTCCATGCCCCAGCAAGCACCTCCCATGCCCCAGGCAGTATGCTAAGTTCCAGGGATGCAGCCGGGTCTCCCCAGACCCACCTTTTCTCCTGCCCCTGGCCCCATCCTTCCCGCCTCTCAGCGAGGGCAGCTGCAGCTCAGCCTCTCCCTCCCAGCCCTGCTTCCGCTCCCTCACCCTGGGATTCCTGAATCCAGACAGAATCTAAAAAGTCTCCCCATTAGACAGATCATTTGTACTAGAAAACTCCCTGCTAACATGTCTGATTTGACACTTTGCTCTGCAAGATAAGATGGATTCACATTCCTTTTCCCCATTCGTCTTTCCCCATTTCCTCAGGGCCTCAGGGCTCTAAACTCAGCTCAATCCATCCTTTCCACTCACACTTGTCCGGACATGTTATTTTCATTTCACAGGTCTCTGCCCCACTCATGAGGGGAACCCTGGCCCTCCCAAGAGCGGATTCCTGCACACCGCTGGTAGGAGCATCCGTTTGTATAGTCCCTAAGGAGTGCCGTTTGGCGCTATCCATCAAAATTAGAAATGCGTATACCTTTTGGCCCACTAACTTCACTTCTGGGAATTTATCTTAAAGACAGACTTGCACACGTGCAAAATGATTTAAGTCGGAGGTTATTCTTTGTAGCATCTTTCGTAAGAGCAAGATTTGAAACAACCCAAATGTTCCCCACCACCACCCCCAGGGATGGTTGTATGACTTTGGCTGTGTGCACACAGGAGCCACCCCGCAGCTGTACAAAGCAAAGAAAGGAGTACATTCGCTAGGGACTGGGGCGCAAAGATCTTGAGAAGAGACTGTCAGGTGAAAAAAGCACAGACAAACAAAAGCAGGTGACAACAGGGCCTACACCAGCCTATCTTTAGATTATAAAGAAAATAAGATTCACTTGCACATACATAAAGGAACCAAGAAAAGACACCCGAGAACCAGGCACCGTAGAAGTGGGTTGTGGGAGAGGATACGGGGTAGGCATGGGAATGGGGACACTCTTCACTGAATACAACTTAATATATTTTTATTTCTAATGATGTGGATGTACTACACAGTCAAAATAAGTTAATGAAAGCATTTTTATATATATTATTTTTTATTTTTTATTTATATATTTAAAACTTTTTATTTTAATTTTTTGGGGAGAGGAGGCAAGTAGGTTTTTTTTTTTCTAACAGTACTGGGGATCGAACCCAGGACCTTGTGCATGCTAAGCCTGCACTCTCCCTCTGAGCTATGCTCTCCCCAGTGAAAGGTATTTTTAAACCTCTGAAAGTTTTTCCTCATTCCAAATATACTGTGGTTTATCCTCAAGCTGGTTTGTCTAATAAACTCCAAAAGCAGGTCTCTAGAACCAGGCGTGAGCATCTGGCCTTCAGGAACTCCCCGGGTCCAGTGAAACAGACACTGTGGAATGGGCTTCTGGCCCACCCTCCCCATACCCCTGCACTTCTCAGAACCCTAAATGGGGGCTCCTAGGTAGGGGAAAATGCAAGGTGTGCTCACCCAAGAACACCCCCCCCCCCCACCGGGTTGTTGGAGCCCAGGCTGCTGAGAATTCAGACCAGCTCATCCACTCGTTAAAAGTACTATGTACCCATCTCGGGCCTCGAAGATACTGACCTCCTGGTGCCAGCCAGCCCTGGGCAGGGGGAGTCATACTGGGGCTCACTGTGGGCAGAATATGCTCCAAGTCAGGTCCCACAGGGGCCTCCCAACATGTCACAATGACCCTGCCTGCCCATGGTTGGGGGGAGACAGCTCAGAGCCCCCCAGGGGTCCTGAGAAGGGACTGTGCTGACCACAGTGTGAGGTGGTGAGAGCCCTGGCCCAGCTTGGGGTGCTCTGTAGACAGCTCCTGCACCTCCTGCCCTGGGGCCTTCTTATGCCCTTGGGTGGGGCCAGCTGGATGTGCTGGAGAGCCCACTGCCCAGGAGCAAGAGAGGGACCAGAGCAGCATCCTCAGGCCTTCGGCAGACAATTCTGAAGCGTGTGCTACATGATCTCCCAGGAGGTCCACAGAAGGGCCAGATGCCAATTGCCCACAGCAGTGCCCTTTACCAAAACCTGATGAGCCTTCTTCCCTTCTCTGTCTCCCTTCCCTTCTCCATCTCCCTTCCCCTTCCCTCACCCTGCTCCCTGGGATCACCTCCCTGGGCAGCGGCTCTCATCCAAATCCCTCTCTCCAGGTCTGCTCCTGGGGTGCTCAAACTAAGATAAGGTGGTCACAGCACCTTCACCTAAACTGCAGCCGTCAACTGTCTCTCTGAAACTCCAACAGAACAACCCAACCAAATGCAACGTGAAGGGGAAAAACCCAGACTAGGAGTCAGACTAAGCTGTGCAAACTTAGGACACCCCTAACCTCCCTAGGCTTCTGTGGTCTCAGCCATAAGCATGCGGGGTTGGGGGCGGGAGCTGGGTGGTCCCAGATAAGCATGTCCTTATACTTGGTCTAACCTGGGGAAGTGTTTACAGCTGTCCTCTAGCCCCCCCACACCCCAGCCCTTTTTTAATGTTCAAAATGAATGCCGTTTACTTGAGTTCTATGGAGAGGGGAGACTAGACTAGTATTATACAACTTGAATTGCACACTTTATGGAATTGAGGGATAACGATGAAAATTGGCACTGGCTTTCAGCCACTACCAGGGTGACAGTGGCTTGTGTGAGAAGCTGCAGCATGGAGGCAGCCAGCGTGCTACACTTTCATCCTGAAATCAGACCCCAGGAGGCATCGTGAAGCCGGGTAGGCTGTGCAGGGTCCCAAGCACAAGCCAACAAGACGTACGCAGTCTGTATTGCACGCCACCATCCCAACTCCACGAGGTAGGACTGCTGATAATACAGATGAGGTAGCTGAGACCTAAGGGCCCACAGGACCCCGGACCTCACTCAACCACACCCTTGGTATCTTACCAGACAAGATGGTCTCTAAGTCCTTTGCAGCTCTGAAGCCTTTCGTTTCCATGCTCCTAATTCCAAATTCATTGTTCTCACCATCATGCTCGGATTAGGAGCCCTCACTGCACTAGCATCTGGGCTGGATACCCTGGATGGCCTTCGCAGCCAGTAGCCACCGCAGACACCACCCGGGGAGACGCAGTGAGCAGCAGGGCAAAGAAGGGCCAGCGTAGGAAGGTGTGGGTGCAGTTCATCCTGCAGCCCCCTTGGATTTCAGTAGTAGCAAGTTGGTGACTTGGTGACAGCACAGTTCTCTGTCTTCCATCCCCATCTCATGTCCCCCCATCAGTGTTAGCACTGTCCTCTTTCCACCTGTCATGGAAACTGGGTTGCAGCGACCAGATGCCCCCCTTCAGGACTGACATGTTTTCTCCCCCAGCTGCAGAGAAGGTGGTTGGCTGACAGCTCTCAGCCGCCAGGCCTCATAGGGAACTGTCCGGGTGGATGCACCTTGCCTGGGGGGACCCAGGTAGAAATATTGGTCAACATGGGGGCACAAGTCCCTGGGCCCTTGCCCCACCTCAGACACTCTGAAGGGCCATCCCAGACTCTGAGCCTCACAGCCGGTGGCTGAGACCTCGGGGCTGCCCGGCCCCACTGCTCCCTCCTGCTCCCTCCCGCCCCTTCCCTCCTGCTCACAGACGTGAAGGCTGAACACAGGCACTAAGAAACCACTTCCCTCCTAGTTCATCTCAGATGTTCCCTCCCAGGGAACCTAACCTGCAAAACTGCCTCCAGCCATCTTTTCTCTCCTCACTTGAGAAGGCTCCTAGCAGCAGAGGCCACTGGGTGCTCACAGAGACCCCTCCGAATCTAGCCTCACACTGGTGCAGGCTTTTCCTCCAGGCTGGGGGTCGAAGTGGGTGCTCGGTCACACCTGCGGGCTTAGAGTTTTCCCAGCTTTCCAAAGGCAAGAAAGCGAATGAACAGGGCAGCCTGGGGGACACCGAGATAGCCTTTAATCAGGGAACCTCAGGTAAGGACGTGGGATGGCTGGTGACACAATCCCCATGGAATCCCATCCCCCTCTGACCCTCCTCCTCCAGCGGGAGGACTCGACCGCCCCGACATTTCTCAAGACAGGCCAGCCGTGCCATCCAGGGAGGATGCTGACTGTGGAGGACACACTGCTGGATTCTCACAGCACATCCCAAATGCTTCCTGGGGACAAGGCTACGTCGGGTCCTGGGGGCTTTCCATCCCCACCAGGAGTCCTGCAGGAGTGAGCCTCCGGCTTCAGCAGCCTTGTCGGCCCCCAGAGCCGCCCTGCAAGCTCCCAGGGCCATTGGCAGTCTTCTCTGTCCGGAGTCTCCTGGGCATGGCCCTGAAATGGAGGCCTGCTTACCCAGCGGCCTCCTCCTCCCGTGAGGTCCCCACGGCAGGCTGCGGGGGGTCCGAGCTGGCCGTGGCTGCAAAGGCTGCGGAGAGTCTGCGAGGCCTGAGAAAGGTAATGGGGCCCTTCGTGGAAAGGGCTGAAGCTTCAGTCAGGACGGTGGCAGGCAGAGAGGGTCGTCTGGACGCCGTGTGGGCCCCAGCGGTTGAGGATGAGGGGTCTGGAGTAACAGGAGGTGGCCCAGGAGCCCCAGGAGAGGCTGGAGGTAGAGAGGAGGCTCCTGGAGGAATTGAAGGCCCTGGTGAGGGCCGAGGGGGCTGGGAGGCCCTAGGCTCCCCTGGCAACTTGCCCCCTGGCCCCAAAGGGAACGAAGGCGAGGCCTGGGCTCCTGAGGGGCTCACAGGTAAAGTCTGCATGTTAGACAGGTTGGTTCTTAAGAGGAGCTGGAGCAGTTGGAGCGCTGGCCTCTGAGGTGATGCCGCTGGGGGCCCCGGGCAGGAGCTGCAGTTGACGGGGGCCTCAGTGTCTCCCCGGGGGCTCCGAGCCGCCTTGCTGAGCTCCATGTCCCCACGAGGAGAGAGCCCCCGGCTTTCCTCCAGGGAATCTAGAGAGAGAGGTGATGCAACAAGATGCACAATGGTTCTCCCTGCGGCTGAGGCAGTTCTGGGAGTAGCTGCACCAGAGACAGATGCCCAAGCTCTGTCCTCCAAGGGTCCTTGCACATCTGGGGTTGGGGTGGGGAAGTTCCTGCCTCCAGGGAAGTAGACGGAAAAGGAACCATGAGCAGACAGAGGCAGTCCACCAAAGGCATTGGCTGTGCGGCCTTGTGTAAGGCACATCACTCCCCTGAGCCTCCATTTCCCCATCTGTAAAATGGGCTTCATGGTAACAATGACTGCACAGGGCTATTCAGTGAAGATGGAATGAAACGGTGCTTGACAGATCTCAGCCTAAAGCCAAACATAAACTATGGACTTTGGGGGACATTTATGTCAGTGCAGGTTCACCAACTAGCAAATGTACCATCTGGTGGGGGATGTTGATGGCAGGGGAGGCTGTGCATAAATGGAGGGCAGGGGGTATGTGGGAGCTCTCTGTACCTTCTGCGCAGTTTTGCTGTGAACCTACAATCACTCTAAAAAAAAATCTATTGAAAAAATTTGTTTTTAAGTCTCAGCCTGGAACCTGGCACATCATAAGGGTTTAATCCATGGTGAGAGAACTTGGAAGGAAGAGAGAATATTAGAGAAAATATTGGAGGAAGGTATGATCAGGGGGAGACAGAGGCCAGCTAACATATTAAAAATTGGAACTACTACATTATTAAAATGATCAAAAGGTAACCTATAACCTTTAAAAATTGTGAATCACCAGGTCATGCACCTGAAATTTATATAATATTGTACATCAACTATACATCAATTTAAAATATATAGATATATAAATCATCAAAAGAACAGTCACACTACTCTGTGAATATACTGAAAACTACTGAATTGTGTACTTTGAGTGTGTGACTTGTATGGTATATAAATTATATCTCAAGAAATATTCATGATCTAAAGGAAACAATTCATACTGTATTTCAATAAAAAACTGTTTCTCCTTAAAAAGAGTTCTCTGTACTGACAGGCATATGTAGGATAGATAAAAAAGATTACACTGTATAGCACAGGGAAATATATACAAGATCTTGTGGTAGCTCACAGCGAAAAACAATGTGACAATGAATATATGTATGTTCACATATAACTGAAAAATTGTGCTCTACACTGGAATTTGACACAACATTGTAAAATGACTGTAACTCAATAAAAAATTGTTTAAAAAAAAAAGAGTTCTCTGTACATATGACTGAAACATTATGCTGTACACCAGAAATTGACACAACCTTGTAAACTGACTGTACTTCAATAAAAAAAGAATGCAAAAAAAAAAAAAGAAAGAAAGAAAGAAAAGAAAGGGCTCTCATTAGGAAGAGGCACGTGGCAAACGGACGTGAGGCTGATGCTCCAGGAGAAGGAACTAGGCTCTGCATCTCACCTCTTTGGGCTTCAGTTTCCCCATCTGGAGGCAGGAGAGCAGAATGGGAAGGAGCATAGGCGTAAGGAATCAGAGGGACCTGGCTTGAGTCCAACACCACCACACAGTGTGGCCTCAAGACAGAAACTTCTTGGAGCCTCCATTTCCCCATCTGCAAAATGGAGCTAATGAGAGCGTGCAGGCTGGAATGTTCCCAGGGCATTTAAATGAGATCACGCAGGTCAAATGCTCCCTACGCTGCCTGGCACCTTAGCCTCTAGAAAGCAGAGGGAATAATACCTATCAGCTTGCAGAAGGGTTTGGGGTGCTTAAGGTGAGATCGACTCTGTAATCACTCAACAGTCCCCAACAGAATGACTGTATGGGATCAGGGTGCCTCCAGCCCCACCAGTCTCGACAGCAGCTCTTCATCCACAGATCTGAACAGCTGCTCTAAATAGAGAACATCCTCTTCAAAAGATCAAAGGAGTTAAAGAGACATTTTATACAAATGGAAATCCAGGCCACAAATCCATGGAAAAATTCACTGTCTTGCTGGAAGTTTAAAAAACGTAAAAAAGCCACATTCACGGTTCTTGATGGACATGTTGAATTAGAAAAAATTAAACTCAAAACACACAGTGTAGAGCTGGTAGGTATGTGGGGAACCAGCTCTCTGTCTAGGACTCCTGTCTGGTCATGTGCTGTCATGCCGGAGGAGTTACCAAACCACTCCTGACGCCCTATGATCTAGTTACTCCATTTAACTGCAGGGTCCGAACACAACTCACAAAATTTGAAAAAAAAAAAAAAAAGCTGTCTGACCAAAGGTTTTTCACAGTAGGTCCAAAAAAAAAAAAAGAGGAAAAAGAAAGAAACCACCTAACTATCAACTAAAAAGGCAAGGGGTAAGTAAACCAGAGTATGGGAGCTTTTTTCAAATGGCCAGCTGAGGGCTACAGCAATACTTTGAAACTGTGTGTTACAGTAGGTTGTCCACGTCCTGTTTATATCTCTGCAAAAAGAGCCACGTGGATGAACACTAATGATGGAGACAGACAAATAGATGAGAATAATTTTCAGGAGTCAATGCAGCATAGTAGCTGAAAGCATCAACTCTGGGCTCAAATCCTGGCTCTATCAACCAGCTGCGTGACCTTTAGGATCTCTCGTCACCTCTCTGTGCCTCAGTTTCCTCACCTGGAAAATGCTAATAGGACCTATCACAAAGAGTTGCTGTGAAAAGGGAATGAAACAAGATATATGAAGACAGACAGATGGCCAACAAGTACATGAAAAGATGCTCGACATCACACATTACCAGGGAAATGCAGATCAAAAAACCACAATAAGATACCACCTTACACCTGTTAGAATGGCTGTCATCACAAAGACAAGAAGTAACAAGTGTTGGTCAGGATGTGGGGAAAAGGAAACCCTTCCATTGTTGTTGGGAATGCAAATTGGCGCAGCCACTGTGTAAAACAGTAAGGAGGTTTCTCAAAAAATTAAAAAAGAACTATCATATGATCCAGCAAGTCCACTCCTAGGTCCATATCCAAAGAAAATGAAAACATTAATTCAAAAAGATACCTGCACCCCAGTGTTCACTGCAGCATCATTTACAATAGCCAAAACATGGGAACAAACTAGGTTTCCACTGATAGATGAATGGATGAAGATGTGGTGTATATATGTATATATATATATATATACAATGGAATATTACTCATCCACAAAAAAAATGAAATCTTACCATTTGTGACAACGTGGATGGATCCACAGGGTATTATGCTAAATGAATAAATCAGACAGAGAAAGATAAATACCATATGATCTCACTTATATGTAGAACCATTAAAAAAAAAAAAGAAGAAGAGCTCAAAGATACAGAGAACAGATTGGTGGTTGCCAGAGGTGGGATGTGAGGGGTGGGCAAAATGGGTGAAGGGGGTCAAAAGGCACAAATTTCCCGTTATAAAATAAATAAATCATGGGGATGTAATGTACACATGACTATAGTTAATAATATTGTATTGAAATACTATATTTAAAAGTTGCTAAGAGATTAAATCTTAGCAGTTCTCATAACAAGAAAAAAATGTTTGGTAACTTTGTGTGGTGACTGATGTTAACTGGACTTACTGTGGTGATCATTTCATAATATATACAAATATCAAATCATTACATTGTACCCCTGCAACTAATATAATGTTATATGTCAATTATACCTCAATTTTCTTTTACCTTTTCTGTTTTTTAAATTGAAGTATACTATATGTTTTGTTAGTTTCTGATGTATAGCACTGATACAGTTATATGTATATATACATATATATATTCTCTTTCATTATTGGTTATTACAAGATATTGACTATAGTTCCCTGTGCTATACAGTAGGATCTTGTCGTTTATCTATTTTAATATATAGTAGTTTGCATGTGCTAATCCCAAACTCCTAATTTATCCTTTCCCCCCTTTTCCCTTTGGTAACCATCAGTTTATTTTCTGTATCTGTGAGTCAGTTTCTGTTTTGTAAATATCTTCATTTGTATCATTTTTCAGATTCCACAAATGAGCAATATGATATTGGTCTTTCTCTGTCTGACTTACTTCATTTAGTATGATAATCTCTCTAGGTCCATCCATAATGCTGCAAATGGCATTATTTCATTCTCTTTCATGGCTGAGTAGCATTCCATTGTATATATATCACATCTTCTTTATCCAGTCATCTGCTGATGGACCTTTAGGTTGCTTCCATGTCTTGGCTATTGTAAATAGTGCTGCTATGAACATCGGGGTCTATGTACCTTTTCGAATTAGAGTTTTCTCTGGATATATGCCCAGGAGTGAAATTGCTGGATCATATATACCTCAATTTTTAAAAAAAGAAATAATATATGGTGTTCCTTGACCCATAACGGGTGCTTGGTACATATTAGCAATTATTCCCCTGCAAAGTGGATTCAATTCCTAAATTCTAATTTTTAAGAAGGGAAGAGAGCAGAGGAGGAGATTAAGGAAGGAAGAAATGAAGAAGAAAAAGGAACGATAGACAGACTTGTCAGACGGCACGTCACAGGCAGCATAAACAGCACAGATGAGGGTCAGCAAGGCCAGGGCACACTTCGTGCTTGCCGCGTGACCTTGAGCAGGCCATGTTCCCTCTCCGAGCCTGGGTTTCTCACATCCAGTACAAGTTCTGTGTCTCTGGGAAGAAGAGCAAAGTGGAACGAGACGATGGTGAAACTCCAAGCTGCAGAGGCCCACTTACCTGGGCAGGAGGAGCAGCAGTCCCCAGCGGGTGTGGAGGGGTCTGAGCAGGCCCTCTGGCAGGGCACCTCCTCACAGCTCACCTCTCCCAGCTGGGGAAGCAGAAGGACACACATGAGAAAGCCCAGAGCAACTCCCTGCCCAGAGCAGCGTCCTCGGGGATTTCTGGCACCAGCAGCTGGACCCACGGAAAGATCCGGGGCGGATGCTGCAGTACCCAGCCCTCGCCTGAACAGGTGAGCCCAATGGAGCAGGGCCACCTTAAGGAAACTTACAAAGGGAGAGGATACCATCAAATCTGAAAGCGTTCTGGCAGGTAATTAAAGTTGAAGAACGGCAGGAGGAAGATGCGGGGATACTGGCTAAGGGGTTCCAAGTTTGGCCAAGGGATGAAAGGCTAGAAGCCCTGGCCAGGAGTCTCCAGGGTCCCCAGGCCCAGCTCACCTGGCATATGCACTGGGTACAGGGCTCATCGTCCAAGGTGAACACCTGGCCATTTCCCACCTTCCTGCCCTCGTAGTTGCAGTCTGCAGGGGCAGAGGAGACAGGCGCTGTGAGAGCCAAAGCCCACCTGGGAGCCCCAGACATGGGGTGGCTGGTCCCACTAACCTAGGCACACCGGGCAGCACTCCCCGTCGGGGTGGAATGGGTAGGTGCAGGTGATGGGGCAGTCCACCGGCGAGCAGGCCACCGATCCTAGCTGCAGGACACAGAAAACACATAAGGCCCTTCATTCAGGGAGGCTGGAAGGACAGTCGGGAAGGACAGATCACACAGCCACTGAGTGCCCATCAGAGCCACCAAGGTCAGGGAAGAGGTCCTTGTCAGAGGTGGGAGAGGAACTGTTCACTGACAGAGTCTGTCCTCCCACTAGAACACAAGCCCTACGGGACCAAGAGCCTGGCCTTGTCTACGGATCTTATCTGTCAACAGGTACCTGTCAAACAAATCCATGAACCACCCAGGGACGCTGAGCACTAAAAACGTAGGAGAAAGGACCCAGAAGCCGAAGCTCCCCAGAGCACATGGCTATGAATGAATAGGGCCACTCAGAGGCCAGAAATGCTCACCCCGAATTTCTCAATCTTTTTGTAGACCTGTCTGTTTTCACACAGCGTCTGTACCCACCACCAGCAAAGAAACTCCATTGGCACGAAACAATTTTGGCATGACAAGCAATAAGGACTTTCTTTTTTTTTTTTCCATTTTCCAAATACTAAATGATATCCCTATCATTTAGGGGTAAAAGTGTGCTTTCTGAAGCAGATTCAGAATATGAGGATTTGATTCTTGGCACTGTGACTGACTAGTTGTGGGGTCTTGAGCAAATGACTTGTCTCTCTGTGCTGCATTTTCTCACCTAGCAGATGGGGATGGAGGTGGTACCCAAGTCATAGGACCCCCCCGTGGATTAACTGAGGTTGAGCTGAGAGCAGGGACTGGCACTAGCAGAGGCTAAGAATGTGAGTGTATTAAAGATTCCATACAGAGTCCTGGGTTTGAGTGCATCACCCCCACTCTCGGCAGGAATCCCTGGGCCGCATTTTATACCATAAGGAGCTGGCCCCCAAGACCCTTCCTGGTCACCAGAAGGGGAGGACTTTTGCTAGGTAGGGTTAAAAATATTTCTCTGACCCTGAACAAAGATTCACCCTGGGCAGGGCTGGAGGGAGCCGGCTTTCACCATGACCCAGAGTGACCTTTCTCTTGGAGGTCTCTGGATTTTGCCTCCAGGGTTCAGGAGCTGGTGGGAAGTTCCTGGGGAGTTTCTGCAGACAGGGGTCAGGTCTGTGTGGTCATACCAGGCAGATGCAACTCAGACACGGGTCCAGCATGGATGGGAAGGTCTGGTTGTTGTAGAAGATTCTGCCTGTGTAGGTACAGCCTGCCAGAGAGAGCACGCGGTAAGCACCAGCCGGGGCATGGCCGGCCTTCCCCAGGGCGGGAGTCCAAGGCCGATCTGGGTAGCAAAGGTCAGGCCAGCTGCCTCCCCAGGCACTTGCCCCGGGAGTTGGGGAAGGGACAGAACACTTTTAACTTCAAGATTTTGAAGACAAGGTCCTACTGTATAGCAAAAGGAACTATATTCAGTACCCTGTAATAGCCTATAATGACAAAGAATATGAAAAAGAATATATATATATAATTGAATCACTATGCTGTGCACCAGAAATTAACACAACATTGTAAACCAACTGTATTTCAATTAAAAAAAAGTGATAATGGGCACTTTTAATTTTTTGTTTGCTTTCTGTATTTTCTAAATATTCTATAATAAAATGTTACTTCTGAAATAACAGAAAAGGTAAAAAAAATGACTATTAGAACATAAGGGGTGCTCTTCGTTTCCTCTCCCTGTTCTCTAATCATTTCCAGATACAGTTGCTTGATCACCCCACCTAGGCTGCAAGCTCTGCATATCTTCACATCTGCTTCCAGCACCCAGACAGGGCCTCCCTTGGGCAAACTGCTTTCTGGCTCTGAGCCTCAGTTTCCTTATCTGTAAAATGGGCTGGGTCCCCAGGGTCACTGCGAGGATGACCAGAGATAAAGCATGTTTTTTATGGAGAAGCCTGACACAGGGTGAGCCCGGGGGCCGGGGGTTGGGTAGGGATGGCCAGGGAGGGTGCTCTGCTTCTCCCCCACATCCCCGGGAGGGGAATTACCTGCAGAACAGTCCGGGCAGCACTGTCCAGGGATCCGTATCGGGTGAGGGCAGGAGTCCACACAGTCTGTCCTCTTGCAGCTCACTGAGCCGTCTGCCTGAAGGAAGGAGGAACTTCACCAAGAACCCACCTGCAACACCAGTCCCCACCTCCCTTCCCACCCTGCTCCACCCTGCCGGCCCCCCCAAAAGAAAGGTTAGTGCTGCAAACTGGCCAAGATTTGCCCTAAAGAGCACCACGAGGCAGCTAGGAGCTGGCAGGGATCCCCAAAGAGATCCAGCCTCTTGGGAAAGGAGGTGTGAGCCTTCCAGAAAGGCGTCCCTCATCCCAGGAGGGGGAAGGTCAGAGCTGGGGTCTTGGTCTCCTCGGCTTCCTGTTCCTCTCCCACAGAGGCCAAGACTGCGCTGTGACCCCATCCAAATTCTCCTCCCAGAGTTTCCCTGAAACCCTGGCTCACCCCAGATCTATGGAGTACAATAAAATACTATTTTTATAGAAAGGTATTCCACCGGAAATGTCTTTCAGAGATGAAAGCACCATATACATTTCTTTTTTTCTAAAAGAATCTGAATGTTTATGAACCTTTTACGTTACTTTCTTGTCATACAAATGCCTGAGATCAGTCCTAAAGGAGAAAAAGGCAGCGGATATACTTTCCTCCCGACTCTAATTCCAGTGAAATGTGTCCAAGTTTTGCAAAGGTCTAGGACTTTTTAACAAATGGTGCATCAAAGGGACTCAAAGGCCGTTCTTCTCATAGGCTTATGTGCACGTGAGTCACCCGGGGATTAAAAGGCAGATTGCTGAGTCCGGAGGCCTGGGCAGCCTGAGGGTCTACCCAGCTCCCTGGTGATGCTGATGGCACTGCGGGTGCAGGGATCTCATTTTGAGAAATAAAGCTCTAACCTCTAAGGGACTCAAAACTCCTTTAAAGTTGAAAAGAAAGCCAACCTATACTTAAACATGAGCTAGAATGATGCTGTGTTGGCATTTCTGTCAATCTGACGCTAAAACTCACGCGCCCTCACCTTATCCACTTCTGATGAGATGAGGTCACGTGATTCGTGTTAGGGAAGGAAGCCTTGCAATTTCGCAGCTGAACTAGAGGGCTTCGGGCTGCCCCAGCTCCCTTGGTCATCTGTGCCCGGGGAAAACCCGCTACCAGGATTCCTACTTTCATCTCTTTATGCCAGCAGGTCCCCACACAAGCAGTGTGTCACACACCACTCTGAAGACAGACCGCCAAGCTCTGTCCTCCTGAAAGTCTAACGAAGACAGAATAAACTGGATCCCAGCCCCTTCTGTAAAAATGGGATTTGACAGCATGGAGGCGAGACTGGGGCCGCCAGCCTGGGGTGGCCCCGCTTCTGGAGGGGGGAGGGCCGGGAAAGCAGCTGAAGGCGCGCAGGTTGTCATTCACCTGGCAGATGCATAACTCACAGGGATCACCGGGAGACCAGATCTGTCCAATCGGAAACTCAACCCCGTTGTCGTCGAGAGAGCAGCCTGGCCAGGGGACAGCAGGGGAGAAAGGGCGCATGGGTAGAAGTGCCAAGGAGGGTCCTGAAGGCCCATGGGACAGACGGCACTGCCCCGCCAAGGACAGACAGATGCCTCGGCTCACTCACACAGTGTCCACGCAGCCACCTTCCCGCAGCTGCCACCCGCTGGCTCAGATGGTGAATTTTTTCCCTGCCCAACATGCACCCAGTATACAGGGACACACTCACAAATGTGAGCTTCCGTGCACACCCACAAACACAGCCATTCACACTCACAGAACCCACTCCCATATGGACACACACACACTCACACAGATACAGCAGACACACAACAAAAACACACACACACTCAAAAACACACACAGATACAACTCACACGCAAACACATGGACACACGTACACAAACTCACACACAGATGCCACTCATACACAAACTTAAAACAGACAAATATATACACTCACAGACACACACACATCCTTCCAGACACACTTAATGCAACACACACGGAGAACACACACACACACTAACAGTCTCAGGGGTGACGCTCAGCCTCCCTCCTCTCCAGCCTCCAGACCCGGGGGTGGGTGCAGCCTGGGATGCAGGGCTGCGTGGTCCTCACCTGTCATGGGTGTGGGCTTCCTGCAGGTGAAGCAGCACTGCCCAGGGCCAAGCCACCACTCCTCGCGGGGACAATCCAGTTCTGGACATGGCGTGAAAGAACATTCCACCTCCCCATTCTGGAAGAGAGCCCAGGGGCACGGACCAGAAAGAGCAAAAGAGGAGGCCGGCAGGCTGCCATCATCCTCCTAAATGTGATGAATCTCCAGCAAGCCAGAGTGGAAGGAAGGGCGAGTCCTCCACTGGGGGTTGGGGGTGAGGCTGGAAGAGGGTACAGGGAAGGTGCCGCTGTCTGGCCGGAGGGTCCCTGGCCTGCCCTAGCTGCTGCCTCCAGCATCTCTCCGCCTCACTTCTGCAACAGCTTCCTGTTCTCACTCCAATCCACTCTCACCCTGCAGCCAAAGAACTCTCTTGTGGGTCAACCTGATCTCATCACTCTGCCACTTAAAACTCTCTGGCACCTCTGCCAAGTCCAACCCCTCTGCCTGTCTGGCAAAGCCCTTCATGACTGAGTCCGAGGCAGAGGCTGTCACCCCAAAGTACCACCTTAGCTGATGGGGCTGTGTCCTCCAGGTGCCTGGATGGTTCCTTCAGCCCCACTCCCTCGCCTCTAGACACACTCACCTCTGCAGAGCAGCTTACACTCCAGAGCTCCCCTGGGATCAGCCTGAGACCCCGTCCTCACTGGACCTCTTCCCTTGCCTGTCCTGCTCCCCCCACCAGTGTCTCCTGAGAGCGCACCCTCCGAAAATCACACGAGAAGCCCACCCCACGCCCTGCCTCTCAGAACCCAGCCCAAACTGGATGCCCGCCTCAGCCTGGTCTCCAGCCTCTCTGGCATCCTGGGCTCCGGCCAGAATGGACATCTTCAGACCTTACAACACGTCGTGCTCTCTCCTGCCTCCTGCCTTCTGCTCATGCAGTGCCCTCTGTCAGGCACACCTGTCTCAGCTCCCACCTGACTAGTCCTCGACATCCTTACCATCTCTGCTTAGCATCCCTCCCTCCTAGAACTAAAGAGCTCCCCCCCGGTCACCTGTTCATTGCCCACCTAGCTGCGTGCCCCCTGACAGAGGGGAAGGGGGCTGTCTTGTGCTCAGCTGCATCCCCAGCACTCAGCATTGACCCAGGCATTCAGTAGGTGCTCAGTAAATAGCACTGCTCAAGGACAAACTTCAGGGAGGCGGAGGGGAGGCCTTGGTGAATGCTAAGGTCCCTTTGATCACTTTGCTTCGTCAGTATCCCTTTTGCTGCACGGCTGCTCCTCTCCTCCTGGACAAGGCATCCTGGGGAAGTCCGGTGCCCTACCCTCTCCCCGTCACCCATCCTGGAAGAAGCCCCTACCTGGCAGACACAGGTGGTACATTCATCACCAACCCCGCTGAACACAGCCCCGTCTGCATACCACCGACCGTGGAAATAGCATCTCACTGCAGAGAAAGGAAGAAGCAGTTCACGGTCTTTGCGCAGCTAAAGAAAAGGGGGAGCAAATGGGTGGGGGGGTTGGGGAAGAAAACGCACCTCCATGATACCCCACAGCACTCCTACACCCAGGACCCCAACCGTAGCCCCCCTCCAAACTCTCAGCTAAAGGTACACTGGTACCTAAAAATTGACAGAGAATGAGCCACATCAAAATTAGGTCCTAACTGAGAAGGCAACAAGGCCCTGAATAATTAGAGTCAGAGAAAAGAAGAAATGAAAAAGATGGCCCTGTTTAATATGGTATTTGTCTTTCTCTGTCTGACTTACTTCACTTAGTATGATCATCTCTAGGTCCATCCATGTTGCTGCAAATGGCACTATTTCATTTTTATGGCTGAGTAGTATTCCATTGTGTATGTGTGTATATGCATATATATATATATATACACACATATGTATATACCACTATGCTGTACATCAGAACTAACAAAACATTGTAAATCAACTATATGCCAATTAAAAAAAAAAAAGACAGCCCTAGACACCTAAAGCAAAGTCTGGGAACGCTGCTGTTCCCTAGAGGCTGGGAGGATTCAGTGGGAGCCTCTCATCTGAAGATCCCCACTCCCACACTGGTAAAAACAGCCTAAAAAACCTGCGCAGGCCCACCTGACTTCTGTCACACTGCTCTGGGTTCAAATCCCAGCTACACAACTCACTTGGGGCAAGATACTTAAGGCTCGCTAAGCCTCAGTTTTCTCATCTGTAAAATGGGGTTAATGGTTCCTACCTCCTAGGGAGTGTATTGCCTCTTCAAAAACTATTTTAACTAAAAATAATATAATATTCAAAAAATAGTATTAAATACACCAGAAATTGACACAACATTGTAAACTGACTATGCTTCAATAAAAAAACAACAGTAACAAAAATAGTATTAAAAAGAACACTATGTGAGGGAGGGTATAGCTCAGCGGTAGAGCTTGTGCTTGGCGTGCACGAGGTCCTGGGTTCGATCCCCAGTACCTCTGTCAAAAAAACAAATAAATAAAAATTTCAAAAGTAAAATAAAAAGAACACTAGCTTTGAAATCAGATAAGCTTGAGCTGAAGCTCTGCTCCTTTACTAACTGACTGTGTGTCTTTGGGCAGTGAGGACCTCTCTGAGACTCAGTTTCCTCACCTATAAAATGGGGCTATTAATAGTACTCCCTCAGGGCTGCTCCATATGGACTCTGAGATCAAGGACTGGCAAGCGCCCCACACAGCCGTGGCCCAGAGCCGGCAGTGACAGCAATGAGGTCATCTCAGGAAAGAGAGCCATGTTTTAACAAAGGACCAACTCATTAGTGGGGAAGGGGACACCCCTCCCAGTCTTGGGACAGAGCCATGCCAAGGGTGGATTCAAACCCCTTCCTGTCAGTGTTGAAGGCACCACCCCGGGCGGGGGCAGGCCGGGCTGTGAGCCCAATCTCGTATCCAAACTACTGTGCACACGGTAGGTGCTCAATTAAAACAGGCGCTTTGAAATGCTTCCCTTGATCTGGGTTTCTAAAGCAGAAATCAATCTCCTCCTTCTGTCCTCCACTCATCCTTCCCCCAAAGCACCTCCCCGACACACTAAAAGGCTAAATGCCCTCCCCCAACCAAAGAGCCACTTACCTGGCACGCAAGTACAGCAGTCCGGCTTCGGGGAGGTCTGACAGGGGCCGGGAGGACACTCAGGGGAGATGCAGGACACATTTCCAGCCTGAGGAGGGGAGAGGTGTGGGGGGCCCGGGGGGGGGGTTGGGGGGGAGCAGGTGGAGGAGGGGCACCAGGCTCTCTGTCAGGCCCTACTGTCGTTCCCTATTTCCACCACACTCAGGTCTCCTGTCCCACACAAAAGCCTCCAAAAGGAAGCCGTCCAAGACCTTTATATGTCACTATGGGCTCACAAGGATACTGTGCAGGGACCCAGTACCAGGGCTTATTATGGTGTGGTTTAGAATATCCCCCTTTCCAAGATGAGCAGACCGGAGAGCAGAGCAAGCTGCCTAGTCCTCCATAGCATTCCCCCCATGGCATCCCCCCCATGGCATCCCCCCATGGCATCCCCCCCATGGCATCCCCCCCATGGCATCCCCCCATGGCATCCCCCCCATGGCATCCCCCCATGGCATCCCCCCCATGGCATCCCCCCCCCCATGGCACCCATCCAATAGAACCCCTCCCACAGCATACAGAAGTTCCGGAAGGATGCTGAGGATGCTGAGAACAGATGTTACTCCACCAAAGGCACCTTCCTGTGCATCTCAATTTTGAACCAAGTGACCATATTGGCCAAGAAATTACATTTAAAACTCAATTTTAAAAATTGGAAGTTACGAAAAAAGCCCCAGGCTTGGGAGACAGCCAGACCTGAGGTCCATGGTCTGCTCCTACAAGTCATGTGACTTTTTGGGCAAAGTATATCCCCTCTCTGAGCCTCGGTCTCCCTGTATGTGAGATGAGCTGTGAAGGGCTCCTCAGTCAGGGGTCACTGAGGACTGTGAAGTGTGGTCATGCACACCAGCGTTTGACCACTACACCTGTGTGCGTGGCACAGAGGAAGGGCTCAACAAAAGGGGGTAGGAGCTGTCACCTGCCCCCCACCCAACCTTACAATGCAGCTTCCACCATCCCTGCTTGACCAGGGGCCGCTTTTAAAGATGATCAGAGGCAGTGAGAGTTGGTGGACAGAGCCTGGGTTTTGGATGCAGACAGATCTCTGCTCAAATCCCAGCTCAGCTACCTCCCAGCCTCAGTCTTTTCATCTGTAGAATAGGGGCAGTAAAGCCAACCTGGAAGAGCTGCCAGCAGCCTCAAGTGAGGAACTAGATGGAAAGCACCAAGCCCCCTGCCTGGCACACACTGTATGCTCATAATCCAATCCATGGGACAGCATCTGGCACTTAGTAGGTGCTTGAAGCAGTGGATTTGCTTAAAGCAAAATACTCTTTAACAAGCTAAATCTGGTCATGAGCCTTCTCCCTCCCGAAGTGGACACCTTTATGGTGCTGGCAAATATTTTGCCTGGAGAGAAAAACAGCCTCCCTGGTGGGAAGTTTCCGAGGGAGTTTCATCCCCTCCCCTTCCTAGACAGATGGACCCTGTGTGCCTGTTGGCTCTTTTCTGCTCAGCAGAAGCCTCCCTGACTCCACAGACTACAGGCTTCCCTCCCCACCCGACCCCACACTTTTAAATTCGACAGGTTCCGACCAAAATCCACAACCCGAGAACTCTCCCACCATTCAGTCAAGCTCACCTTTAACATCCAGTCTTTCCTCCTTCCTCTAAAACCCCCAAAGGTTAAGAAAACACCCGCAAGGCTTTGGGATCTTGTGATGCTCACCAGACAGACACAGACGGTGCAGTTCTGGTTGGGAGGTGAAAACACGTCCCCTTCGGCCCGGATGACGCCACTGTGAAAACAGCCTTTGAAAGACAAACAGGAATGGAGGCATTGGACCTCTTCAAAGTAGAGGAAGCTTGAGGGCTCATTACTTTTCCAGGCAAAATGTACCTGGAGGCTTCTCCTACCAGCCTGGATGCCCCAGGAGTGGCAGATCCACACACTCAGACCTGTGTGGTCCTAGGACCCCTGGGGAACTACAGGAGATATTCGCATAGAATGCCCTGGGAGGACTCCGTTCATGTCTGATAAACCCAGAACCGCTGAGAACATGGCATTTTATTCCCATAAGGCAGGAAAGGCAGCCAGACAGCTCTGGGTTCAAAACCTGGCCTGCCTGCTAAGCCCCTTGAGCGACCTTGGACATGTCACTTAGCCTAGGACTCTTATGTCTACCGCAAAATGGAAATACACCACGTGCCCTGCAGGGGGCTTCAAAGGATGCACACCCGCAGATGTAATGCACCCAGCACTTTACATTCAGGCCTTAGTATGCGGTAGGGACACAGTAAAAGATCACAATTATCATTTTCATTCTAACCCCTAGGAAAACTTTTTCACTGCTGCTCAAAGTGCAGCGGAAAAGCAACTGATCATGTTGGGGGGGTTGTTGTTCACAGAAGCACAGAAGCTCAGGCCTGTCCCTAAATCCACTGAATGGGAACCTCTATTTTAACAAGATTCACGTGCAGAGTGAGTTTTGAGGAGCTCTGCTGAAGGACTTGTTAAGATTTGGGGTCTTTATCCTAACAGCAATGAGAGGCAAATGAAAAACTGTCAGCAGGTTGTTGGAGGGAATCAGAAAGGGGGGAGAATTCATAAATGATTATTCCTGCAGTGGGAGGGGGTAGGGACAGAGGAGGCGACTGCTGAGTGGGTCTGGAGGAACTCGCTGAATGAATGAATAAATGAATGAATGAAGCTCGGAAAGGATCCTCAGGAGATGAAATGTTCCCCCTTGAAGGGTACCTCAGCATAGACCAGTGGCTCTTAAAGTGACTTCTGACTTAGCAACACCAGCATTGCCTGGGAATTTGTGAGAAATGCAAAGTCCTGGGTCCTACACCTGCTAAATCAGAAGCCCCCAGGGGGCGAGGCTCGGGGAACTCGCTTCAGCCTTTCAGCTACAGAAAGGCCGGGGAGGGTGAGAGGCAGGACCACGTGGGACACTCACAGCCTCCCCCAGACCAGCTCGCACCTGTACATGACGGGCAGCAGCCCCCATCTCCAGAGGGAATCGGGTGGGAACAAGCAGCTTCACACATCACCTTCTCACAGGTCACTTCCCCATCCTAGAAGCAGAAACTGGAGTTCCAGCCACCACCAGGCCCCAGATACTAGACCAGGGACAGCCCGAGGACCCCTCATGCCCACCTGGCACCAGCACTGGGAACAGCCAGGCTCTGTCCAGCGGCTCCCCGACTCATACATGGCTCCCAGGTGCCAACAGGCAGGGGGTGCTGGTGCCAGGCGTGTGGCTTCCGGGCCCCTGGGCATGGAAGGGGTCACCACCACCTTCTCTTGGAGTTGTGAAGGAGGTCTGAGGGTCCACAAGAGAGAGGCACTGGGCACGGGGATGGCCGTCGGGGTGGACAGCAGCTGCGTCGGGGCAGAGGGGGAGGACACGGGTAGTGCAGGTGTGGGGGATGGCAGTCGGGTGGGCCTGACTCCCACTGGGGGCCCTGGGGCCCCAGAAGGAGGGCTGTGTCCTGGGGAGAGGGCGGGCCGGCCTGCCTCTGGAATCAGCAGTAGCATCTTAGGGGGGTGCTGCAGAGGCTGCAGGATGGCTGATGGGGCCAGCACGGCTTTTGGGAAAGCTGCAAAGGAAAGAGAGGTGTCTTGAGGGAAGCGGCAGGGGTCAGAGGCGAGATTCAAGGGGCCTGGACTCAGCTCCAGCGCTGCTAGTCACTCAATGTCTCTGAGCCAGTGTCTTCAATATAATGGGTCTAATACCACCAGTTTAAACTCAAACCGAGGGAGCGGCGGTGACGACTAGGGGAGAAGACTGATGAAAAAGTACCAAAGGAGCAGACAGAAGTTACCAGCTGGTGATGCTGAAGGTCCAGCTGCCTGAGACGCTGCAAAATCACACTCTTCTCCCTTCCCTTCCTCGACAGCCACAGAGGAGACTCAGGTTTCCTGAGCCAGGCAGACCTTCTCTAAGCCCTCAGAGATCCATTCTGGGAATGACCCTTCCCTACTTCTGTGTCCTGACAAGTCCAGAGTGTGTCCCCTCCTCCACCACCCAGATGTGGCTTCCTAGGAGGAGATGCTGAGGTTCAGGGGAAGGAAGAGAGCCTGGCGCTGGGAGAGCGGGGCCGGGGAGGGGCCAGCTCTGGAAGCGCGGGACCCGGGGCCGGGGCGGGGCCAGCTCCGGGAGGGTGGGGCCTGGGGCCGAGAGGGCGGGGCCGGCGCTCACCTTCACAGGACACTCGGTCAGCTCGGAGCCTGAAGCCAGGTCGGCAGGTGCACAGGAAGCTGCCCACGGTGTTATGGCAAGAATGGTGACAGACTCGCCTCTCCAGCGGCCTCCGACACTCGTTTACATCTGCGGGAGAACCTCGCTACCAACGGCTGCCTTGTCCCTGCTAACGAGTCCTTCTTCCTCCATCCCTTAGCCCAAAAGGCTTGGGGGAGTCTCCCTGCCACGTTCTTATGGGGTCCATCCCTGCCCCAGGGTGCGGATGTGACTTAGAGGGCCGGGAGTGGGGCTGAAATCTGGTGCTAGTCCCTTGGAAGGTTCATACATCCAGTAGATGCACCAGTAACTTATGCCCCAGCACTGTGAGCAGTGATTAAGTGCTGGCTGGTGGGGATGGGCCCCACTGGGGATCTCATCTCCAAACCTTCCACCATCCCACTGTCAGGCACTGTCGAGTGGTGTGGGCCCTTCTGAAAAAGTCTCAAAAATCACTGCACTGCTCAGGGCAGGCTTCAGGACAAACACCCAGCTCTGCTAGAACAAGGTCTTTTTTCAGGCCCATGGGACCCCACCTTCAACCCATGAGCCAAGCTCCAGCCAAACATGCCAATCCCTTTCTGGAAATTTCTGCTAATGGGCTGAGAAAACAGGGGTCTCCTTCTAAACCAGAGGAACCAAGACATAACGTGCTTTATTTACCCAGGGGAGCAAAGGCAGCCAAGAAAATGGGTGAGCAGAGAGGAATCCTTGGGGTGTATCTGGGAGAGGGTGGAAGAGAAACATAACAGGATGAAAGTGGCATGGGGCCAGGAAAAGTCCAAGACAGGGTCTTCCATTAGGAGCCACGCCAACCCCGGGGGAAAGGCCGGCTCTGAGCGCTTGCAGGCTCCAGGGAACCAGGAGGTCCAGGCTGTTGCCCTTTCCTTGTCCCTGGGCTCAGCCTGTCCATCTTCCTGATTGGCAGCGTCAGTGCGAAGACAACAGGGTCCCCGGCCTTACCTACACAGGAGTGCCGGTTGCCGTGGAGATGGAAGCCAGTTCGACAGGAACACCTGTAGCTGCCAATGCTGTTTTTACACCTCTGCTGGCAGGGGGTCCCAAGGCATTCATCAGTGTCTGAAGGGAACAGGACACAGCTGGAGCTTATTTCCCCCTGGAGTTTTGGAAATAGGTGGTCCTCCCTGCCTCCCTTATTGACATCTCCTACCAGACTCTTCACCCATCTCCTTCTCACCACCCATATTCAGTCTATCAACTCCTAAGTCCCCCCTGGACTAGTCCACTTCTCTCCAGCCTCACCGCCACACCCGAGTCCACCCAGGGCACCTTTGTCTCTAGCCTGGAAGATAACAACAGCCTTGTAGCCACCCTCTACACAGCCTCCTGGATGTTCTGACCAAAGGGCACCCTGATCAGGCTGCTCTCTGCTTAAAACCCCTCCAAGGCTCCAGTAAGCACAAATGCTGCACCAGAGCTCATGAGCCCTGGGCTGCCTTTCCCACCTCCCTCCTTGTCCCTTTCTCTTTACTCTGGCCTAAATTCTTGCCATCTTCTAAATGCTCCTGTGGCCCTCCCCCTTTGCCCATGTTCTCCTTTCTGCTTGGAATGCCTTCCCATCTTGTCTGGCTGGAAAACTTTTACCCATACCTCAAAACCCAGCTTTTAAACCACCTCCTCTGTCAAAGCTTCCCCAAGCCATTGTTTGAAATTATGAAAAACTGGAAATAATCTACATGTTCATCAATAAGAGAAGCATTAGTAAACTATAGATATTTGCATTGCAGAGTACCAGGCAACAGTTAAAAAGAATAAAGCAAGTCTGTTGACCCTGATGTGAAGATATCTTCAAGACAGATTGTTGAAGGGAAAAAAACAAGCAGAGGACCAATGGGGATCAAATCTCAGCTCTAACGTGATTGTGAGCAAGTTCATTTTTTAAGCCTTAATATTCCTATCAGGCAAATGGAAATAAACAGTACCAACTTCACCGGATAATTTTGAGAATGAAATGAGAAAATGCATTTTAAGTGCTTCACATGGTGCCTGGAACACAGGAGTTCAACAACTGTTAGCCACTCATCTCTTATTATCCTATCTCTGTAAATGCACGTGTGCCTATGTACCCGTACTAGGGAGGGGCAGGCAGGGCACTCATCGGGTTGATAACCAAGTGCTACAGATGAATTATGTTCCCTCCAAATTCATATATGGAAGCCTGACCCCCAGTGTGATGTAAAAGGAGGGGGGCCTTTGGGAGGTAATTAGGTTGAGATGGGGTCTGGAGGGTGGGGCCCTCTTGATGGGATTAGTGCCCTTAGAAGAAGAGCCACCAGAGAGCTTGCGCTCTCTCTCTCTCTGCCTTGTGAGGTTGCAGAGAGAAGGCAGCCTTCTGCAGGTCAGGAAGAGAGCCCTCACCAATAAATGAATGGACCAGCAACTTGATCTTGGACTTCTCAGCCTTCAGAATTGTAAGAATAAATTTCTGTTGTTTAAGCCACCCAGTTTGTGGTATTTTGTTATAGTGGCCCAAGCAGATACTAAGATACTAGGGTTATTCTCTAGGGAGAGCAGAGCTTGGCAGTGAGAGAGAGGGCCTGAGGCTAGGGCCATGACTTCTAAAACTTTTTAAATAATCTACAAAAATTTCAAACACACAGAAAATGGTACCAAGTATCAAGGGGAGCTTCTGTCTTTGCTGCCTTGTTAAAGAGAGAATGTTTCCTTGGTTTCTATAAATAAAAGTCATTTTTACAGAATGAGTAATTACTTTCTTTTGTTTTAATTGAAGTATATAGTCAGTTATAATGTGTCAATTTCTGGTGTACAGCACATTGTCCCAGTCATGCATATATATACACACATTCATTTTCATGTTCTCTCTTTCATTAAAGGTTATTACAAGATAGTGAATATAGTTCCCTGAGCTACACAGAGGAAATTTGTTTTTTATCTATTTTTATATATAATGGTTAACATTTGCAAATCTCAGACTTCCAAATTTACCCCTTCCCATTCCCTTTCCCCCAGTAACCATAAGATTGTTTATTACGCCTGCAAGTCTGTTTCTGTTTTATAGATGAGTTCTCTCATCCCGTTCCCTTTGAAGAAAAGATGCCTTCTCTTCCCTGGGTTCCCACAGCACTTACCCCTCATCCCAGCCTCTTTATTCTTCCCCTGCCCACCAGGTGGGGGCTGCTGGAGGGCAGGATGTTTTCCTACTGTGTGTCTCCAGAGCCTGGCCCAGCACGAGGCGGGTGGATGAAGTGAGTCCATCACAGCATGCCTCTCCCACAGCCCTGTCCCCTCTGACCTCCTCCATCTCAGCGGCCTCCTCCCTCAGGTTAGTCTGCTCTGCCTGCCCTGAGCTCTCCCCTCAGCCTCTCCTCCACTCCCAACCCCTACCCTGTAATAAAGGCACTAGCAGTTTCTCCTGAGTCGTGATCCAGAGAAAAGACCCTAGAGTCAGACACACCTGGATGCAAGCTGACTCCTCCTCTTACTGACAGAATGGCTTTGAAGCCTCAGTTTCCTCATCCGTAAGGTGAGGATGCTAACAATATCTCCCTCAGGGGTCGGGGTGAAGGTGAGACACAATCATGCCTAGAGAGCACAGGCTGGGACCGCAAGGGCCCTGAGTACAAGGTCAGAGTCTAACAGCAGTGGCGACGCCATCACCATGACCCCTCCCAGAGCCGCTCACCTTGGCAGCTGTGGCGGTCAGCAGACAGCTGCATGCCCGGCCCACACTCACACACGAACCCGCCTTCTGTGTTCACGCAGTGGCCCTCGCAGGAGGAGCTTAAACACTCGTCGATGTCTGGGGAGACAGAAAACATTCTTGAACAGCCCACTCTGATCGTGGTTCGGGGGCAGGGAGAAAACCCACCCCATAAGGACTCTGTGTCCACACGGGGCCTACTCTTAGCAGGGTGGAACCCCCACCCTACCCCAAGGAAGTCATCTGGCTACGAGGGAGCCCCCAGGAAGAAGAGGCCGACGGGCCAGGCCTCTTTTTGACCCACACAGAACAGATGACAGAGAGGCTGGCAGAGACAGAATCATTTCCAACGGTCCCACCTACAGGGCAACCCCAAAAGGCAGACGGGAGTGGGCAGAAAGGATGTTTAAATTCCCTTAAGTGTTTCTGGAGCACTGCCTGTGTGCAGCAGACCTAGAGGGGTGGAGGGGGAAGCTGCCGAGGACACAAGTGTGACTAAGACACTGCTGACTCTCCAGATGGCTGCAGCCTGAGAATGTAGGAGCCACAACACACGCCCACGAGAGGCCAGCATGTGGCCGGTGAGACGTGCCCCATCACGGACCGCCTGGCCACAGCAGGGGTGCACTGGAGGAGAGCTGGACTGGAAGGTCCAGGAGGTGTCAGGAGGAGGGAGCCGTCAAGCAGAGAGAGTCTAAGAAGCTTCCTGGAAGGATGGGGAATGCTGGGGACTCAGTCTGGCCAGAGATTAGGTTCCTGTCCGAGAAGTGGGAGGCAGAGTTGAGAGGTGGCGGGTTAAGGCTTGGCTGTGGAGCGCAAAGGGGTCACCAAGCCTTCTGCCCAGGGTAGGGGGACTGGATCCAAGTAGTACTTTAAGGAGGTTCAGATCAGGGGCGGGGAGAGGGGAGACAGCTCTGCATTTCAGCTTCAAGGCATCCCTTCCTATCTGAGAACCATGGCGGCTCCTGAGGGCCTATGGGATCAGCTCTGCCCACTCCAGTCGGCCCCTGAGTCTTCATCCAGCCCCCTGGTCCCACACCTGCTGGTCACCTCCATTCTCCTCTCTTGCTCTTCCCACGGCGGGCCTTTTGGGGCCATACTCACTACCTCTAAGGAGCTCACCCTGACTCACCCCATCCCACGGGGCCCCTCATGGTGGTGGCCAGTGCCCCCCTGCCCTGCGCTTGCTTTGACATTGGGCTCTGGCTTTTCCCTTGGTCCAGTTTGCCTCGGCCATGTGTGTGTGGAAAGGACTTCAACCAAAACTCCTTCATGAGACCCCTGACCCCGTAGTTCTCCTTCTGGGAATAATCAGAGAGGCCGACCAGAAGCCTCTTTATTGCAGCATTATTTATAGCAGCAAAACATTGCAGACAAGCTAATGATGGATGGCACAGAATTAGGGACTTGAATTACAGCAGCCACATCTGGAGCCGTTAAAAATTATGTTGTAAGGACAACTTCCTGCTCATGACACCAAGTTAAGTGAGAAAAATAATGAACGAAAGCAATAAAAAAGGTATGATCCCAATTTTATAAAACACACAAACATGCCTGACACACATAAGCACAGTCACACACACTCACAAACACAGACACACCCAGAGGAAAGGGCAGAAAAAAAAATAACTTCATTTTAGTAACAAATATCTATGGGTAGGAACTTCAGAGAGATGTTTATTTTCATCTTTCTACCCTTTTACTTTCCAAATGTTCCAAAATAAGTTATTTTTTACTTTTATATTCAGGGGAAGAAATATTATTTTTACAAAGTTCAAATTGAAAAAAAAAAAAAAAGGCTTTCAGCTCTCTGGAAAGCTATGTAAGAAACTGGTCACAGTGGCTGCCTCTGGGGAAGGTCACAGACTTCACCCATGGGAGCTTTTTTAAAATACGAACAAATAATACTTTTACAAAATAACCATTGAGTTTCGTTTGTCTCAAGTTTCAAATGTCACTTTTCCAAGGGAGCCTT